>NC_083344.1:89841585-90441585 GCF_019175385.1 Lycium barbarum
AAGTCTCACAATATAATATAATGTTAACAAGTGCGGAAGTAAATGAAATCCACCTCAGTATCTGGTCTGGTCATACAAGAGCATCTAAATTCAAATACTAAAGGTTTGAATAATTCTACATAAGTAGTCTCAAATCATGTCTTTGAATTGAAAGCAAGAGATAAGTAATAGAAGAGTCTTCGAGGTCAGCGGACATCAAGCTCACCCTAAAAAACTCAAGTGGGAGCTGAAGAGTCGATCAGGCACGACTCAGAGAAGTTGATCCGACCTGATACTCTGCATTCATAAAAGAATGGAGCTAGTGCAGGTCAGTACAAACAATAGTACTGGTAGGCATCATCGGCTGACCAAGCATAGATAACACAATTCAAAAAATAAGTAGATAGCAAGAAATCCAACAAGTATAAGATAATAAGATCACAACCAAGTGTTCGTCATCGCCTACGTAAAGCCTCTAAACCCAAGTACACCAAGACATATATATATGTATGTATACACACACAATTCAATCATCACAATCAATCACCACGAATCGCAATCAAGCTAGTGCAATGCAATGTAGTGCAATGCAATAATGGAATGGATGAGATGTAATTCCATGCAAATGAGGTGTACACATCTACTCCGAACGGAAATATCAACATCTCGGTAGCATAACCCAGTGTGACTCACGAAGTCTAAGTGTCACCCTTCCCGAATCTTTGCCCAACAGACAGACAGGACCCTGGCTAATTGGTCGCAAGGGGAGTCTCACCAGCACCACCTTGGGGGACCCGCGGAGCCCATGCACTAACAACGATTTTGGAATAACATCAGAATCGGCCATGCAACAATGATGCCAGTAGATCATAGGTCATCGGCCTCTCACAATCACTCAAGTAAAAGAGTCGCTCAATCAACGATACCGGATAATTACCGGCTATCAGCCATGCATCATGAATATGAGGGAATGTATGCAATGCACTTATCAACGATTCCGGAATTGAACCTCAGACATCGGCCTTCTTACAATCACTCAATTAAAAGAGTTTATCAAACAACAGTTTCATACAATCAATGATTCCGAAATGGATCTTCGGAAATCGGCCTTTACAATCACTCAACTAAGGAGTTTATCAAATATCAATTTACTCAATCAACGATACCGGATCATCACCTGATATCGGCCATGCATCATGAATGTGTGAAAATGCGTGCAATGCATACATCAAGTATCAAAAATCAAGTTCAATATCACATGTACCACGAAGGGGTACGCCATCACTGTATCATATCACAATACCATCAAAGGTATGCCAACAATATATCAACATTACTAGTACCAACAACGAGTACATCAACAATGTATCACAATGCAAATACCAATAACGGTATGTCAACCATATCTCAGTCAAGATAGTAACACAGATTCTGATATTTACCACTACTCGTAGTATCAACCATCACAATGGAACAATAAACCCATATAACGGGGTGTCTAGTCCCAACACATATCAGGGCCTAACCTAAGGCAATATCCAACCCAACTTCATACCCAAAGGTTCGCATGCTGTATCCGACATTATATTCTAAATATGTGATTCGCTATGCATAGTCTCACTAGAGATAAACCATAACATACCTGGACTGCCAAACCGTAACACCAACAAGTTACTCTATTGCCTTGCCCTTCCTCTGAAGCTCAAAACCAAAGTAGTCTAAGAATAATCGAATTCTAAATTAGAAATCATGGAGAATGATATTAATATTGTTATGATATCAATTAGGTCCATTTTAACCCTAGAAATTGGGGAAATGGGCCCACAAGGACAAAACGGGAAATTCGCAGTCAAAATACCAAATTAAGCACTAGGAAATCATAACCTATCCATTAATTGTTGAAGTAGCTCAAGAACTTGTCTAATTTTTTATCCAAGTAGAAACCCCCAAATTGGGTATGAACCCTAATTCTCCAAATCCGAAATTCAACGTTAAAAGTGAAAGATATAGGCTTACTAAGCTTAGATTCATCACATTTTAACATCAACATTATCAATTTATCGAGTATAATCTTAGGGAAAAGTCTCCCAAAACCCTCCTTCAAATTCCATTTCTAAGGGATTGAAAAGGAAAGGGAAAATCTAAGATGATTGTGATTAAAGAGGAGTAAAGGATTAGACAAAGTTATACCTCCAAGAATTCCTTCAATTTGTCTCCAATAATAGCTTTCCCAAGCTCCAATATCAAGATATGAAATAATGAGGGTCTAAGACTCATTTAATGGATTTAACTGCCCGTCACCCGCTACAGCAGTACCATGACCGCCCCAGCTGCGCTGCCTCTGCGACCACCTGACCGCATCAGCGGTCAACCCTAAATGGCTAGGACTGCTGCAGTGGCAGGGCTACCACTCCAACGGTCCCGCTGCTGCGATGCTGGTGCCGCCAAAGCGGGCACTAGACACCAAAACTTGGCCTAAGTCTTTCTTTTCGATCCGATTTTTTGATTAACTCTCGAGGCCATCTGCTCACATACCAAATGCCTAGTCCCACATAAAAAAGCGCTACGAATGCTTTTGTAGCCTCAGAATTTGCAACGGAGGTCTCGTTGACCGAGTCAACCACCGATGCCTTAATTCCCAATTCCCATCCAAGTCCCCGAATGCGTCCGAATGCAGTGGGAATAGAACCAAATATACATACAGGTTCTAAACGATCATCCGGACCTCTCAGAATCGACAGAATTTCGAAGAAGGTCCGTTCACCCAAAATTCAACCTCGGGTCAACCCTTTTTCGCTTTAAGTCTATATTTTTCCCAAAGTTACCCGAATCCAGTCTGGACACCTCGGGAAGCGTGTCAACGATCCCATCGGGTCAAAAGTGAGCCAATCAATGCTCGGGAATGGGCAAAAGTGCCAAAATAACTATAACGACCAAACGGGTTGTTACATTAATTAGTTAAATTTTGGTCACAATTGAAGTGTCCAATTAATAAGAATTTCCAATTATGGCCATTTTATTAAGAATATCGTTTTTGTCCCTACACATATATACATGTATACAGGTGTATATATGTGTATACCATGTATTCTCAGGATAAAATCCCCTCCCCCTTTATCTTTTGGCCAGGCCCAGTCCATTTGGACAGTGACTCTGCCCACTCCCACATATACACACACATGCACAGACCAAACGGGCCCTAAAGTCTTTCATTTGAAAGACCAAGGTTTGAGAACAAACCCTAGAGGCGCCACACCTTCGTTCATATTCTCTTTCTTGCGCCATATGCCTGAAACGGCAAGATTTGCTGGCCCTTGAGGCTCCACGCTGACTCGGCATGGCTGAGAATGGCAAGAGCATTTTTTGCTCTACCATTTCTCAACCAAATCCATGGCATTTCGATCCAAACGAGGTATTATCCCTCTTTCCCCTTTGCTTTTTCTGCATTGTAACGTTCAAGAGGATACAAATCCTTAATGGATTTTGTCTTACCCTCGTTTAAATCCTCGATTTTTATTGGTTCATCAGGAACCAAAATGATTGATCAATTTTTAGGTCAAATCTGACCATCTATTTATTTGTTCATCAAATCTCAGCCGTTAATTGTGGTTTTTTAAAGTAAGCAATTCTTAGAATTGTAAAGTCCCACATTGAATTGAGATTAGGGTTTTCCCAGATTTGGGGTTCTATATAAATAACCCCATTTCTTACTATTTGACAGACCTACACACGGAATATCACACATATTCACACAAAAACTTGAATTACCTAGGGTTAAGCATATTGCTGAGATCTTTAATTATTCAGGTTAAGTTTGAGTTTTAAATCTTTATTTTTTTCTTTGGTTTTATGGCTGAGTGTGGGATTAAGGAGAAAAAGAGATCTCCAAGTTCATTCTCGATCAAGACTGCACCAAGAAAAGGTAATTTGCTTTCCTTTTAATATTTTTTCAGTAATTTATTTAAGTGTTTGTATTGTTTATGTGGTCTGTTTGTTAGTTATGTGTTATTTAGACTTGTGGTTGTTAATTATGTTTTATAGGCTTAGCTTTAGCTAATCATGTGTTAATTAGTTTATAGTTGCTTAATTATATTTTATTCTGATTAGCCGCATGTTATTTTAGGTCTATAGCTGCTTAATTGTCCTCCATATGTTTAGTTTAGTTTAAATCATGTTCAGTACACAGCTAGTATTGTTTATAGGTTTATATATCCAGATATTGTGTCCTGTGTCCTAGCTTTAGTATTATAAATTAATATAAGTTTGTTTTAGGCTAAGTTAAGCTTCTAAAAGCATGATTAATACTTGTTTAGCTTAGTCTTAGTTGGTTTCAGTCACTTATGATTTGGTTAGAGTAGACTTAACTAGATTAAATCTGTTATTAGGTTCAGTCCATGGATATTATCTACTAAAAATGATGTTTTGAATGCTTAAATGTTTGTATTGGTCCTATTAGTTAGATTTTGGTTGCATATTGACATATAACTCTATATGAGTATGATAGTCAGGTATAAATAATATAATGAATCATGACTTATTTAATCAAGCTTGGGTATGTTTCCTTGAATCAATCCTTTATGTCTAAACTGCATGATAATCACTTTGCAAGCATGATCAGTTTCCTTACTATAGGGGGTACATCTGCATGACCACTTTAATCTAATTTAACTCTAATTTGCCATCTCTTTGTAAAATTGTGCTTAGTCAGTTGTATTGTTGGGATGTTTTTGAAATTTCAGAGGTTTAGTTGAGGCTTAAATGTCACATATAGGGATAACTATTAAAAGTGTTTATTGGATTCTTAAAAAGGGAAAACCTAGTGCTACAGTCTATGCTCCCCATACCCTTGTTCACCTAGTCTCACTACTAGCATGTTTTAAATGCTCTTCTTCTGATCTGCCTAAGTTGTTTTGAACTATGCTCAGCCTGTTAGTGATTCATAGTAAGTTTGGGCCTAGTAGAGTATTAAAATAAGTTTCAAAGTTAATTGAATAAGATTCTTGTATGTATAAAAGGAACTTGGAGTAATGTTTTTCATAAGAAGAATGACTAGGGATCCCCTGCATGTTCTTGTTATGTCTAATGTCTGTTGATTGGTTATGTGTTTTCCTTCGTGCATCTTGAACTTACCTAGCCTGTTTATGTTCACCAGATGCCTCACTTTAAGTGATTTTAACTGAAGTACAGTTTCAGCATAGCCTTAAGTGTTTTTTCCTAAGATTATGTATTCATGTAAATAATGGTCAAGTAGTCTTTCTTTTAGTATCATTTGTCATGTTTGAGTAGATAATATTGGTTGATGGCCTGTCCAAAGGTGATATATGTATGGGGAAGCATGCCTACTTGTTCTGAGAGTTCATGTTGATTATATGGGACCAAATGGTCCATTAGTATGCCAATGTTCACTTTCTGTATGCCTGCTTCATATTCCTGTCTCTGCATAACCTGAATACTACTTTGGATGCTCTACTTAACCTTCTGATAGCATTGTCTGCCTTAAAGTCTAGTTTGAGTGTAGTAAAAATGACATTTAGTTTTATTGTTAGATCATGATGCCTATTTGTACATTCCATGAAAGTGTGCTAAGACTGTCCTTAAGTTTGAACCACCCAGTTCTTCCCTTGTTTGGTATTTGCTTACTTGAATGCAGCCTGAGAAGTTCCCTTCTACTGTTTATATGCATTTAGAGACCATGCAAATATTCATGCTCCCATATTGAATAGTTTGTTGCAATACTGCATATCTGTTTCAGTGGAATTTTGTTGGTGTCTGCTTACTCTTAAAACATGATGACATCAAATCTTGACTGTGTATGAGTCCTCTTATGAATATGTAAGTTGTTTAAGATAAGGAGGCTCATACATAAGTATGAGAGGTGTCTCTGTATATCTTTCCATACTAAGTACCTAAGAAACATGAAATCTTGTTTTGATATCTGCATCTTATTTGAAAATATGTCCCTTGTGTGAATTAACTTGGTGATGTTGAAATCAGTTCAATATAAATGTTAGCTGAGTTGCTTATCTCTGGACCTCTTTGAATGTCATGTATACAGTATTTTCCATGCCTCCTCAAATGTTATATAGCTGCATTGCTTTTGAATAGAACCTGTTTCTGTGCTCTCGTGATAATGCTTGAGTATGTTATGTGTGTACAAAACCTAAAGTAGAACTAGATGTAGCATCCTCCAAGTTGAAATTGACTTATGTCTTGTTTGAGTTATGGTATACAGAAGATATACTTAAGTATCTCAGATATATACAGTCTCTGTATACCTCTGGTATATATGGATTTTTATATCAAGTATACTTAAGTTATATCACTCATGTAGGCTCAGAACTTCTATCCTGTGCATTTTAGCAACATTGAGTTGGGCTTGGTTTTCCCTATTTGTTTTGTGTTGGGCCTTTCCTTTACCTGTTATGAATCTGTCAGCATTTGGGATTTATTTTCTTGTTGTTTTCCTTTTCAAATTGGGCCTGCCTACATTTCTCTCTTCTCATTATCTGTCTAGGGCCTTTAGTCCCTTTATTATACTTCATGAATGAATATACTATGTATGCACGAATATGTATGTTTTGTGTATGTTTGAATCCAAATTTTATTTAAGTTAGTGATAAGTATTAGATACCTTCTAACCGGTATTGTTCTTTTCCCCTTCCTTGTTTGCATGTGAAAAAACATTGTGGCCACTTGGGCCGTCTTCTTCTATTAAACCTGTTGGGCCTGAGGCCCAACCTTTCATCTTGATCAAGTCTGTGTGATGATGGAAATATTTGAAGCCCCATTTGTGTTGCATGTGAAAAATACCGAGGCCACTTGGGCCAAATTCTCCCAGTTAAAACTTGTTGGGCCTGAGGCCTAACCCTTTCTTTTGATCAAGTCCACTTGAAATGGAGACATTTGAAGGCCCAACCATGGGTGAAAATAGTTAACTGGTGGGCTTAGGTAGGCCCACCAGCCTAACCTTTCTTTTACTTCACGTATATTTTGTATGCTTGTACATATTTGTAAAATGTACACTTGTACATATTGAATCCATGCATGGTAGAACTTAGGAAATACACAGAGTTGCTAGATAATTTCCACAAATGATTTTCCAAACTCGGTTAATCCTTAAATACAAGCATGAAATCGGTAAAATTTGACTTTGTTACAAATATTTTCAAGTGTGAAACTAAATTGATAATATGGTGTTTAAATGGATTTTAGGGATCAAACCGAGTCATAATTTTGGGCCTTATGCCCCCTTTGCGAAATCTGGAAATATAACGGGCAGAGAAGAAATTATTTTGGGCCTTAAGACCACTTGGGACTCTTTCAAACCAAAAGAAAAATGGACTGTTCTTTATAAAGACTTGAGCAAATCAGACTAAAAATATTTTGGCTCCATAAGAGGACTTGGACTAATTTTGGGGTAACTTAAGGTAAACTTAGATTTTTTTCAAGTTAGAAATGGACTTCTTATAAGCTGAATTTGGACTTAAAATTCCTTTCAAAAGACTTAAGGATTTTCTGGCATTTTGGGGCTAAAGCCCAAAACTTAAGGCTTAAAAAAACAGAAGGGGAAAATACACTTGGACCAATATTTGAGATAAAGATGGCTTCGATATTAGAATATTGTTGATTATGAGCTTCAATGGACTAAAAGATAGACACAATAAATTCTTTTTATATACCTATAAGTATTATTATTATAAAGGAGATATACTCCACTTATTTTCTTATATTAGTAATAAAAACTTATAAGAACCAAACTCACATCAATAGGACCAAACTAGTAGCAACTCTACTTGGGAGAAATTCCGAGTGTGTTTTGGTCCGGAAATGAAGTTATTCGAACCCTTATAAACATTTTTTAACCAAATCTTCTCCCAAAATAGATATTTTTGCCAAAAAGGAAATTGATGATTAGCATGACGAATTTTGCAAGAAAGAAATATTTTAAGAAAATAAATACATTAATCACACATTGAAGCTCGTAGGTCAACCGTATTCTACGGATCCTTAATACTAGGGTGCTTAAAACCTTCCCTAGGGGATCACCAGAACCCTTACCTCGAACTCTGGTTTAAAAAGATTTTTCTCTTGTTTTGATAAACTCTTTTTACCCGATTTTCCTAATTTCCATTATAAAACTAAGTGGGTAATCTAAAAATGTAAAATCCAAATAGAGTCCACAACCTCTTAGTAGCTTTTATGCACCCGCGTAAAAGTGAACCGTAACAAACGTATTTTCATCTGATTATTCTCTTCGCGAAAACGGTTAAGAGAAAATTGAACTCTTGTGGTGTACCACGAGGCATTGACGTAGCACGAATTTTCGGACGTTTGAGTCCGAGTGGCCTCAAGTTTTGTTCTAGCATTTCAGCCACCCTAACATGCCAATTCCACTCAACTTTCATTGTATTTGTCATGACCCAAACTGATGAGTCGTGACGAGCGTCTAACCTCTAGCGACCAAACACCCCTAAACTCATATCTGAATCTTACTGAACATCAAGGGCCCATAAAATGACTTAAACGGATCTCATAATTAGGTGACATCATCAATTTTGAACAATCTGCATATATACATAAACATGTTGAAGAAGAGTGCAAGCCAGCTGCGCTGCTACATATACTATACGCAAAAGAATAGAAGCCGGCAAGGCTACATCATCTAACTAATACATACGACTGTCTACAGACCTCTATTATAATAAAAGCTATAGAAGGACGGGACAGGGCCCCGTCACACCCATCTATATAAATCTCAAAAGAATAGCATACCAAAATAAACTACAACTCCGGATCAAACGGAGTGCACTGATCATTGCTGGATAATAGTCCTACTAAGCTGGACTACCTACCTGTCTACCTGTACCTGCGGGCATGAACGCAGCCCCCCGAGTAACGGGGAGTCAGTACGGATAATGTACTGAGTATGTAAGGCATAAGAACAACATATATATATATATATATATATATATATATATATATATATATATATATATATAAGACTCATGAATAAGATCTGAACTCATAAGCTGAAATGACTATCAGCATGTACTTGTATGAACTAGTATATGCATGTATCTGCATTAAATCTGTATAACTGACAATGCCTCTGTGGGCGCGTAATCTGCATGCTCATGACTATCAATGTAGGTCATACGTATATATGTGCGTATATAACGCCTGTCAAGCCTCTATGGCATCCCATCATATTATATTGGCCTCTCTGCGGCCATCATCATATACATTGCTGTGGTACGTGCAGCCCGATCCTTATATCATCATAGTACACCAGCTGATCAGGTGGTATTGCGTATATATATAACGCCTATCCCTCTTCTCGTACCCTACATATATCTAATATTCGCGTATATAACGCCTTCTGGACACGGGTCACTGTACATAGATATATAATGAATGTAATGCATGAATAAACTGTATACATAGAACTGGACCCATAAACAGAAGAAACACTCATATTCGGGGTACATGAACATCAAAGACTGAGGCACTCCTAATGCTTCTAGGAGTAGAGTGATATGGAAACTCACTTACTCGCTTATTAGCTCATATCATAAGCTCATGCCAAAAGAAAGATAGCCTTAACATACCTCGAACTGTATCCAATAGTCCAACTTCTAATCCTCGAGCTCGTAAGTCTACAATCAAGATAACGTAGGCCTTAATTAGTCTATTTACTTCACTTACTAACCATCTTTATATACATATAGAGCTCACGAATTATAGACAATATTTTCCTTGTAAGCTCATAACTCTTCAACTTCACATTAGATCCAACATTGATACATATCAAAATATACTTAAATCCATTCCCAATCATCTCTTAAAGTAACCCCAAATCACTATCTTAACATTCATAAACTTACCACTTCCACAAATACCCTCTCTTTGCTTAAAACCACTAAAATCCTTGATAAATAACTTAAATACAAGGGTAGAAATCATTTGTATACCTTGAGGGGTCTAAGATTCCAAATATCAACTTCAACTCTAACTCCCTAAGCTTCACAACCTTAAAGAAACCCTAGAAACAATATTCTTCTTCACAAGCACGGGTTCACGGGGCTCGAATCTTACCAAATCTCCACTAATAATGATGGAAAATGTTGGGAGAGAAAACACTAGAGTTTCTCTGATCTGGAATGGAGTAAAATGAGAAATAAAGTCGTGGGTCATATATTTATGCTTAGAAATAAAAAGTCCCTATCGGTACGGTTCGACGAGCGGGTCGACGACCTGTCAACGTGTCGACGGTCCGTCGACCTGCGCCTGCAGATTCTAGGCTACGGAAACCTGTCGACGCCACACAACGATGGTCCATCGACCATGTCGATGACCCGTCAACGATGACTAGTATCTGCAGATTTTCTCAGGTTCAGCTTAGATCGTGTCGATTCGATCCGTTAAACTTCTAATCCTGCAAATTGCCAGGAATACCTGCTAGTACCCTTGTACACGGGGCAAGACACTTTCTACCTCCAAACTCGGGCTCTGGTCTCTATTCCAAAGGCATACCTGATTGGGAAACCATAGGTTCTCCTACGACGAAAATGAGAGGCGTAACATTCTCCCCTCCCTTAGGAACATTCGTCCTCGAATGTTTGAACAAATCATGAGCTATAGAAATTTCGGCAAAGTTTCCTCTGTACTTATATGACCCAACCTGCACACGACAACCCAAAATACTGCCACACAAGGCCACATATTGCAACATACAATACTATGGCCTCACACCACCAAGCACGATAACCAAAAATGAAATAATACCTAGGGGAGATGATGCCTCTGACTGAACCTTCTATACTACTGGAAATAAATGCGGGTACTTAATCTTCATTGCTTCTTCCGCTTTCCAAGTCACTTCCTCAACATCCTTGTTCCTCCACCAGACTTTAACGGATGCTACATCCTTGGTTCACAATCGACGAATTTGTCTGTCCAATATAGCCACTGGAACCTCTTCGTATGACAACTGCTCAGTCACCTGGATATCATCTACTGTTACAACTCTTGAAGGATCTCTTATGCATTTACGAAGCATAGACACATGAAATACCGAATGTACAAACTCCAACTTAGAAGGCAATTCTAGCTCATATGCCACCTTACCCACAGTACAAATAATCTGATATGGCCCAATATATCGAGGGCTCAACTTACCCTTCTTTCCGAACCTCATCACTCCCTTCATAGGCGAAACTTTTAGGAAAACCCAATCGCCCATCCCAAACCCTAACTTGCATCGTCGATTATCCGCATAGGATTTTTGTCGACTCTGAGCTGTTAGCAATATTTCTCGGATCATTTTCACCTTATCAACTGCTTGCTGAATTAAGTCTGGGCCTACTAACTAATTCTCCCCGACATCAAATCATCCTATGGGCGACCTACATCTCCGCCCATATAAGGCCTCATACGAAGCCATCTAAGTACTGGAATGTTTTAACTATTGTTATATGCAAACTCAATAAGAGACAAATGATCATCCCAACTACCTTGAAAGTCAATCACACAAGCCCTCAACATATCCTTAAGTGTCTATATAGTACGCTCCGCCTGTCCATCTGTCTGCGAGTGAAATGCAGTACTAAGACTCACCTGAGTCCCCAATCCATGCTGAAAAGACTTCCAAAATTTAGCTGTGAACTATGCTCCCCTATCTGAAATAATGGTTGTAGGAACGCCATGAAGTCGTACAATCTCCTTAAGATAAAGCTTCGCATAATCCTCGGCTGCATAAAAAGTTCTGACAGGCAGAAAGTGGGCTGACTTTGTGAGCCTATCAACTACAACCCATATGGAATCATACTTCTGCGGGGTACGGAGTGAACCTGTAATGAAATCCATATTAACTACCTCCCACTTTCATGACGGAATCTCCATAGCCTGCAATAGACCTCTGGGCTTCTGGTGCTCTATCTTGACCTGTTGACAATTTGGACACTGGGCAACAAATTCAGCTATATCTCTTTTCATACCATCCCACCAGTAAACTTCCTTGAGGTCACGGTACATTTTTGTTGAGCCTGGATAAATAGAATAGCGAGAATAATGTGCCTCCCCCATAACCTGCTGGCGGAGTCCTGGAACATTAGGAACACGTAATCTACCTCGATACCTGAGTACTCCATCACCTGTAATCACAAAGGGTGTTTTTTCTTTCTGAGGTGCTGTATCTCAGTAATGAACTAGAATAGGGTCTTCGTACTAACGTTCCTTTATTTCTGCTACCAAAGAGGACATTGCTGTGTCTTAAACAGTAACTCCTACATCACCTGAATCTATCAATCGAACTCTGAGGTTAGCTAATCGATGAACTTCACGGACCATTTCTCTTCTCTCTGGCGGCACATGTGACAAGCTACCCATAGATTTACGACTGAGAGCATCGGCTACTACGTTAGCTTTCCTGGGATGGTACAAAATATCCACATCATAGTCTTTCAGCAACTCTAGCCATCGCCTCTGACGTAAGTTCAAGTCTTACTTTAAGATATACTGGAGGCTCTTATGATCAGTATAGATATCAATATGAACACCATACAAGTAATGCCTCTATATTTTCAAAACAGGAATCACTGTCGCTAGCTCAAGATCATGGGTTGGGTAATTCTATGGGTTGGGTAATTCTTCTCGTGCTTCTTCAGCTGTCTAGAAGCATAAGCGAAAACCTTAGCATGCTGCATTAACACACAGCCCAGTCCAATGCCTGAAGCATCACAATATACCACATAGCCATTTGTTCCTTTTGGAAGAGTCAAAACAGGTGCTGAAGTCAATTTATCCTTCAACGTCTGAAGCAAGGATCTGTCCATTGGAACTTAGCTGATTTCTGAGTCAACTTAGTCAATGGGGCTGAAAGAGAGGAAAATCCTTCTACAAACCTTCTATAATAACCTGCCGAGCCCAAGAAACTACGTATCTCCGTTGGTGTCGTGGGCCTTGGCCAATCCTTCACAGCCCCAATCTTTTGGGCATCCACTCTAATGCTTTCCTCTGAAATAATGTGACCCAGAAAAGCCACAGAATTCAACCAGAACTCACACTTGGAAAACTTGGCATACCACTCTCTACCTCGAAGAATTCCAAGCACAACTCGTAGATGCTCTGCATGTTCAGCCTCCGATGGTGAAAAAACCAGAATATCATCTATAAACACAATCACGAACAAATCTAGGAAAGGCCTGAATACACGATTCATCAAATCCATGAATACGGCTGGGGCATTAGTTAGCCCGAACGAAATAACACGAAACTCATAGTGGTCATATCTAGTCCGGAATGTCGTCTTCGGAATGTCCTCTTCCTTCACCCTAACCTGGTGGTATCCTGATCTCAAGTCTATCTTCGAGAAATATTTAGCGCCTTGCAACTGGTGATCCTCGGGAGCGGATACTTATTCTTTACGGTCACTTTATTCAATTGCCTATAATTAATACACATTCGCAAAGAGCCATCCATCTTTCTTAAGAATAACACCGGTGCTCCCCACGGTGATGTACTAGGCCTGATAAAGCCTTTTTTGAGTAAATCCCGCAATTGCTCCTTCAATTCTTTCAACTCCGTCGGTGCCATCCTAAATGAAGGAATAGATATCAGTTGAGTATCTGGCAATAAATCAATAATAAAATCAATCTCTCTCTGGAGGAATGCCTGGAAGCTCATCTGGAAACACTTCTTGGAACTCATTAACCACAAGGACAGACTGAAGAGTCGGCGGCTCTGCTTGCACATCTTGAACTCAAACTAGGTGAAAAATATACCCTTTTCTGATCATCTTCTCTGCCTTAAGGTAGGAAATAAACCTACCCTTCGGAGAAACGGCATTACCCTTCCACTCAAAAACTGGCTCATTGGGAAACTAAAATCGAACTATCTTTGTTCTGCAATCAACATTAGCATAACAAGAAGCCAGCCAATCCATCCCCATAATAACATCAAAATCAATCATATCAAACTCAATCAGGTCCGCTAGGGTATGACGATTACAAACTATAACAACACACTAACTCAATCAGGTCCGCCAGGGTATGACGATTACAAACTATAACAACACAGCCCCGGTATACTCGCCTGGCTATAACCGGATCCCCAAGTATGATAGACACCTGAAACGGTCTAATCGACTCAGGCACTATCCCAAACTTGCCAGCAACAAATGGTGTAACATATGATAGGGTGGAACCTGGATCAATCAGCGCATAAACATCATGGGAGGAAACTGATAATATACCTGTAACAACATCAAGAGACGTCTCACGATCCTGTCTACCGGCTAGTGCATATACGCAGTGCTGAGGACCGCTCGAGCTGGATGCTCCACTCCTCCCTCTACCTCGCCCTGCTGGTGTTTGAAAAGCTTTCCCTGAAGGGCGCACTATAGAAGAAGAGCCAGCCACAAACCCTGTAGGCGGAACCATACATGTACCAACCCTCATCGGGCACTCCCTCATCCTGTGGCCTGATTGACCACAAGCATAGCAACCATCTAACCCCAATCGACACTGCCCAGCGTGTAGCCTACCACACTGAGCACACCGCGGCAAGGGTGGCCTCGCCTGGCCTGACTCTGGTTGGTACGAAGAGCCTGATACCCTGGAACTCTTGCCCATTCCGAAATAAGAAGACCAATCGAACCTCAAACCTGAAAACCGCGGAGATGCACTCCCTGCTAAATGGAATGGATATCGGGGATACTGCTGTCTCTATCCTCCCCTAGACTCACCCCCGATATCTAAATAACTTGCCCTCTTGCCATGGCCCCGGTCATGGTCTGTCCTTCACTGACGCTTGCTGTCCTCCAAATTCTATGCATACGCCTGTATACGGGAGATATCCATACCTGGCTGTAATGCAGCAGTCGTACAAGCATCTATCAAATGCGGCCCTAAACCCGCCACAAAACGATGAACACTTTCCTCCATCTCAGACACCATGGCGGGGGCGTATCTAGCCATAGAATCAAAATATACACAATACTCCTAGACGTTTATGCTGCCCTGCTCAATACGCAGAAATCTATCTGCTCGGACTCGTCGAACCTCTGGTGGTAAATAATGGTGAATAAAGGCATCTAAAAACTCTCGCCAAATAGATGGAGGGGCATTCTCTCCCCTAGATAACTCCCATGCCTGATACCACTGTACTGCAATATCATGAAGCCTATACGCAGCCAACTCTATGGACTCGACCTCATCCGTGTGCATAACCCTCAAGGTCCTCTGCATGACATCAATGAAATCCCTGGGGGTCCATATTTTGCTTTATCATCGAAAACTCTGGAGGACCTAACCCCAGGAAGGTCTTAACCCTCGAACTACCAACCTTGTCTGCCTGGTCAACACCAACTCCTTGCCGCTGAGCCTGGGCGGCTACTGATCTGGTCAATAACTGCACAGCATCCCGCACGTCCTGGCCCAGTACATCTGGCTGAGGAATTGAGGCATGTGCTGGAAGCGGGGTATGCGATGTCTCGGACGGCCCCTTACTCTGAATCTCATCCTGGGCCCTTGTGACCTGCCGAGTACGGCTAGTGGCCTCACCAGCCGCTCTCTTGCCCTTCTAGGTAGCTGTAGCTTTCTTGCGGGGCATCGTTGAAATCAAAACAATTCATCAGAAAACGAACGATTAACACAGGGCACTATCGCACAATCTAAGAAGGAGAAAGAATGACAATTTCCTAATTGTCCTGTAGCCTCCTGTTTATAAGTGTGGTGCACAACACGCTCATAAACAAGACTCTATTAGACACGGTCTATAGATAACCCAAGGACAGAACTGCTCTGATACCACTTATGTCACCACCCAAACCGATGAGTCGTGACGAGCGCCTGACCTCTAGCGGCCAAACACCCCTAAACTCATATCTAAATCTTACTGAACATCAAGGGCCCATAAAATGACTTAAACTGATCTCATAATTAGGCGGCATCATCAACTCTGAACAATCTCCATATATACATAAACATGCTGAAAAAAAGTGCAAGCCAGCTAGGCTGCTACATATACTGTACGCAAAAGAATAGAAGCCAACAAGGCTACATCATCTGACTAATACATACGACTGTCTACGGACCTCTATTCTAATAAAAGCTATAGAAGGACGGGACAGGGCCCCATCATACCCATCTATATACATGTCAAAAGAATGGCATACCAAAATAAACTACAACTCCGGATCAAATGGAGTGCACTGATCATTGCTGGATAAAAGTCCTACTAAGCTGGACCACCTGCCTGTCTACCTGTAACTGCGGGCATGAACGCAGCCCCCTGAGTAACGGGGAGTCAGTACGGATAATGTACTGAGTATGTAAGGCATAAGAACAACATATATATATATATACATATAAGAATCATGAATAAGATCTTAACTCATAAGCTGAAATGACTATCAGCATGTACTTGTATGAACTAGTATATGCATGTATCTGCATTAAATCTGTATAACTGACAATGCCTCTGTGGGCGTCTAATCTGCATGCTCATCACTATCAATGTAGGTCATACGTATATATGTGCGTATATAACGCCTGTCAAGCCTCTATGGCATCCCATCATATTATATTGGCCTCTCTGCGGCCATCATCATATACATTGTTGTGGTACGTGCAGCCTGATCCTTATATCATCATAGTACACCAGCTGATCAGGTGGTATTGTGTATATATATAACGCCTATCCCTCTTCTCATAACCCGCATATATCTAATATTCGCGTATATAACGCCTTCTGGACACGGGTCACTGTACATAGATATATAATGAATGTAATGCATGAATAAACTGTATACATAGAACTGGACCCATGAACAGAAGAAACACTTATATTCGGGGTACATGAACATCAAAGACTGAGGCACTCCTAATGCTTCTAAGAGTAGAGTGATATGGAAATTCGCTTACTCGCTTATTGGCTCATATCATAGGCTCATGCCAAAAGAAAGAAAAGATAGCCTTAACATACCTCGAACTGTATCCAATCGTCCAACTTCTAATCTTCGAGCTCGTAATTCTACAATCAAGATAACGTAGGCCTTAATTAGTCTATTTACTTCACTTAGTAACCATCTTTATATACATATAGAGCTCACGAATTATAGACAATACTTTCCTTGTAAGCTCATAACTCTTCAACTTCACATTAGATCCAACATTGATATATATCAAAATATACTTAAATTCATTCCCAATCATCTCTTAAAGTAACTCCAAATCACTATCTTAACCTTCATCAACTTACCACTTCCACAAATACCCTCTATTTGCTTAAAACCACTAAAATCCTTGATAAATAACTTAAATACAAGGGTCTAAATCATTTGCATACCTTGAAGGGTCTAAGATTCCAAAGATAAACTTCAACTCCAACTCCCTAAGCTTCACAACCTTGAAGAAACCCTAGAAACAACCTTCTTCTTCACAAGCACAGGTTCACGGGGCTCAGATCTTACCAAATCTCCACTAATAACGATGGAAAATGTTGGGAGAGAAAATACTAGGGTTTCTCTGATCTGGCATGGAGAAAAATGAGAAATAAAGTCTTGGGTCATATATTTATACTTAGAAATAAAAAGTCCCCAGCGGTACGGGTCGACGAGCGGGTCGACGAACCGTCGACTTGTCGACGGTCCGTTGACTTGCTCCGTCGACCTGCGCCTGCAGATTCAAGGCTGCAGAACCCTGTCGACGCCTCACAACGACGGTCTATCAACTATGTCGACGACCCGTCAACGATGACTGGTGTTTGCAGATTTTCTCAAGTTCAGCTAAGATCGCATCGATTCGATCCGTTCAGCTTCTAATCCTGCAAATTTCCAAGAATACCTGCTGGTACCCTTGTACATGGGGCAAGACATTTTCTACCTCCAAACTCGGGCTCGGGTCTCTATTCCAAAGGCATAGCCGACTAGGAAACCATAGGTTCTCCTACGATGAAAACGAGAGGCGTAACAGTATTATTGTATATTCTTGATTGTATCTGTGATTCGGGTTATTTGAGTATTTAAAATCATCTTGATCTAGTTCCCATGTCCTACCCATTGCTTCGAATATGTTTGCTGGGGTAAAACATGTAATAGAACCAATATCAGAAAATTGATTCCAAATTGACATAATAACTCGTTTTAATGTGAATGCTAGTCGTTTGTCATTCATGTTATATACTACTCCTTGATTTGACAACACTATGCTCGCTTTGGACCGCTTTATATGACACACTTATATTAGGTAACATTTAAATGCGCAAAATATGAGTTTTCGAAATGACATCCTTGATTTGACAACACTATGTTCGGAATGACATCCTTGATTTGACAACACTATGCTCGATTTTGACCGCTTTATATAACACACTTATATTGCGCAACATTTAAATGCGCAAAATATGAGTTTTCGGAATGACATCCTTGATTTGACAACAATCATGCTCGCTTTTGACCGCTTTATATGACACACTTATATTGCGCAACATTTAAATGCTCAAAATATGAGTTTTCGGAATGACATCCTTGATTTGACAACACTATGCTCACTTTTGACCGCTTTATATGACACACTTATATTGCACAACATTTAATTGCGCAAAATATGAGTTTTCGGAATGTCATCCTTGATTTGACAACACTATGCTCGTTTTTTACCACTTTATATGACACACTTATATTGCGCAACATTTAAATGCGCAAAATATGACACACTTATATATAACTCTTTTGGTTAAGAGCTTTTATATAACTCATTCCGTTAAAAATACTCACATTTTAAAAATGCCTAATTCAAGATGCTTCATTAAAAAATAATAATACATCATTCATTACAAGAAGAAAATACTTAAGATTCATAATTCAAGACAATTAGAATACATCAAGAATAATTAAAATACATTCATAAAATCATGAGGTTCTTCAACCGCGAGAGGCTCTTCCACTACGAGAGATTTTTCCGTCACCAGAGGTACTTGCACCACCACGGCCCCGTAGGTTATACAAACGTTTATCATCGCCAAACTCCTTACACATCTAGCATCTTCGAGAGTATGTCCTATCCGGAACATCCATTTGATTGGGAATCCGAGTTCGTGCGTTAACACGCAATTTACGGATATACTCCTTGTTAGCAATCATTGAAAATGACTCGTTTGGTTAATAAGCCTGATCACCAAGTGGGTAGAAACTATCGGAATATGATTTAAGATAACTTTTGACGCTGTATTTTGATGCCATATGATTTGATACCCTTTTTCTAATTGCCTCGAAACATTTGATGGCATGAGAACACGGCATGTGGTATGATTGCCACTTAACACAACTACACGTTCTCGTCATCTCATAAACGGTATGAATGTTGCCTCCCCGACCTTGGTAATAACCTGTCCTGACTTAAAACACATGTTCAGCATAGCTATACTCCACCATCTTGTGTAGCTCACATTTTTTCCTATGATGCTCGAACATTTTTGCAGGATTTAGCATTTATTTCCCACTATCTGCTAATATGGCTTTGGCCTGTCTTGTTCTAGCCACAAACCGCTCCACAACTTGCTTGTACGTCATTCTCGCCATTGCAGTAACGGGCAGCCCCCGTGCAGATTTTAGCAAACCATTGAATGACTCCGAGCTGTTTGTTGTTAGCATCCCCTATCTCCTGCCTTCATCCGCATGTAATGTCCATTTGTCAACGTCGATTGCCTTCAACCAATCATATTCTTCCAGCTTCACTGCCTTGATCATCTCCATCCGCACAAGAAACTTTTTTTCTCTATGCTCTATTGCAACCGCCCACATCAATTTGTTTAGTGTGCTGTTTTTAAAGGCCGTTTGAAAATTTGCCTTTATGTGTCTTAAACAAAAGTGATGGTAAGCAAAAGGAGGCTTCACCCCGCCAAATGAAACATATTGTCAATATGTCGTGATGTCGATCAGATAGCACGCATATGCCCATACGATCCTTAATAACATATCGCGTCAAATGTGTAAAAAACATCCCCCATGTCTCGTTGCTCTCGTTAGCTGCTATGGCGAAAGCAAGAGGGAATATCAACCTATTGGCATCCATTCCTACTGCAAACAGTAGCTTGACGTCGTATATCCCATACACATATGTTCCATCTATGGATATGACTGGCCGGCAATGAGTAAAACCATCAATGCATGGTTAGAATGTCCAAAACACAAAATTGAAAATATTACCGGCCACACAAGGTTAGGTGTCGAGCTTCCACTCTACAACAATACCAGGATTGAATTTTTGTAGAGCTGCCATATACCTTGGAAACTGCTGGAAAGAGCACTCCTATGTACTATAAATCATCTCAAAAGCGCGCCTACGCCGGAGATATCCCTTTCTCTTGCTTATCGTTTTAAGATATACTCTCTCAAAGTTTCTAATGTAATCTTTGATGGGGATCCTGGACAAGTTTAAATAAACAACATTTAGCAATGATAAATCAATTGATGTCAAAATTATAATTAACTTGGTCGAATAGGTTATCTTGGGGTTTCGGCAACGTCAACAAGTAACACTTGAGCAATCATATTTGTATCTAAATTAAAATGATCTGCTCTATTCTCTTCCATATCACAAGTGTGACGTGGGTGGAATTTTGTGATAATCCACATACTATCATGAGTAACAATACCCTGAAGCATCCATTGACAACCTTGATACTGTCGTCTGCAAACCAGTCTCCATATCTTTCGGGTTGAATCATCAACCCTAAATTCCCTCATTTCCTTGAAGCTATAAATTTTGACAGCCCTTTGCAATACCTTTTTGGATTCGAACATTATGCCTTTTGCAAGGTGAACTTCATCATTTAGAAGATCGACTGGTTCTTTCAACATTTTTTGGCGAATTGGATCATCTTCTACTACAAGAAAGCATAGAATGACAACAAAAAATTTAATAATTGGCAACAACTTAATTTTATTGTTGGCAAAGAATTTTTTTTGTTGCTAAAGAATTTAATTTTGTTGTCATAGTATTGATTATTGTTGCAAAAAGTACTTTTGGCAAATAAAAAAAAGTTGTTGCACGTTGTTGCAATAATAGCCGTTGGGAAAAGTCTATGCAACAAAAAAGAAATTATTGTTGCCAAAAGTACTTTTTGCAATAATAATCAATCTATGGCAACAAAAATAATTTTGTTGCCAAATATATTTTTTCTTGTAGTGTTCTCTGGTGAATACAAAGGCATCAGCACGACCTTGAAGATTGTCAAGATATGGAATCATGTCAGAATGCCACTGAATTGAGCTTTCTGCCATCTATACGTGCTGGTGAATTGGGCTTCCTGCCAGGCTGTTCTTGCTGGTGTGGCCGACTTTGCATCATTTCTACTAACTGTTGTTCATGCCTATGAGGATGAACATCAATCTCATTATCGAATATATTTACGTCATCATCATCGGATACCTATGCATTCGGGATATCATCGCTATCACTCGATGATGTTTCTATATGATTTGGATAATCATCACCATCTAGTAAAGGCCTCTTCCTGCACAAAAAATAGGTGTCAGGGTTTGAAGAAAGATCAACTGCACCGAAATCAACGTTTGGTACCACTGGCGAGTTTTGTGAATAATTTTCACGTCAGAGGCAGTTCAAGTATTGTAAATACTAAACATCAAAACACTTATATTATTTAATTAATAAAAAGTATACCTACCGATAATAATCAACTGCACTGAACTGAGAGGATTGCCCAATATTAATCATATCAAGTGTATAACCCCTAAAAAGATACAAAAAACCATTACTATTACCGTACGTATAATAAAATAAACATGTGCTACTGCACAAAATAATAATTAAAAAATGGATATTTACCAATTTTCACCTTAATTTTGATTAAATTGTTGGCTTAGTGTTTCCAGTGGCACTGTTAACACCCAATTTTGACCTTCCTATACCCTCCTATTTTAATAAAATACTATTTTACGTTAAATATTGTTTACGTGATCACAAGCTATTTCACCTTTTATATAATCATTTTATCATTTTAATATTATACTTAATTTATTATTATTGTTTTTGTTATATTTATATGTGAAATAATACCTCATAGCTTTACAAGTGTATTTATCAAATTTTATAGCTAAGAACCATTTTTTTATATCATATAAATATTATCTTTATTATTATTTGAGTCTTGTTATTATTAATTATTTCTTGCTTAATTTCAAATCAATTTCTTCATTTTAATTATAATATCTCATAACTAATATTATAGAGAAAATCATCAAATGCCCCTCAATGTTTGGCCGGTTTAATTATAACGCACCCAACCTTTACGGCCGACCTATTACCCCCGGACAATTTTAAAGTGAATTAATTTCACCCTAGATGGTGACGTGGCACAGAGAGTGAGAAGCAAATAAAAATATTTCTTATTATTTTTCTCCTTTTTCTTTATCTTTTATCCCTTTCTTCTTCTTTGTTACATACACTTCCCCTCAGCGGAACCGGAAGTATGCAATTTCCGGCGACTTTTTTTTTTTTTGGTCTTTCGTTCTCCGTCGAGTTTCACAACTTTCAAACTAATTTTCATTAATCACAAATCATTTTTTAGAAAAAACAAGATGAGAAAATGAAATATCAAGAGACCCAATTAGTAATTTCATTCCATTACAAACTAATTCAAAACCCAAATCAAGAAAAACTGAAAGAAGAGGTGATTTTTGAGCATTGGCCATGCTCTATAGTCCAAAAAATCAACTTCGATCTTTGATCTTTCAAAATCCAATTTTGAAAACGCAAATTTCAAAACTGAATGGAAACCCAATTTTCATTCCACTACAAATAAATTCAAAACCCAATTTTGCTATGCTCAACTTCGATCTTTCAATTTTCCCTTCGAATTGATTTTTTGGACTATAAAGCATGGCAAAATTGAAAGATCGAAGAAGTTGGAACAGCCGAAAGAGATCATTGGTGAAGATAAAGGGAAATAAAAAATCAAAGGTTGTTTACTGCTCAAGATAAATAGAAAAGTTAATTTTTTTGGCCAAGTCTATTAATGGTAATTTTTGGTGTGGTGAATGGTGGAAAAAGATAGATTAGGAAAAGAAACAAAAAGAAGATGAAAAATATATATATATATTTAACTGGTAAAATACACGTGTAAGGCGCATGTATTTCACCACTCCAATATAGATCTGGTGGTAGCGTTTCAGGAGAATAATAATTCCGTTTAAAAAATAGTCAGGGGGTAATAGGTCACCCGTATAGGTTGGGTGCGTCATAATTAATCCGACTAAACGTTGAGAGGGCATTTGACGATTTTCTCTAATATTATATTTAATATCCTACAATAATTATTTTTAAAATAACATTTTTACTTCTCACAGTTTTACATAGCATTTACGACTCATATTATACTTAAATGATATCATTTTATATCACACTATTATTATTATTATTATTTGTAAACTTAGTAACTTTTGGGTTTACTCATGATTTCATATATAGTTAATATTATTATATTATTTTTGTCTCCCAATATTAACATATTATTAATTATTAGTGTGGTGTTTGTTTTTTATTAGTTAATGAAGCAGCCAAATCAAACACGTATTTGAGTAACATAGAAGTCCTAATTGATTCAACTTATCTTATTTAATTAGTCCAAGAGACCATTGTTTTAAAAGGCAGTGTCAGGACTCGTCCCGGGGCTCGCCTCGGGGCAGGGCAGTGGCAAAACGCCCTGGGGCTAACGTGCGGGGCTTAGTTCATATGAGGCTTACGCCCTAAGCGCCCAACCGTACGCCCTAAACACGCCTAACGCCCAACGCCCAGGGTTCGCCTAACAGTTCTTACACAAATTATATTTTAAATTCCTTAATTAAAATCATTCACCCTCATAATTGTTTAACAAAATAATGATACTTAATAGTTTTTCATCTATAGAAATAGAAGATTGAGTGTAACTCATATAACAAGTCGTAGTATTGGATATTTACTATTTGACAACGTCGTGAGGGTGAATATGACTTAATTTTTTTAAAAAAAACACATAGCGGAATTGTACATTTTCACTTGTCATTGGTCATAAGTCCTATGTATCAGAATTATCATATAATTTTATTTTTTGTTCATGAAGAAGTTATGTTTTAATTGTAATATTGATAAATTTTATTGATTATTTGCTTATAGGGAGATAAAATGAATAGTATGATAGTAATAGTGTTTTAAGAAACTGTGCTTTTTTCCGTGTTTGAAAGTTAAAATGTTAGAATTATTTTGCATTTCATAATAGCTTTTATTTCATTGTATTGTTTATACTTGTAAAATTATGTTATATATAATTACAAGTTATAAGCGGTGTATAATGGATTGTTTGATCATTTTTTTTGTGAGGATCAAGCGCGCGCTCACACACACATATATATATATATATATGTATATATATATATATATATATAATTTTATCTATTTAAAAATATTTATTATAATTATATTATTTTAAAAAATACTAAAAATAAAATACCAATGAGGCTTACGCCCCGTGGCTCGTCGAGGCTTATGTAAAACGGCCGCCTTTTAAAACGCGGCAAGAGACCCGCTAAACCAAGTACACTCTCAAATAACCAAATCCCATTTAGGATCCTTTTCCTTACCGTCGACATTCACGGCAATTTCACCGACCATATCTTTTGTTTAGTTGTTCAAATTTTTGTTTATTTTTTCTTTCTTCATTTTGTGTAATTTGTTTCCTTCCTCTCGAAAATCACATCTCCCCCCCCCCCCCCCCCCCCTCCCTAAAATACGAAAAATAAGAATCCTTTTGCCTGCGACCATATTTGAAAGGAGATTGCAAAGATTTGGGTATGAACCTCTTTGAAGAATCTGTCCAAATTCAAGATATCGCAAAATAGGTAAAGATATTTCTTGGTTCCTTTTTTCTTTTTTTTATTTGCCATATTTCTGTGAATTTGGATTTGCAAATAATTTTTTTCTTTCTTTTCTCAACGGCTCCTTTCCTGTTATTTGATGCCCAAATCACTCTTACAAATTAATAGACAAAGATTTGGGACCAAATTTCTTCTGGTTTTGAAGATTTTAGTATAAATAGTTGTTGACTTGGGGAGAGATAGAATTTACCTCACTTTTTCAACCACGCTATTCTCTAATAGTATTTATTTTTCACAAAAGCAAACTACTTCATTGTTTAATTCTTGTTCTTTGCCGGCTATAAGTTTGCCGAGTCTCGGATATCTACTGTTGGATATTGGTTGTTTGATCTACTTCTTCTTAACTGGTTAGTCTCTTATCCATGTAACTTTTAATTCAATTTGGAGCTCTTTGTAGTGTAGATTTTTATAGCTGTGAATAATGGGATTGCTCGAATGCTTTAAGCATTTTGTTAGAAGCTATTAGGTATGATCTCTAACTCTTCTTTCCAGATTACTCTCCGTTCATGTCATCTTCCTGCTTTTTATAGTTATTAATCATAGATTATACCTATAGGAAATTAATAATAAACTAGCTATTTGGTGGGGTTAATATTTGGCAAGATTTCTTATTGCATCATCCAACTGTTTTCTTTCAATTTATGTCTTTCATATATGAATTATCACCTAGTTATCATGTTCTTTAAGGAAACACAAGTTAGCATTAAAAAGTATAAAAAATGTAGAAGCATGTTGCTAGTGAACGTTATTCCTAGCTGGCAAGACAGTCTTTAGAGTAGGATTTATTCTTTGTATTTATATTCATTCAATTGGCATGTAATGACGTAATAAAATCTAACAATATTTGATGAAAAGGGGCTGTGAAAGGGCGGGGAATTATGAGCTATGTGTTTAAAATTTCCTTCTTCTTCTTTTACACTATTTATTTCTGATTTTATATCAATTAACAACCTCTTTCTTTTCGTCGTTAGTAGAAACCACTGTCCGATTACCCTTTATAATTTAACTGGACAGTGGGCTTGTTTAAATCGTAAACTACATCAAAATACTTCTCTTAACAAATAGTTAGCGGGAAGTAGAAACGATTACTAGGTCTAATCCTAAGTTGTTTTCAAATTTAGCCGACCCGTTCCCCGAAAGTAACACCAACCAAAGAATTTGAAAGGATTATGTACACTATATGTATTTATATACTTATGTGCTTATGTTCAAAATTCAAATCTTTCACTTGTTCAAACAAAAATTACTATTATATACTCCCTCTGTTTCAATTTATGTGAACCTATTTCCTTTTTAATCCGTGCCAAAATGAATGGCCTCTTTCCTAATTTGGAAACAAATTCACTTTATGAAATGATTTACAGTCACACAAATATTCAAGACTTATTTTGAACCACAAATTTCAAAAGTCTTCACTCTTTCTTAAATGTCGTGCCCAGTCAAATGGGTTCACATAAATTGAAACAGAGGGAGTATATATTCTAACTTAAGACCAACCTCCAATCGAATTGTTACTAAGGTTAAGGACACACGATTTATAATGTCGTGTCGTCATCCTTCTAAAGTAATAAACATTTTTAGCTTTTAACAAAACATAACGTTCTTTTATCTTGAGATTTCTGATGTATTTTACTTTTAAATCAACTATGCAAGTTTAAGACCTATACTAATAGTATTAATTTTTCTCACTTTGTTTTCATTCTCTCGGTTAGTTAGAATTTGCATTTTTGTAGGATTTATATGTCCTTCAAGTTGTAATAAAATAAGTTCATTGTGAAATTAAGTTTTATGCTTATTAATGTGATAGAATTTCCTTTTGATTACAAATCTGTTACTCCTTTTGTCTTTTATTTGCTTTGTCTTTAATAGTTCGTGCAGTTGCTATTTTCTTCTTATCATGTTAACTTGTAGCTAATGAATGAATTCGTTGTAACCTAATCGTTGTTGTTTAATTTAGTTAATAAGTTGTCACATTTAAATCTCTTGTTTATTTCAGATGACCTTCTTCATAAGTAATAAACAGTTTGTCATGCCTAAATCCTAATCACCTAATTTCTTTAGACTCGTTAAATTCAGATTCATAACTGATTTTCACAAGTTCTTTTAGTTTATTTATTTCCTGGATTTTTAAAAATATAGTAATAAATAACTCTTGCAAGTTTAATCACCTGGTACTTTTAAATTAATTTAATAAATGTTTTCATGCTTATAAAATGCTTAATCCCACATAGTTATAAATCCGGAAGGGACCCACAGTTGTGCACCTCGAAAGGTGGTTCACACCTTCCTTTTGAGGTAATTTGAACCCTTACCTGATTTTTGGTTACGCAGACTAGTTTTAAACAGAGTTATTTGCATTAGTAGTAGTAAATAGTGCCCTAACGCACCTCAATTCGTTAGGTGGGACTCTTCTCTTTTAAACCCATTAAAAGAGTTGTCACCTGTCTTGACCCGTCTTCCGCGAGGAAAATGGGGCGCGACAGGCACTTGACTACTCTAAATGTCTCCATAAGAACTCAAGTCCGTATAAGTGTTACCATGAGAGGTTGGACTTGAGGGACTTCCTGACGAGTCCTGGCCAAGACTTCACTACGACTGTGAGGTTTCTTTTCAACATACATTTCAAGAACATTGAGGGTGATTAACCCCCTATATTCTTCCGGCGCCCTCAAATATTCCCTCAAGGACTCATCATCAATGATATTCCACTCCCCATAAAGCACTAAACCCTGCGATGCAATGGATATTGGATATCTGCCTATTACAGATAATCCATTGTCACGATTACTTTTCATTCTTTTGTGTATGGCATTGAGTAATGTTTCGTAATCCAAGGTAGTTGGAAACTTAACATGGTATTGTGGTTTAATACTATAACGAACAGTATTATTATCATGAAGAATCTCTCCATCCCAAAATAAAGAAACCTTAAAAGTTGAAGGAGGAGTGGCCATTTTTTTTATGAACTTTGGAGTTGAATTTTTTTTTTCAATAACTTGAAAAAAGATGACTTGAACTTATGAAATGGATGAGTCTTTACCTCGTCCAAAATTCATATTAAATAGTAAAAACGTGAGCTAAAAGTGAACATTTAAAAAACGTGGGCGGCTAAATAATAATACCTATTGCGCAGGAATTTCCTGCGCAAAAGGTAGTATTGTAACTTTTTTTTTTAGTGGATATTTTGGATCAAAATCCCACTTTGTGGGTCAATTAAGTTGCGGACTCGGCTTTCTTTATGACTGTTTCCTATTGCAGCAACTCCGGACTCTGATCTCTTCTCTCTTCTCCAGCGACTCAAATCTGTCCCACTCAGCGGCTTAATCAGGTGCGCCTTCTATTGTATATGGGTTCTTCTCTTTATTCTTTCATTTCTCATATTCTTTCTTCTCATTTGATTGGGCAAATGTTTCATCCGCTGGTGTCAATAGCTTATGTGAATTTGGTTCCTTTTCTTTCTTGTTTTCCTTGACTTCTTTTATTATTATTTGGTCTGTCTAACTGCCTGAATGTAATTGTAATTGATGATTCTTAGGTTTCAGCTTCCAATTATCCCTTAAAAATGTAATATTTTGCCTATACTAAGTCCCCTTGTTTAATTTTAGATTTTTGTTCCCATCTAGTTTAATTTCTACTGAAAAATAAATGTATAGGTAACCTAACAATTGGGGTCTATAAATTCTATGAACTAACTTCAAATAAGTACCATAAGGATTGGGTGATGTAAAATTTTTTTCAACCAATAAAAATATCATATGGGAGAAAATTCGAAGACTTAAAGGATCTTGGCACTTCCACTTTTCTGTTATAGCAAAATATTTCTCCCTCTGTTTCAATTTGTTTGTCTTAGTTTGACTCGGCACGAAGTTCAAGAAAATAAAGAAGACTTTGAATCTTGTGGTCTTGAACTAAAGATGTGTGTAATGTACTAAAATGCCGTTTGAATCTTGTGGTCTTAAATATACCATGTAGAATGTTGGGTGTAAAGAGTTACTAAATATAGAAAGTGACCTACTTTTTGGAACAGACTAAAAAGGAAAGTAAGAAAAACAAATTGAAACATAGGGAGTAGAATCTATGTTGCTCCTGATTGCTAGGTTTTGGCTTCCATTATCTACTGCCTGACCTATATCAGCTTTAGAAAAGCACCAAATTGACCATGTATTTTGCATTTTTGCTTACTGCTGGCTTCTTTTCTGCTGACTGAATAATTCCCGATGTCACATTGACATATTTAATGTTCCTTAATCTTCATTATTATTTTTCTTTTGTGCCTTCTTGAACGCACCTCGATTTATCCACCAGACAGTTTGTACAGCCTACAAGCACAGGTGAACTTGCCCATAGAAGTTGGAGCATATGGGGTCACACTAAGTGTCGTAGTTGCGATTCAGACCTAGGATCTTCAGGTTGTTACTCCCTAGTTGCCATTATATTTACCACTCCCTGTTTGATTTACTAAGGCACACTAGATGTCATGAGGTTTCATGTTCATATGTGTAGTCTATTTGTGAATGATTGTGTCAATGACTCAACGTACATGTTCTATCTCTAGGTTTTGTCTATGCATTAGATGAGATGTTGATGTCTGAGATTTTCAGTGTTATTGCAGATAATCATGATGCGCCATTTGTCAAGTAGTGTATCAAAGAGAATACACTCTTCTGTCATTGCTTGCTGTAGAAATGGTTCTTCTTTCTCTATGGTTTCAAAACAACCATACAGCTCAATCCTGCAACAGATTGTTGACAAGTCACCACGAAATGTTATTCCTAGTGATTTCTTGAAATGGCGTTCGCTTGGTTCCATTAGGACATCAAAATTTGCCTCTGGCTTCAACCCATTGAAGCAAAAGCCCTTGGACTCTATTATTGACATGGAGAGGGCAAAGAACAAATCAGCTGAAGAGCTAGCCGACATTTGGGATGATGTAATATTTCAACCTTGTTTTTATTTTGATAGTTTTCAAATGTATTGTTGGCTTTCTTGAGATAGTTTCAGCCTTGAGTTCTATTCTGGACATTTGTAAATTACATTAGTCACTCACTATGATGAACAATTGACACATAGACCAAGCTTTTGTCAAAGAAATGAGCAGGTTAGGTGGTTTCACTTACTCCACTAGAAATTGAAGTCATCTAAGGTTTATCTGATCTTTATGATGAGCTTGTAAAAGTAATTCATGTAGCCAAAAATATAGGCTGTCTGGTTTTCTGGACTTATCTACACATGCATGTTTTGTGATTGCATTAATTCTGTAGATGACTACTATTGATATCATTTTGCTGCAAATGGGATGAGGATTTGCTGGAAGGATTAGAGGACCCCATAAATTCTTTTGATCTTTGGTCTGAATCTACCCCCTTAACAGATTTTCTTGTGGAACTTAGTGTTTTTAAGCCTGTGGATTTTAAAATGTAATGCTCCAGATATACATTATACTTGAGTCATGGATTACCTTCTCATCTTTTCTTTTGGAAGCTGCTCTCCCACAAAAGGATTTGCCTCCTGAAATGCTTGTCAGACTTGGAAAATTTTCTGTGAAGTTTAGAGAAAATGACTACTTTTATGTGTGTTTACCTAATCCATTCAAGTAATTTTAGCTAGGACCAGCCATGTACCGGTACATCGGCTTATTTATTAAGTTGTATATTTTGTACATCTGATCATGGTCTACAGTATATGCCACAACTTGCTCTTTGATTCTGCAACTTTTGCTTTCCTAAAGTTTTAGTTATTGCTTGAATGATCCTGTTCTGTCTCCCTCTTATTCCCTTTTGTTGCATGATTATGCCATCTCAGTATCACTTGGGAAGAGGTCACATCGCAGCATCAATGAAAGCTAAGTTATATAAGCTCTTGGAGCAAAGAGCTTCAAGTTGGTAAATGTGCTTCTTCATCTTATTCATTTGTTTTCTCGGACTCTAATTAGTTGCTTTGTTTAACATGCACTATTCCTTTGTTATCTTTGACATCCTGCTTCTGTTTTCCTGTGTAGCCGGTATTTTGTGATTCCACTATGGAAGGGAAGTGGTTACACAACAATGTTTGTGCAAGGTCAGACTCGTTTTGCTCTGTTTATCCTTTAACAATTGATTTGCATTGAAAACCTATAACCATGATGACACTATATGTAAGAGTCTTTATCAAAAAAACTATTTCTAAGAGTTCATCTTTCTCTAGTTCCGATGTTATCACTGCCAATAGCTTTATTTTTTCTCAGAAAGGCAAACTGCTTTCCATCTTTTTTAGGTTTATTGTAGGATGAGCTTGTTATGAGATTATAATATTACTATTCATAGTCAGGTACGTAAGGAACATATAATACTTTTATGGTCTATCCTCTCCGTATTATCTGATGAAGGAGTCCGCAACTGTAGACTTGTCGCCATTATGTAGAGGGTCGAGGCCAATATCACTTGAAAAATCTTTTTTTCTCCTTCAACTCTGACCTCCTATCCTTTTTTTACATCTAAAAGCTATGTTGCTTGGGCTCTCCAAAAATGCCACCAGGTGTGTGTAGGATCCTCCAAAAGTAGTGTATTTTTGGAGGATCCGACATGGGTGCGGCAACGTTTTTGAAGAGTCGTAGCAACATAGTTTAAAAGTCAACGGTCAAGCATCACCAGCGTGGTCTATTTGGTGAAGGAAGTTGAAATGACCATGGAAAACGAAGGTTGGAATGTCAGTTGAGGTGAAAAAGTTATGGTGATTTCTTCTCATCTTCCTTAGTCTTGGTGGACAGAGTTACCAAGTATTCATGACATAGTTGAGATATGCGCAAGCCAACCTGAACACTATCGTTATCTCCAAATAAATGAGAGAGAGAAGTTACTGGTCGAATTCGTGCCTTGATATGCCCGGGATCAACATATTATCCTATTTGAAGTGAGCACATTATTGGCCTTTGGACAATAACTTAAATAGAGATCAAAGTTTCAATAATTCACCTGTCTTATAATCTTCGATTCTCAAGTCAATGTGTTTCTTTTGATAAGTCTCAGTCAAGTTGATTACTTCTAATTGTCATCCCTAGTTTGCTTTTATTTTCTTGTTACTGATTTTGATCACTTGTCCTGTCTACATTCTGTTGAAAAGAAACTTCTCTTCATGTTTCTGTTATCTATTCCTTGGCTGGTTGACCCATGTAGGGAATCCCTTGTCTTTTCTGAGGCTTATTTAAATGTAAAATACCCTGTGCTTTCTGGGTATGTTGTTGTTGTAGTTTCAAGTAATCAAATTAGACAATATCATTTATAGGTAATATACTTTAGAAAGGAAAAAAGAAAAGATGTGCTATTGTAGTGCGTAGGACTGCACCTAGTTTTCTAACCTTTATGCCAGCTGTACATAAATGGCTCTAGTTGTTTATGTATTTGGTTTGTTATCTAGCATTCCTTTGGACATTTAAGCTGCGCTTGTAGATCTACCCCTCCCACCTCGCCTCCCCATTCCAAAACTGAAGCAAAAAGTAGTTGTGACAAGAATAATTTCACAGAATATTTGCTCTCACCAACTTAACCTGTACGTGGCCATACCCAAAAAGTAATGTACATCCTTCAGATAGCATGGTGAACAAAAACCATTCAATCTAGCAAGTTTCATCCTTCCATGAAACTCTGTTATACAAACAAACAGACCCCGCCACAGATGTGTAAATCACATGACTCTAAGAATCCCAAAATCAGTCCACTTGTTCGATTATCTTTTATTCTGAAAGCCAGAGCCTTTCTTGGGTTAAGAACTTTGCCACAATTTGTCCCATTTATCCTCGTCAAATTTTCTATTTTCTCAAAGTTCCGTTCCAGTAACGAATTTAGGATACTCTAGCTTAGCAAAAATTGTAAGACAAGTTGCTTTGGACAATCTAAAGCTCATGATTGAGCTATTCTTTTGCTGTTACATACTCCATTTTTCATTATTTGCTTGACTTTCTTACAAATGCAATCCAAAGATCCCCTTCATCTATTTCTTGTTCTTGCATTTTTTATGCTTTTTGATTTGGGACTGTTAAAGTTTAGCACCAAAACACTCTTTTGAGACTATTTTCCTTTCATGCATATGATATGAATCTGCTCTTACGGTTCACTCTCTCCATTTTCACAAGACCCAACAAAAATTTCTTCTTACATTACTATTGAAGATATGCAATTACCAGCGACCATAAAAAAATTGCTTAAACCTTTCTCACCTGTCTCATTTTTTCCAGACAACGCCACCTTTAATTTCCAAGTGGATCAAGTATACTCAGAGCCCGACCACTACACATAAGAAGAGCCATCCTCGTCCATTATTTTTGTTCCTGTAATCGGCACTCGATCAAGCTCAACCCAGAAAATATTTTCTGTAGTATTTTAGTAGAGCAGGGAAAAATGACTGATGGCTGATCTGAAATACTGATTCTGAGTGCTTGAAGTCATGGGACATGCACACGGGGTGGTGTCTGTTAGTTTTTTTAATAGAATTGCACGGGAGGATGAAACTTGCTAAGCTTTGAATACTTCAAGGATGGTTTTTGTGTACTATGCTAGTTGAAGGATGTACAATAAGTTTTGGGTATAGTTAAAGGATGTTTTTGGCCAAAAACTCAATCTGTGTAAATCAAATTTCTTCATGCTTATAATTTAGTGGCCATTGTCCTGTGGGAAATCAGTTTTAGTACTGTGTAAACATCAAGATAGTTGCCTTTTTATTACAAGAAAATGCCCTTTATCACCTGCAGTCGTTTCATTACTATTCATTTGAACCTTCATGCAGTGCAGGCGCCACACATACTAATCACAGGTCTAGAAGATTACAAGGCAAGAGGAACTCAAGCTGCTCCATACTTCACAATTACTTACTACACTGAATTTGCTGAAAGCAAGGATCTCGTTCTTGTTCGAGGGGACATTGTCTTTACTAGCAAGCTCACTGACTCGGAGGCAAAATGGCTTTTGGACACTGTACAATCCTTTTACTTGAATGATGTCAGGTACAAACTAGTGGAGCGCTTCAACAGAGAAACGAGAGAGTTCGAGTTCAAAGATGTTTTACAAACTTTGGAGATGCCTATATTGTGATCAAAATATCCGATTTTCTGTCATAAGAGCAATCAGAAGAAATGGAGTTTGATCGTGAAGGATCGTTCAGAAATCAGCAATGGTAGGATTGTAGTTTTCCTTGCCATTCTGACAGGCAATCGTGTCTGTCCAGCATAATGACTAGCTTGACAATCTTTACTAATTTTCATTTCATTGAGGCAAAGTCGAGTATCTTCAGTGTATGGTTTTACAAAAAAAAGAAAAAAAAAATTGAAAAGGGCTGGTGGTGCTGTGTAGAAGTTCTTAAAGAAAACTTCCAATTATCAGGAGATTTTGTAGAGCTGCAACAAACTTGAGAGACAATATCAATAAATGTGAATTTAGGTCCTCAAATTCTTTTAACATCTTGAATTGTCATGGTATGGTTACAATATATTTTGTTCATATATTGGATATGATTCATTACCGTGCACCATCAAATCTACGTCATTTTCTTATTATTACGATTTTTTGGGGTGAGGAGTTGGGAGAGAATATGCAGAGTAGATTGAGCATTCAACTTTCATTTTCTTATTATTACTAGTAGAACACCCTCAAACATGGAACCAATTTGACATTTTCCAAAAGATTCAAGGGGTCGTCTGATTAGAGTTTAGTGCATTTTCTTTTGATTTTTTCAAGAATGCAATCCTAGGTGTTTCCTAGAAGAAAAGATCACATCAAAAAATTTAAATGCCATTATTTGATAGTCCAATTAGAAAATGACATTTAGTAGATCTAGTCAATGTATTTTTCCCTCTCTGCTACCTTATAACTTAAGGAGGTAATGGTTTCACTTCAAATAAGATGAGGGTAAAATAACATTAGTAAAATTTAGATGTGTAAATAATTTTTTGGGATAAGTTTAGGAGGTAAATTATGTATTTTTCCTACCTGCTATATACTAGTAATCTACTATTTATCCTCTTTTATATATATATATATATATATATATATATATATATATATATATATATATATATATATATATATATATATATGTCCAGAAGAAAGATATTATATTATAATAAGCTAAAAGTTACTATATTATAATAAGTTAAAAGTTAACCGGACAGTGAATTGAAGTAGGTAAGTCCAACGAGAGATACTGATTATCTAAGACATCATAACTAGGGGATCCTAGTGACAAAAGGGAGGATAGGCCTATTACTAATAGAGACTAGTTGACCCTTCAAAGGGTTCATACAAAAAGTGAAAGGTGAATGCTTGTGGGATTTGGCGATGCATCGACTCAAAGGCTGCTGTCGTTGATCATGTTGGAACATTTCATCTACAAAAATTGGAGGGTGATAAAAATTGTGGCATTATCCATTCACTTAGTGCATCCAAAACTTGCTAATTCATCTGCTAGTGTATTTGTCTCCCTATAGGTATGTAGGACTATCGGCTCTTCGAGCTGCTACATCAAGTACCTGCAATTGTTAATAATATTAGTATAGCGTAGTGAGGGGTTAGATAAACGATACAAAAATAGACGAGGCATCCCGATTAATTTCTAATCATTTTTATTGAAGTTAGTTAGCCGAGGTTAGTAGTTAATGATGAGGTAGTTAGTTTGTTAGAGTACATGTGCACATCACACCAGAAATTGTATAAAGACACATTAGTTGGCATTGTGTTCTTTTTAATCAATGAAAATATCTTCTCTCTTCTTCTCCAATTCTGTCTCAAATTACATGAACTAGGTGACCTAGATTCTTAACAATGAAGCTAAGCTTCATCAGATCAGATTAGCTACATCAAATCTAACATGGTATCAGAACGAGAAGATCTGGACCGCATCAATTTCTAAACAATTTTTCGAGAAAGTGAAATTTCACAGTAATTTACAGTTTTTTCTTCAAAATTGATATTTATGATTTCTTCTTCAAATCGAAGCTTAAAAATGGCAAATCTTACAGTAGAAACACTCGAACACAGTCATCCATTGTATTTGCAACAATCAGATACACCTGGTGTTGCATTAATTGAAATAAAGCTAACAGGTCCTGAAAACTATGGGATATGGAGTAGATCGATGAGGTTGGCCTTGATGGTGAAGAACAAATACTGTTTTGTCGATGGAACTTGCTTGAAAAGTTCATACAAAGGGGAATTAGCAACTCAATGGGAAAGGTGAGATGCTGTAGTTTTGTCATGGATTAGCAGCACAGTCGCACCAGGACTAGTCACTACTATATTCTATGCTCCAAGTGCAAAGCATGTTTGGGATGATTTTAAGGAACACTTCAATAAATCAAACCTAACCAGAATTTATTAGATATGGACTGAAGTAGCATGCCTAAGACAAGGTACAAATTCTGTTACTGACTATTATACTAAGATGAAAAATTTGTGGGATGAATTTGATGTGTTGATTCCCTCACCCTTGTGTGGATGTGAAGAGGCTAAACCTTATGTAGAACATTCCAACAGAGATTGTTAATGTTTTTAATGGGATTGAATGAGTCTTTTAGTCATGTGAGAAGTGATATATTGCTTAAATCTGAAGTACCTAGGGTAAATCAAGCCTATGCAACTGTTGTACAAGAGGAGAGTCAAAGACAATTAGGTGTAATTGATACAAACAAAGAAGTTCTTACCATGCTAGCTGGGAGAGGACAAAATTTCAGAGGAAGAAAACCAACAGGACCAGTTCAAGGTCCACCTTGTGAGGTGTGTGGTTACAAAGGGCATAAAACAGTAGATTGCTACATGTTGGTAGGTTACCCTGCAGATTTTAAGAGTAAAAAGAAGTTGAATCAGTCTGGTAACCAGACTGGTCAAGGTGGTTATGATCAGGGTCAAAATCAAATGTCACAAGGAGGTTATAGGCCAAGAGGTGCACATCAATGAGAAACAAGTAACTTCAGACCATATGCCAACAATGCTGCAACAGCAACAACAGCTGGAGGACAAGGATATTTCCTAACTGAAGAGGAGCAAAATTAGATGAAACACTTGATGCACAATACTGATTTGAGTGAATGCAAAGCTAATATGGCAGGTAATGTTTCCTTAGTGTCTAATGATCCAAATTTTCATGATTGGATAGTAGACTTAGGAGCAACCCACCATATAGCTTCATGTAAAGAATTACTTGAGGAGATAAAGCATTTGAAAAATTCAAGTGCCAGTTCAGTTCAATTACCAGCAGGAAATAAAGCACAAATTATAAGTGTAGGAAATTCAATTGTTCTAGGTGACATAAAAGTTAAAAATGTGTTTCATGTGCCTGACTTCAAGTTCAACCTTCTATCAGTTGCCAAACTCACTAGGGAACTAAATTGGAGTGTCAGTTTTCTCCCTAATTTTTGTGTGTTGCAGGATCTTTGCACTAGCAAAGTGATTGGGATTGGTCGACAATCTAATGATCTGTACTTGTTGAGAGATGGAATAAGAGCAGCAGTGAATGCATTAATAAAAGGTTCAAGTCTGTTTGAACTTTGGCATCTCAGACTTGGTCACCCCTCACTCAAAGTAATGCAACATATATCAACTATCAAGGACAGTTTGAAGACTTCACCATATCAGTATTGCCAAGTATGTCCCATGGCTAAACAAAGTAGGTTGACATTTCCTAACAGTATCAATAAGTCAAACCATGTTTTCCATTTAGTTCATCTAGATGTCTGGGGTCTATATAGAACTCCCACATATGACAAGAAGCATTATTTTGTTACAATAGTTGATGATTACAGTAGATACACCTGGATATGTTTGATTCAGCATAAAACTGAGGTTCTAACTGTACTAAAGGACTTTTTGAATATGGTTTGTACTTAGTTTGGTATTAAAGTGCAAATATTGAGATCTGACAATGGAACTGAATTTACGAGCTCTAAATGTAAAAGTCTATTTTCTTCTCTTGGAATTGTTCACCAAACTTCTTGTCCTTATACACCTCAGCAAAATGGCACTGTAGAGAGAAAACATAGACATATTTTAGACACTGCTAGAGCATTGAGGTTTCAAGATTCAATTCCTATAAGATTTTGGGGGGATTGTGTTAAAACAACAGTTTATCTAATTAACAAGCTTCCTTCTGGTGTACTGAGTGGTAAGTCACCTTTTGAGATGTTGTACGGCAAGAAACCTAAGGTTGATCACTCAAGAGTATTTGGGTGCTTGTGTTTTGCATCTGTCTTGCCAAGACAAGACAAATTTGCTCCAAGAGCCAACAAAGCAGTCTTCATGGGATATTCAGAATCTCAGAAAGGCTATAGAGTACTTGATATACAATCAAAAACTTTCTTTATTAGCAGGGATGTCACCTTCATGGAACTACTTTTCCTTTCAAAGGAATCAATGATGATTCAGTAGAAATGTTTATTTCCACAGAACCATCACTAGTAGATTGTGAGCAGCCAACTCCTCAACCTTTGCCTCAAGCACCACTTGAAAATCCTGTACCAAATGCACCAGATGTTCCTATCACTCAGATTGATGGTTGTGATAATGCTCCTCAAGCCTCCTCTATTGATACTACCACAAAAGCACCTGCCACAAATGAGAATGATACGGATATTGAGAATGCTGCAAATGTTTTTGAACTTGAGTCACATCCTATGGTTGCAGATGATGCAGATTTCACAATTCCTAATGATGTTGTCACAAAACCATTTAGAGCTTCAAAAGCTCCTATATGGCACAAAGACTATGTCATTTCAAAGAAGGCTAATGCAACTTGCTTATATCCTATTGCAAACCATCTCTCATACAACCATTTGAGTTGTCACGACCCTAATTACCGATTGTGCGGGCACCTACCTTATTATCACTAGAAGGCGAACCTTTACCCATTAACCCATTAATCACTAGCCAATTTCAACTTCATTAATTATTTATACTCTAACAATTAATAAATAAGTGAATAAATAAATAGTCTAACCAAGTCATAAATTATAAATTATATAAGTGCGAAAGTCTAACTATTAAATTCTCAAAATCTGAAAGTCATCGTACAAGGACTCTAACCAACAATGTCTAAAGAATTAAATATCTGTCAAATATAATAATAAATAATGTCTGGAATGAAAGTAGACATCTGGAAAGAAAGATCTTCAGGCGGCATGGCATGGATAGAAGCTCACTGTCACGACCCAAACTGGAGGGCCATGACGGGCACCTGACCATACTAGCCAAGTACCACCTGGCATACGTCTGTAACATAAAAATAAATATAGGTAGGCCGTTAGGGCCATCATGTGATAGCTCACTGACTCATAGGAGAACATGACTGAATAAAATAGTCTATAAAGACTCTCAACTTTGTAAACATACTATCATAATGAACGAGCCAACACGACTATCATATGCATCTGTGCTACAACATATAAATCAACAAAACTATGCAATGTCTGACTGTACATAACTGTCTACAAGCCTCTACTGGAGTACATGACATATCGTGGTCGGGACAGGGCCCCGCCATACCCATACATATGCATATAGATGTATAATCATGCTGGCTCACAAGGCAGCTCCGAAACAAGTGGAGTGCAACAACACTGGCCGCTGAGCTGATAACCTACTAGATGGGTCACCAACCTACATCCCAAGACCTGCGGGCATGAAACGCAGTCCCCCCAGGCAATAGGGGCGTCAGTATGAATAATGTACCGAGTCTGTAAGGCATGAGAACACTATAAAAGAGACATGGAAGTAACATGAGATATACGAGAATCAACCTGTACATCTAAATGCCTCTGAGGGCATAAACTAAGCATGCTTCCTTTAAATAAGAATCATATCTATATACTATATATAAGCCACTCAGTGGGGCTATGTCGTCAATATACGCTACCCGGCCTTAATAGGACTCGGTTTGGAACTACCCGGCCACAATATGACTCAGTGTGAATACCCAGCTGATCAGTGGTTGCACGATAGGTGCCTACCCGGCCAACTATAGCGTGGCTCGGTGTCAGAAAGTACATTTATTACATAGGGTTGTAACACCTCCAAGTAACATTGTGAGACTACTAATACCAATATACGGTATCTCTGAAAAGCCATGGACATGGAATATACCAAGATATACATATGAAATCAAGGATGCAAGTGTCTTTAGTACACCTAGGAGTAGGATTGTTTTGAAATTCGTTCACTTGCTTATTTTGTTCATATCATAAAGGTCATGCCAAAATGAAGAAAAGGAATAGCCTTAACATAACTTGTCGTCTACTTATCTGTCCAACATCTACCTTCCGATCCTTAGAGTTCAAGAAACTTCAATCCAAACCAACTACTTCAGAGCTAAGCAACCTACAACTTATCATCAAGGAAGAACAACTTCACTAGTGAACTAGTTTATGATTATTGGGCTTGATCTTTACTTATGTGGCTTTGGGATGATATGAAAGGGTTTGAGAGCACTTGATAGGGTTTGGGGTTCAGTTGTTATGAAGTAAAATGAAAAAAAGGTCGAGCCATCTGATTTATAAAGTGACAACAACATCCACTGCCTCAATTTCACGGTCCGTACTTAGAAATCGTGTAATTTTCTACGAGTCGTGAAATACACCGTACTTCTCGGATTTACGATCTGTTAGTTGCATTGGAAAGAAAACTCTCTAAAATTCAATTTACATAGGTTATGCATTCCATAAATCCTCATATTATAGGAGATATACGTCCCACAAGTTGGACCAAAAATCCTGTCCAGAATGCTGCCAATTTTTTCCAAAGTTTCGACAAACTTAATTTCTTCTCTTAATTTATTCGATTCGCTTGATCTCAAAACTTTTAAATACTTGTTTAAAACTTGTTAAAAGTCTTCCTTAATCTTATAGGGGTCTCATATCCTCTCCAGGCGTACGTTAGTTTGCTTATGACGCAATCAACACAGAAATTTATGAGGTGTAACACTTACCCTCAGATCTGATCAAGCAAACTAGCTTCAAGCTAGAGATGCGGTCTGGGTGAAATCTCTGGAACATAATCTGCGCTCAAAAAGGGTGCAGCAAGGTAGTATCAGTACAAACACTATGTACCGATAAGCATCATAGGCTTACTAAGATTAGTTCACTTATATAAGCATAAAATCAACAAGATAAACAGATAGGCACATAATACTCAAATCCAAGTCACATAATATCCCATAACTAAATCACAGGCTAAGATGAAGCTTCTAAACCACAAGTCTGTCCAGTCTCAATAATCTCACCCGATAATCACAAGTCCAAGTTCCGACCCTAGGTAGAGTCACTAATCCACAATTTCATTCAATCAATGATCATATCCATACCACAACAACCGTTTCAACAAACCATACCAAAATCAGAACTAAACGAACCATATAATAATGCATAATAAAATGTAATGAAGTGAAATCCAAAGCAATGCACTGGCCAAATACTCCAAATCTGTACACACAAGCTAAATGGTAATTGATGTGTCGCGGATTTGTGGCACATTCGACGCCTTTTTACCATGAATTTTGGTTGTTTTCAAGTAAGTTTGGTTCTCGTTAATATGTTTTGTTGTGTTTTAGAAAAACAATGGCCCAAAAGCAAAGAGCAAAGAACAAAGGAAAAATTGGCCAGAAATGAAGAATCGACGTTCCGTCGATCAGCCGACGAACCGTCCTTTGAAGCGTCGATAAGCTCTATTTTCCAGTGATGACAAAGTTGAAGACGACAAAGGACGGAGACATCGATGAAGCGTCGAACTGATCGACGCTTCGTCATTTGTGTCGTCAATCAGGATTTGTCAACAAGAAGAAAGAAAGACAGAATACTCGACGGAGCGTCGAACTGGTCGACGGCACCGTCGAATGGAACACATTGCTGAAGGTGCAAAGGACGGAGAAATCGACGGATCGTCAAACGATCGACGGTCCGTCGATCTTGCTATCGGGAGCAATTTTGTCAGTCGCTGTTGTGCGTTTTTTTTAGCCTATTTAAAGAACATTTTAGGTTTTTTTTTTTTTGTAGCCAATTTTAATTGTAACCATGTGAACAAAGTTCCATTGGTGGGTGAGCATTGAATACTCCCCTTTTGGAGCTTAGTGAAGACAACAAGATTCCATTTTCCATCATCTTTATCACACTTTGTAAGCTTTATGTCTCATTTATTGCTTACTACTTTTGAGACCATAATGTGTGAGTAGTTTCTTTAATCAAAGTTGTGGACCCAAATGATGGGTGTTATGTAATGGGTGTCTAACATTGTATATATATATATATATATATATATATATATATATATATATATATATATATATATATATAATGGGTTGTGATGTGTTTTATTATTTCTCGTATTCATTGTTCATTAGTGGTTGCAAACACTTGTTCATGCACAAACCCTAGTTTATTTGGAAAGATGAACTAGGGTGTGATTTGAAATAATATAACAAGGACTCGGGGCGCTAACCCTCGTTTAATGAAATCGCTTAGGGATAAGATGAGTTCTACTTGGCATATTTAATCAATCTTATTTACAACTTTTCTGCATTTGGGAAAATCATGAAAAGAAATACTTTATAACTATTGGAAAATATTAGAAAGTGCATTAGAGATTAAGTGCATACATAACCCCGACCCATTAGAAATATATCATATTGACACCCATAACATAACATCTAATCATCGCGGGTGTTGACACTCAATTTTGGCCCTCTGTATTTAAAAATTAACTTCTTTAGGCTTCCTAGTCATTAAATAGCACAATATACTGTTTTTATACATTTTTTAACTTTAATATAATTTATTGATGATTGTCCTTATTTTTAAATAATAGGAATTTTTATCAATTTATTTTCATTTTAAATAATTATTTTGTTACAGTCGTTTGTATATAAATAACATGCTAATACAATTTTACTTCAATTAATTAGCAAGTCTCCTTAATTCAAATCACATTTTTTACTTTATTCACGAAATTACCTTAAATATATTTTTATACTTTATTCTTTTTAGTTACAGTCTATTATTACATGGAAGTCGGAAGAACTAATTTTAAACACAGATAAAATTTAGCACATGGTTTTGAGAAGCCATGGTTTTGTGAAGCCCATGGTTTTGGCACATGGATTTGGATAAAAAGTGGTTTACATTTGGAGGACTTCCCCTCTCATTTTTCTCATCACTTGTACACTACCTCACACACATTTTTCTTCTCTCTACACTCTCTAGATTTTCTTTCTATAGGAAGACTAGCAAGGCTAGCACTTTCTTCCTCTTTCTATATTTTTTTTAATTGTCTTTATATTTCATTCATACATTGCTTCTTTAATTATTCATATATATTGTCTTTACATTTATTTACTTGCATCGTCTTTATATATTTTTTTTTATATACATTGCCTTTATATTTATTTATCTATATTATTTTTACATTTATTTATATACATTATGTCTTTAAATTTCTTCATATATTGTTTCTATATTTTTGTATTCTCTCTACATTTTTCTTTACATGTTACATACATTTTCCTTACACTCTCCACACTTTTCCTTCATATTATCTTACATCTATCTATTCTTTTATATATTTTTTATACAAATACGTTATATACATATACATGTACATATTTACATTACTTAACTACTAAGAAAAGAAGAGAGAAACTTTTCATTAAAAGGAATGCACTTATTGTTTCTACATTTTTTATGCATTATCTTCTGCTATATTGTCTCTACAACTTTATTTATTTTCAATACATGTATACATTTTGAAGTATTTTCTTTACACTTTTGTCAATACCATCACACTACATGCCTATTTTTTCTATATATTTTGCTATTTACATTTACTCTACATTGGCTATACATCATATTTATATTTACTTATATTTTCATTTGTATTCTTATGTTCTTTTTACATACATCATTCACCTATACATTTGTTACATTACATATACTACACTAATCCTAGGGGCAAATCAAGTTTCATCATTCTTTTGTCAAATCACTTTTTAAAAAAAAAACTTTATGTCAAATCATCTTTTCAATAACTTTTTGTCAAACTACTTTTTCAAGGACTTTGGTCACATTACTTTTTCAAAGAATCTGTAGCAAATAACTTTTTAAAGACTTTATGTCACATACCTTACTTTTTGACTTTTTCAAAAAACATTTAACTAATACTTTTTCTTTCATCTTGCACTTTATTAAAAATACTACACTTTTGGCCGATGAAGAAATTTCCGTCGATTTCGAAGGCCTCCCCTGTATAAAAGACGGGTTTTTATGTTAAGTTTATTCATTATCTCTTTAATTCATTCGATAGTTATTTATTCTCTTACTAACACGTTTACTAAGTGTTTATACAGGTACCCGGAGACACATCCCGAAGACGACACTCGGAAGGAACCCGAAGACTCCATCGAATCCTTATACACTTTTATACTTACGAGGTACATTCTCTTTTATATATTCTTTTTTAATATACATTCTTTATAAACACTTGATACTTGATATGAATACATTTTTATACACTGTATATACTTAGTATATTATCACCTAGTATAACTTTTCATGAAGTCACAACATTTTGAAAACAGGTAATAATAATGATAAAAGGATAGATAATCACCCTCTAGTGTTCAGTTAAACTAAGTTTAAGGACTGTCTTCGGGCAGGCTCTGTGGAATGCTTAATACCTTCCTCATGGGGTAAATAAAACCCTTATCTAGAATCTCATATGTTTCGTGGACTAAAAATGGAGTGGACACACAAATACATACAGGTTTCCTGTTTTTCCTTAAAAATAAGGTGGCGACTCTAACCCTTTTTAAACCAGTTAGAAGAACCGGGAAGTTGCAAACTATCTTGGACCCGTTCAAAATAGGGCGTAACAGAATGGCGACTCTGCTGGGGATTACCTAGGTTTTGACCTTAACAGACTTAGTTTAAGTGAGCACTTGAGGGATATGTGATTATTTGTTTGTTTTTATTATTATTACTTGTTATGTATATATCGTGAACTGCTACAATATTATCTTTGAAAGGACACGAGCCAAAGCCAAACTTGTGTTCCTTATTTGATTGAAGACACTACATGTTACTGTTTTCTTTATACTGTCATCGCACTTTCAATTGCGTCTTTGACCATACACATACACACATTGTGCACGCGAATTGTGCTTTTGCGCTCCTCTGAACCTTCTTCAAATTCCTTAGTTTCAGAGATTGGTGGGCTAGTTTTACTACTTGCCATCTCGCAGTTTTCCGAATATTCTTTATCAGCTTAGGTGAATCTACTCTTAGAATTCTTAGGCCGTTGTATGTATAATTTTGATCACTGCTCTAGCCGGATTAATTTCATTCTTTATTTGCTACTTGCTTTTTGCATCTTACATATTCTTTATTTGTTTCACACACTGTATTTATTAGACATTCTTTAGTTATACATATATATTAGACATTCTTTAGTTGTACATATATGCTAGACATACATATATACTAGACATATCTTTTTCCGCCTCGTCTGCTTTATCGGACAATTTTGGTTGACTTGTGTTGAGCTTGGAACCTTTCCAAACCCTCACACCCATTTTTTGGTCTTTAAGACCACCCTCACATCCACATTATTTTTCATACCCATTTCTAATCTTTGCAACCATCATTTTGATCCAAAATCCAACAGCGCCAATACCAGGCTTACCCCAACCGTCACCTGGCTTTGGTCCCAAAATATGGGATATAAGCTTTTCTTCTTCTCCTAAGCATAGCAGGCCATGGAACTTTGGCTTGTCGGAGTTTATTTTTCAACCCCAAGGGTTCAACACATGTAAATTCTTCCCCCCTCAACTATACAATAATCGTGCCAACTGATAAGGAGTAATGTTAAAGCTCCGCAAATAGTTTGGTACCCAATCATTGCAATCTTACCGATGGGCGCGGAGTATTTTTAGAAACTCCGTAAAGGTCAGCATCCCCTCTTATAACCTTGCCAATGGACGCAGATTATTTTTAAAACTCCGCTGACGTTGACATTTCCTCATAGCCAACCATGCCAATGGATGCAGAGTAGTGTCAAAGATTTGCCAACGTCCGACCTTCTCCTCCATAACAATTTTGTCAGTGTACTGGAGTAATGTCAAGGCTCCATCTACGATTGACATCCTTCTTCTCAGCCGCCTGGCCATAGTATTGTCCAAGCTCTGAGCCTATGATTGGTCCCTTCCTGCATAATTTTCAAAGCCCCGTGCTCACAACACACCCTTCTGCCGTCTGTCGGAGTACTTGCAAAACTCTGCCTTCAATCGGCACCTCTTCTTATATCTTATCTGCAAGAACTACGCACACTTGATTCTCTTCTTTGATGAGATACGTAGGCAGCCCTTTTGGGTTCGATATTCATTATTCAAAAAAGTAAAAAAATAAAAAGTCTGAAAATTATTCGAAAATAAAAAAAAATCTTTGTTCTTACCTCTCTGAACGAACTACGCGCACCTGATTCTCATCAAAGATGAGATACGTAGGCAACCCTTCTTGGGTTCGGTACCCCTTATTCAAAAAATACAAAAAAATATTTTTTAGATTCATATCTTTGGCTTGGTTGGTACCAACACAGTTAGGAATGTGCATAAGAAATAAACAATTAACAATCGATATGATGAAGAAGACCAACTTCGTGGTAAACCATAGATTCTTTTGGTACCTCTCATTCACACCTTAAGTGACACTTCAAAAATTCTCTTGCATGCTTATAAGACATGAACAAAACCAACCTCATTATTTCATGTGCACTGTGTGGTGAGCTTTAGACAGCGTTCAATTGCATTGCATTGTGATCTAGAACTTGGCGTGAATGTCTGTTGAGGCGAAATTATGAGTAACACTTGATATAGGACAGGATCGTAGGCCTTCTTTGACCCGTTTGAGCCTTTCTACCCTACCAAATAACATTATCCCTAGCATTCCCCCTTTGAGCCTAAAGCCTTTTCTTTGACAACCACATCATAAGCCTATACCATTTCTGAGTGCATACATGCACTATTCCTCTCTTGGCCTGACCTCCTTGAGCGCACTAGAAACATTCAATCGTGGATAGAGATCCAAGCTGAAGCTTCCAAAGAAAAAAAAAAGAATAAACAGTCCTAGAAAAACAAAGACGAAGAACGACCTCCAAAGCAAGAAGGAGCCCACAAAAAATCAGTCATTCGGGATCTCGGACATACAATCCGCTATTCCTTTTATTTTTCACACTCTGGCATACAACCCAGGTCAATTCTCTTAATCCCCACAGAATCTCGGGCATACAACCCCGAACTCTAAAAACAAAAGCTCCAACTTACAAAAGAAGTCGCACAAGTACAAAAGAAAGGGACAACAAAACGAAGCAGATCAGCGTCAGAGCACACAAATACCAAGCACGGACATAGTGCAATGCTCAGTGAAGGATTCGTTACTCATTACCCAAATGATATCCTACCCTTTTCCCAAGCCTACATTACAAACCCATAACAAGACTTACGTGATCCTATGCCAAGGGTTCTCACATTAGTGGATACTTACATGACGGCCAAGCTTATGGTATCACAATTGCTTGCATTGAACATCTTTCTGAGTATGAGTGTACTTCTCTAGAAGTTCCAATGTTCAAAAATACTGAATATGTGTGAAAAAGGGACTTTCTTTCTGGTGAGGGCACTTGAAACATGAGGATAGGTATAGTTCAAAACCTTTGCTTGAAGCAAGACAAACAAATCTTATCGATACTTAGGTATGTCTGAGGTACCACTTGAAGCTATAGGAATTATCCCGAAGTCAATCTCAGTTAGCTGGGAAGAAATTGATGGAATTCTTATGCACAAAACTAATTGTTGGTACCAACTGAAGTCAAGACGTGATTCTCTTCACTTCTTCATTTTCAAATATTCTTTAAAACAAAAACAATGAAAAAATACATCCAAATTTTTTTTTTTACAGGCGCCCACCTTCTAATGCCGGTATTTTAATTCCAGTTCAGGCACCCACCTTCTAATGCGGGTATTTTAATTTTAGTCAGGCACCCACCTTCTAATGCGAGTATTTTAATTTCAGTTCAGGCGCTCACCTTCTAATGCGGGTATTTTAATTTTAGTCAGGCAGCCACCTTCTAATGCGGGTATTTTAATTTCAGTCAGGCACCCACCTTCTAATACGGGTATTTTAATTTCAGTCAGGCACCCACCTTCTAATACGGGTATTTTAATTTCAGTCAGGCGCCCACCTTCTAATGGGAGTATTTTAATTTCAGTCAGGCGCCCACCTTCTAATGCGGGTATTTTAATTCCAGTTCAGGCACTCACCTTCTAATGCGGGTATTTTAATTTCAGTCACGCGCTCACCTTCTAATGTGGGTATTTTAATTTCAGTCAGGCGCCCACCTTCTAATGCGAGTATTTCATTTCAAGTACATTTTATAGGAGCCCACCTTCTAATGCGGGTATTTTCATTTCAGTCAGGCGCCCATCTCATAATGCGGGCATTTTAATTTATGTTAGGCACCCACCTTCTAATGCGGGGTATTTTCATTTCACTCAGGCGCCCACCTCATAATGCGACTATTTTAATTCATGTTAGGCGCCCACCTTCTAATGCGGCTATTTTAATTTCAGTCAGGCGCCCACCTTCCAATGCGGGTATTTTAATTTCAGTTCAGGTGCCCACCTTCTAATGCGGGTGTTCCATTCAAAGCTTTGGCACGCAAACCAGAGAATGCATCAGGATCTCGGCACACAACACGAGATATCATTTCATTCCAAGGCTCCAGCACACAAGCCGGAGTGTCCATCAAGGTCCTTATACACTCTCCAGGGCCCCTCTCCATTTAAAGCTTCGGCACACAACCCGAAGTTTCATCAGGATCCGACACACAACTCTGTAGTCCATTTCAATCCATGGCTCAGAGTTCGGTTGCCCCTATAGCAATAAATCATTTTCCCGAACTACAATCGGTTTGACTCCCATCTCAGGGATATGTAGGTAGCTCGAATTCGAGCACGACCGTTCTTCGTCCTACACTTGCTAGGACCATTCTAACAACACTGGGGCAAAATTTTGATTAGACGATCAAAATTTTCCACAACATCCATTAGTTACCACCTTTCGAACTACATTGACCTGATTCTCGTGATGGACTAGATATGTAGGAAACTCTATGCAGAGTTCGGTCACATCGAGGCGAGAATCATTCTTACCCCATCAAGTATACAATCTTGCACCTTTCCAGCGTCTCTAGCTAGACACTGGGGCAATTTTAGAAGCGATGACATGGGTACGTGAATGTTTTTCGGCCCTGAACAATCCTTCCCTTTTTATCATTTTTCTTTTCATCACAACCCCGCTGACAAAAGGAGAGTATTGTCAAAGCTCTGCTAACGTCTGGCTACGTTCTTTGTACATATCATTTTAACAATCCTTTGCCGAGCCAAAATTGGCTACACGTCACCGTCTTTGTCCGAAAACTCTTTCATCATCTCCGGTCGAAGAGGGGCAAGCTGTTGACACCCAATTTTGGCCCTCTGTATTTAAAAATTAACTTCTTTAGGCTTCCTAGTCATTAAATAGCACAATATACTGTTTTTATACATTTTTTAACTTTAATATAATTTATTGATGATTGTCCTTATTTTTAAATAATAGGAATTTTTATCAATTTATTTTCATTTTAAATAATTATTTTGTTACAGTCGTTTGTATATAAATAACATGCTAATACAATTTTACTTCAATTAATTAGCAAGTCTCCTTAATTCAAATCACATTTTTTACTTTATTCACGAAATTACCTTAAATATATTTTTATACTTTATTCTTTTTAGTTACAGTCTATTATTACATGGAAGTCGGAAGAACTAATTTTAAACACAGATAAGATTTAGCACATGGTTTTGAGAAGCCATGGTTTTGTGAAGCCCATGGTTTTGGCACATGGATTTGGATAAAAAGTGGTTTACATTTGGAGGACTTCCCCTCTCATTTTTCTCATCACTTGTACACTACCTCACACACATTTTTCTTCTCTCTACACTCTCTAGATTTTCTTTCTATAGGAAGACTAGCAAGGCTAGCACTTTCTTCCTCTTTCTATATTTTTTTTAATTGTCTTTATATTTCATTCATACATTGCTTCTTTAATTATTCATATATATTGTCTTTACATTTATTTACTTGCATCGTCTTTATATATTTTTTTTATATACATTGCCTTTATATTTATTTATCTATATTATTTTTACATTTATTTATATACATTATGTCTTTAAATTTCTTCATATATTGTTTCTATATTTTTGTATTCTCTCTACATTTTTCTTTACATGTTACATACATTTTCCTTACACTCTCCACACTTTTCCTTCATATTATCTTACATCTATCTATTCTTTTATATATTTTTTATACAAATACGTTATATACATATACATGTACATATTTACATTACTTAACTACTAAGAAAAGAAGAGAGAAACTTTTCATTAAAAGGAATGCACTTATTGTTTCTACATTTTTTATGCATTATCTTCTGCTATATTGTCTCTACAACTTTATTTATTTTCAATACATGTATACATTTTGAAGTATTTTCTTTACACTTTTGTCAATACCATCACACTACATGCCTATTTGTTCTATATATTTTGCTATTTACATTTACTCTACATTGGCTATACATCATATTTATATTTACTTATATTTTCATTTGTATTCTTATGTTCTTTTTACATACATCATTCACCTATACATTTGTTACATTACATATACTACACTAATCCTAGGGGCAAATCAAGTTACATCATTCTTTTGTCAAATCACTTTTTAAAAAAAAAACTTTATGTCAAATCATCTTTTCAATAACATTTTGTCAAACTACTTTTTCAAGGACTTTGGTCACATTACTTTTTCAAAGAATCTGTAGCAAATAACTTTTTAAAGACTTTATGTCACATACCTTACTTTTTGACTTTTTCAAAAAAAATTTAACTAATACTTTTTCTTTCATCTTGCACTTTATTAAAAATACTACACTTTTGGCCGATGAAGAAATTTCCGTCGATTTCGAAGGCCTCCCCTGTATAAAAGACGGGTTTTTATGTTAAGTTTATTCATTATCTCTTTAATTCATTCGATAGTTATTTATTCTCTTACTAACACGTTTACTAAGTGTTTATACAGGTACCCGGAGACACATCCCGAAGACGACACTCGGAAGGAACCCGAAGACTCCATCGAATCCTTATACACTTTTATACTTACGAGGTACATTCTCTTTTATATATTCTTTTTTAATATACATTCTTTATAAACACTTGATACTTGATATGAATACATTTTTATACACTGTATATACTTAGTATATTATCACCTAGTATAGCTTTTCATGAAGTCACAACATTTTGAAAACAGGTAATAATAATGATAAAAGGATAGATAATCACCCTCTAGTGTTCAGTTAAACTATGTTTAAGGACTGTCTTCGGGCAGGCTCTGTGGAATGCTTAATACCTTCCTAATGGGGGTAAATAAAACCCTTATCTAGAATCTCATATGTTTCGTGGACTAAAAATGGAGTGGACACACAAATACATACATGTTTCCTGTTTTTCCTTAAAAATAAGGTGGCGACTCTAACCCTTTTTAAACCAGTTAGAAGAACCGGGAAGTTGCAAACTATCTTGGACCCGTTCAAAATAGGGCGTAACAGCGGGGACACAACTTTGGTTCTCCAAATCCAAACAAATTCCAAACACTTCAAAATAGCGAATACAAACCAAATCTCTTTTCAAACTATTCGGAATAGGATTAAAGCCTTTAAAGACTAGTATCGCATACAATTATTACCCTTTTCTCTCCATATTCCCTGTGAGATTCGACCCCAACCTTGTTTGGGTTACTATAATTGACAACGTCCGCTTTACGCCATTAATAGGTGTAATTGGAGCGTATCAAATTTTGGCGCTGTTGCCGGGGAATACGGTTTAGAAATTACAGATTGTTGTGTACTCTTCTTTAAAACTTTTTCTATTCCATCACACCTTGTTTGCTGTTGTGGTGAACCAGGTGAACATGGTAGGAAGACAGAATCAGAATCAAGGAAACCAAGGTGGACTCCAAGTGAACCCACTTGCACCAGAATAGGATGAGGATGAGAATATATTTGCGGAATTCATTAATGAAGCTGATTATGCTTCTGTTGTGGTTCCTCCTCGAATTGGAAATGCTACTTTCAAAATTGATAGTTCTATCTATCAGCTGCTGAAACTTGAAGGTTATTTCCGAAATTCTTCGGAGGATTATTCACTCCGACATTTGAAGAACTTCTTGCATGTGTGTGCTCAACAATCCCAAGGTGTTGTTTCTGCTGATGCACTTCGGTTACGAGTCTTTAAATATTCCTTGGCTGGCCAAGCAAGGGAATGGTATGAAAAGCTCCTCAGCAATTCTATCCATACCTGGAGCGAGTTAGCCAATACATTTTTGAAGAAGTGGTTCCCACCAAGCAAAAAGGCTGAGCTTCGGGATAAGATCTTTGAGTTCAAACAACTTCTGGGGGAACAATTATATTCGGCATGGGAGCGTTTCAAGTACTATCTAGCTCAATCTCCACCTCATGGGTTTCCGGATGCTATTCTCACCGAGCAGTTCTACAAGGGGTTAGATACAATGAATCAAATTGCTGTCAACACTGCAGCTGGGGGATGCTTCATGGACAAATCATTTGTCAGCATCACCAGGTTGCTCGATAAGCTCACCACCCACAATAAAGCTTGGCACTCAAGTGATAGTGAAATCCTGTCACATGGTAGTCCCTCTGCTGCCGCGGTGGCCAAAGAAAACCATGAGCGAGATCATGTTTTTGCTCAATTGCAAACCACCGTGGATTTTTTGTCAAAGAGGCTTACAAAGAAAGAAGATAAAAGTATGAATGTTGTCGAAGAGATGCCATCTCATGCTCCCGGAATGTACCAAGTCTTGGAGGAAGCTTATTTAGAGGGGCAGCCACAACGTGAGGATGCTAATTATATCGATCACTCTCAAGGGGGTTATCAAAAGCAATGGAGACCCCAACAACAAAGCAATCAATATGGCCGAAATGAATATAGTGGTTCGGACAAGAGGGATTATAACAACAACAATTATGGTAATCGGAATTCCAATGCCTATGCTCCACCAAAGGGCCGTACTTCTAAATCTCAAAATTGGCGAGAGGCTCCTTCCAATGATCAAGGGACCTCTCGAATGGAATCTATGCTTGAAAATATATTGGACAACCAGCATAAAAGTGACAAGAAGATGGAAAATTTGACCGAAGTGGTAGGCTCTCACACCGCTTCGATTCATAAACTTGAGTCACAAATGCGAGGTCTTTCTCGTGAGCAACATCCACCACAAAGAGGGGGCCTTCCTAGCGACACAATTCCAAACCCAAGGGGTAGTGAAGGTGATCACATTGCCTCATGCAAATCTATTTCTACTAAAAGTGGAAAAATCCTTAATGCGGTGAACCAGAGAGTGGTTGAACCTCTCATTGTCGAGCCGATTGTTGATGAGGTTATTGAGGAAGAAGTTGAAGAAGAAATGGAGGCACCAATTGAAGTGCCTATTATTTTTGAGAAAGAGAAGGAAGCACACCCTATTGTTCTCAAGGGTGACGAGGAGCCAAGTGTTGAAAAAGCTAACGGTGGTAGCACCCAGAAGAGCAAGGTCACGGGGGCAATTAAACCCTTGACTGAAACATATAAATCTCCTCCCCCGTTCCTACAAATATTGATGAAAATAACGGAGGATGCCAAGTGCCAACGCTTCTACGACCAATTGAAAGGGTTTTCAATGAATATCCCATTTCTTGATGCATTCCAAGAAATGCCGGGATTTGCTAAATACTTGAAAGATTTGTTAACGAAGAAAAGACCAATCAAGCATGATACGGTGGGAGTCACCCACCATGTGAGCGCTATTATTTTGTCATCAAAGGTTGAGAAGAAGGGAGATCCCAGGGCTTTCACTATCCCTTGCACCATTGGTCATCATGATTTTGCTCGTGCCTTATGTGACAATGGGGCAAGTAGTAATTTGATGCCACTAGCCATCTATAAGCAAGTCGGTTTGGGAACACCTAGACCAACGAGCATGCATCTCCAAATGGCCGATAGAACCATCAAAAGACCGGTAGGGGTTGTTGATGACATCTTTGTTAAAGTGGGGAAAGTCTCATTATCGGCAGATTTTGTCATCCTTGATTGTGCGGTTGACAAAGAAATCTCAATTATCTTGGGAAGGCCATTTCTTTCCACCGGGAGAGCTCTAATGGACTCGGAAAAGAATGAAATAAAATTCCGGGTCAATGATGAAGAGGTAACTTTCCAAGCTAGCAAGGGGTTAAAATTGCCTAGTGCTTATGAGAGCATTTCGGTCATTGATTCTTTCAATGTGGTAGACGAAGCGGTGGATCATAAGTTAGAGGATGAGCACTTTGACGAAACACTTTCGGCTATTTTGGTGAACTTCGGGGCGGATGACATGAAGGGGTATATTGAAACAGTTAATTCTCTTATTGGCCGGGGTTCGTACTCTTATGAGCCGAAGAAATTATCTCTTGATCTTAATAAAAGAACCACTCCTCCGGCTAAGCCTTCGATTATTGAGCCTCCAAAACTTGAGCTGAAGCTACTTCCCTCTCATTTGAAGTATGCTTTTCTTGGCCCAGATAATACTTTACCGGTTATTCTCTCATCTTTGTTATATTAGGAACAAACTCAAAAGGTGCTTGAAGTGTTGCGGGCTTATCGAAGATCTATTGGGTGGACTATTGTGGATATTAGGGGGATTCCCTCCGGTATTTGTGAACATAGAATAGAACTTGAGGATGATAGTTCATCAAGTGTAGAGCATCAAAGAAGGCTAAACCATCATATGCAAGAAGTGGTCAAGAAAGAGATAATCAAATGGTTTGATGCGGGTGTTGTGTACCCAATTGCAAATAGTCCATGGGTTAGTCCGGTGCAATGTGTGCCAAAGAAGGGGGCATCACTGTTGTCCCTAACTCCAAGAATGAGTTGATTCCTACAAGGACAGTTACCGGATAGAGAGTGTGTATGGACTATCGAAACCTAAACACTGCGACTTGTAAAGACCACTTCCCTATGCCTTTTATTGATCAAATGCTTGATCGGCTAGCCGGAAGAGCTTATTATTGCTTTTTGGATGGCTACTCAGGGTACAACCAAATTAACATTGCATTAGAGGACCAGGAGAAAACCACTTTCACTTGTCCTTATGGCACTTTTGCTTTCAGCCGCATGCCTTTTGGCTTGTGCAATGCCCCAACTACTTTCCAACGGTTTATGATGTCTATTTTCTTGGATATGGTGGAAGATTTCTCGGAAGTCTTCATGGATGACTTTTCGGTTGTTGGTGACTCTTTTGATGAATGTCTTGCCAATCTTGGTAAGGTATTGAAGCGGTGTGAAGAAACCAACCTTGTACTTAATTGGGAGAAATGTCATTTCATGGTGAAGGAAGGGATTGTCCTTGGCCATAGGATTTTCGAAAAGGGTATTGAGGTAGACCAAGCAAAATTTGATGTTATAGCCAAGCTTCCTCCACCAATCTCTGTCAAAGGGGTTCGTAGCTTCTTGGGACATGCCGGCTTCTATCGGCGGTTCATCAAAGATTTCTCCAAGATCGCCAACCCGATGTGTAAGCTTCTTGAAAAAGAAGCTAAGTTTGCATTTGATGAGAAGTGCCTTAAGGTATTTAATGAGGTGAAGGAAATGCTCACCTCTACTCCAATTATTGTATCTCCAGATTGGTCAATGCCATTTGAGCTCATGTGTGATGCGAGCGGATTTGCTATTGGTGCGGTGGTTGGGCAAAGGCACAACAAAATCATGCACCCAATTTATTATGCTAGCAAGACCCTCAATGGAGCTCAAATGAATTATACCGTCACCGAGCAAGAGCTTCTAGCCATTGTCTACGCGTTTGAGAAGTTTCGGGCCTATCTACTTGGATCCAAAGTGGTTGTTCATACGGATCATTCAGCCTTGAGATATTTGATGACAAAGAAAGATGCAAAGCCACGGTTGATTCGTTGGCCATTGTTGTTGCAAGAGTTTGACTTTGAGGTCAAAGATCGAAAAGGTTGTGAAAACCAAGTTGCGGATCATCTATCTAGACTTGAGGAAGCTGGGAGACCGAGTGGAAATCTTGAGTTAAATGATGTTTTCCCCCATGAGAGGCTCTTGGCTGTATCTTGTGAGGTTTCCCCTTGGTATGCAGATATCACCAACTTCTTGGTGATGGGTCTTATCCCCGACGACATCAAGTCTTATCAAAAGAAGAAATGTTTGAGAGATAGTCGTTAATACTATTGGGATGAGCCCTATTTATTCCTCACTTGTGCCGACAACATCATTCGGCGATATGTGGCCGAATCCGAGGCCATGAAAATCTTGAAAGCTTGCCACGACTCTCCCGTGGGGGGTCATCACAGTGGGAACCGCACAACAGCTAAAGTGCTTGAATGTGGCTATTATTGGCCTACCCTTTATCATGATGCAAATTTGATGGTGAAATCTTGTGACCAATGTCAACGCTAAGGGTCAATTGGGAGGAGGCACAAAATGCCAATGAATTTTGTCATGGCTGTTGAGCTATTTGATGTGTAGGGCATCGACTTTATGGGCCTATTTGTGAGTTCTTGTGGTATGAGATACATCCTTGTTGCGATTTTACTATGTGTCCAAGTGGGTTAAAGCTGTAGCATTGCCCAACAATGATGACAAGAGTGTCACCAAATTTCTCAAAAGAAACATATTCACAAGGTTTGGCACTCCAAGGGCAATCATTAGTGATGGTGGCACTCACTTTTGCAACAAGCACTTCGCTAATCTCTTGGAGAAATATGGAGTGCAGGACAGGGTGGCAACTCCTTACCACCCCCAAACTAGTGGGCAAGTCGAAGTCTCCAATCGGGAGATAAAGAGTATCTTAGCCAAGACGGTTAATGCAAACATAACTGATTGGTCATCTAAGCTTGATGATGCTCTTTGGGCTTATAGAACAACGTTCAAGATACCCATTGGTACTTCTCCTTATCGGTTGTTGTTCGGTAAAGCTTGTCATCTACCTGTTGAACTTGAACACAAATCTTTGTGGGCATTAAAAAAAATCAAACATGAATTGGGATGAAGCAACCAAGCTGCGGTTGTTTCAAATGAATGAAATGGATGAGTTTCGGTATCATTCCTATGAGAGTGCGAGTTTGTATAAAGAAAGGATGAAGCACTATCATGATGTCCAACTTCTGAAGAGAGATTTTCAACCAGGTGATTCAGTGTTACTGTTCAATTCAAGGTTGAAGCTCTTTCCGAGCAAGTTGAAATCCAAGTGGTCCAGCCCTTTTACTTTGGTGAGTGTGTCACCCAATGGGTCAATGGAGTTAAAGTCCGACGATGGGACGCGTACTTTCAGGGTGAATGGCCATCGGGTAAAACACTACCATTGGATGGTTGATGGAGACAAGATTGTTGATGCTCACCGGTTGAAACATGGCACCGGACCTTAGCATCAAAAGTGGTATTACATCATGCCGCGACGTTAAATTGTGCGCTTCTTGGGAGGCAACCCATGTGTATTTTCGAAATATGTTTTTTTTTTCATTCCGTTGATTTTTGTGTTGTGTTGTTTTAATGTTTGTTGATGTGTTGAGGAACCTAAGTGTTGAACCCAGAAATTGCCAGGAAAGCAGTTACACGACACATTCGACGGAACGTTGATCTGATTGACGATCCGTTGAATGCACCGTCCAGTGGATCACATGAAAGATTGGTCACTGGAAATAATGGAAATTCAACGACAGGTTTGACACTCCGTCGAACTGATCGACGGTCAGTTCGACGGGCGTTCTTCTCTCTTTTTCATATATATATATAAAGAGGGGGTTTTCACTCGACGAAGCGTCGAACTAATCGACGCTCCGTCCTTTTAACGCGACGGTTCAAGATCAATGGGTTTATAACCCACATTGTTTTCACTGATTCTCATTTTCTATAACGTCTTGCTCTCTCTCTCTCTCTCTCTCTCTCTCTCTCTCTCTCTCTCTCTCCACCTCTCCCCCTGTTGTCACACCCTTTTTTTTTTTACGAAAAATAAAAATATTTGATTTGTTTTTATTTAAAAGGGTTTTTCCAATTAAAGTGACGTTTTGAAAAGGGATTATCTATTTATTACAGAGTCGTCACTTGGAATTGAGTTTTGGTGTTCCAAGTCACCTTATTGAATCCCTAATCAAAAGGAAATGACTCTATTTATAGGTCTGCGAAACAAAAGATCGGGTAAGGAATTCTATTGACCGGGGAGAAGGTATTAGGCATTCCGCAAGTCTCGTGGTTCTAGCACGGTCGCTTTATCAACTTGTGTTCGGCTTAAATTATTTTGGATAAAATGTATTTATTTAGCTATGCCTATGATTCGCTCATTATATTGTTGAACTTTTATTAGTCTTAACTAAGACGCATAGTTGCGACCTCAGCCTTGACATACACCGGTCAATACGCGTAAATGCGACCTTAACTTGCGTATCGCACCTAGAATTTTGAGCCTATTCGTCTTGCTTAAACCATGATGATTATTTTTATTTAAAATCTTATGTCAAAAGGTGTAATTAAGCCAAGACAATTATTTTGTCCCTTTTCACTCTTTGATAATGGGCTTTGAATAAATTTGCAACCCATCCCGCTCCCTTACGGTTGATTTTTTTTTTCTTTATCGAATCAAATAGTGAGCCTAAACTCTTGTCCAGACCCAAATCAATTTACTTACAAAATCAGCCTACAACCCATTACTTTAATGATCCATTTAAGTCAAAAGTGAAAATTTAATCATTGAAACCTCTTTTGCATGTTCAACGTACAAGGCATGCAACATAATAAATATTAAAACACCTAATGTAATCATCAGCAACATTAAAGATATAGATCAATACGTTTACATAAACAACTAAACAAATAAAACACAAAAACAATATATTCATAATTTATCAAAGCATTATCTAGGCTAATATCAAGCATCATGGCGACAATACGGATAAAAATAGAGATTTGAAAGAAAGGAGGGCTCTTTTGTAGTGCAAAAATATTTCCAGTGGTTCTAATGGCTTGTATATGCATGTTTTCTGTCTATTTTAATGAAATAGAATGCAAAGATAAATTATGTATTGTGTACAAAAGAAAGAAACGTGAATGGATGAAGGAAAATCACTTAGTTCATGAATGTGCTGGATGTGTCTTTCCTAGCTGCTATAGGTTTTTTTTTTTTTTTTTTTTTTTTTTTTTTTTTAGGTTTTTACGGCTGATATGGGGCAGGTGTCTCAGGATAAATTAAAATGTTTATCATGTTAGGGACACTAGAATTAAACCATCAGAAACCACATGTAATGTAATGACGCATTACAACAGAATACTTAACAAGTAATCTTGACGAAGTTTAAACAAACAAAATAAAAGCGGATAACCAAAACTTAATGAAATATACGAGATTTACTTTAAATTATTTTAACGGTGCAAAAATCTAAACATGATTCATATTATGATGTCAAAGAACGAGAACAAGTTAGATAGATACACAATCCGAGCAAACTTCGTAACATTGAAATCAGGCCTCATATAATTGTGATATTAAATTATACAATGAAGATTGAGTGTTACCTTTTGCGTAAATATCTCGCTGAAAAATAATAATATGAAGCTACAGTATTCGACCGATTTCCCAGTTAATAACGACTAACTTCAAGTCCACAAACTCGAAACCGCGAACGGAAACCTCCAACTCCAACTTAATTTTCAAACCAAAAACCTTTTCAAATACTGCTATTCTTTATCTCTCGGTATTTTTTTTTCTTTGCTTACTGCTTCTCTGATGTGTTTTTTCTCTACTCCGTTGCTTTTTTTTCTACCCTTTCTGATATGTGTTCCTCTCCTCCTTTTACTGTGTGTATGGTTAATTTATATAGGTGAATGGAAGTAGTGCCGTGTATATTGCTGCCTAATTAAAAGGAACGTGAGGGATAGGGAGTTGGGATAAAGGGGAATGGTTGAGGGGTTTAAGGCGGCTGTGAATTTTAAATGTGGGTGTGCATGTGTGTGTCGTGTAGTAGGGAAATGGGGAAGGGGCTTTGCAGGTTATTTTTAGTTAGTTTTATATATATATATATATATATATATATACTTATTTTGGTCTAGAATTAACAAGTTTTAACAAATATAAAAAAAATGTTAAATAGCTAATACAGTAGCTAATAACTATACTAAAATCTGTAGCTTATTTATTAAAATTTATATTAGAAGAATACATTTTTTATTTTTTTTTATTTTTTTATATTTAAACACTAAAGTGGTCAAAAATTAGGTGTTTACACCTGTCATAACCCTTACCCACTTCCCCCTTCCTTCACCATCCCACAACCGCCACTCCCCCCCCCCCCCCCCCCCCCCCCCCCGCCCTACTACTCTGTCCCTCTGTGTGTGTGATTCTTCGGGTGTTTTTCCTTCCTTAAGGGCTGAAATCATATTCTTTCCATTTTAAGGTATGTGAATTAGTGGATTGTGTGCTCCTTTGTTTTGATTGTTTTTGCATTCCATGGCTTGTTTTGATTATTTTTGCTTGCCTTCCAATTGCTCAATTTTTTTTTATTATTTCGCCTGGGATGCTCATATTTTTGTTGGGGGTGGTTTGTTGGTTTGTTTGTGGTTGTTGGGTCATTGATCTTTAGCCGAGTCGGAGGGCATTACGACAAACACACCTCATTCAGGAGATTGTTGTTGTTTTGCCCACCACCTATTCAATGAAATGCAAAAGTATGGCATTGTGTGTCACGATGGCTTGGAGGGAATTACGACCATAGAGTTGTTTTGCCCGCCAAGTGTTTTCCCTAGTCTAACCCAAGCCAACATGGGGTGAAGTCTGGGTAACCCCAAAATACGTGACGATTTCCACCTTGGCCAAAGAAGTATATGGAATCTGTAGTTTTAGCATGCGAAAGCATTCGACGCTCAATTCGACGGCCCGTCGATTCAATCGACGGACCGTCCTACTCAACGTCGAATGAGCCTTCTCAGAATTCTTAACCAAAACAACATCGACGATGGATTCGACGGCCCATTGAATCGATCGACGGGGCGTCTTTCCCACCGTCTTTCAGTCAAAAATTCCAGTGGCTAACGTGAGATTGACGACGAGATCGACGGCCCGTCGAATCAATCGACGGCCCGTCGAATCAATCGACGGGGCGTCTTTCCAACTGTCTTTCAGTCGAAATTTCTAGTGGCTAACAAGAGATCGACGGCTCGTCGATCAATTCGACGACCACTTCGACGCTCCGTCGATCTGTTCGACGACTCTTGTAGCAAACCGACGGACCGCTGGCAGCTTTAACATTATCGCATGTCTTGCACTTTTGTCTGATTCTGCTATATTTCTATGGTTGTCTTAACAAAGAAGGGTGTTCTTTTCTCAGGTATGCCTCCAAAGAATCCAGTCAAGCAGGGTGGTGGTCCCAGAAAAGGCTGAGGTCGGGGTCAAACAACCCTTACTCTTAGGGATGAACCCTCTGACTCTGAACGTCAAGCGGTAGTCACAACGACCACCACTCCCCAAGCAAAATCACCCACCTTACTCTCCTCTCAGTCTGCAGAGAGGACTTCATTCTCCACATCCGCTGATTCTAGCGATCCAGCCACAGAGCCAGTCAGCTCCACCTCTTCAGTCCACTGAGCCAGCAGTAGAGAGGGCTCCTATTCGCACTGCTGTGGATGAGACACCTCAGCAGCAACAGCAGGATTAGAGCATTTCAGGTCGGCCCCTCCATCATGGGGTGATGGTATGATTTTTGATGCATTGGGGACAATGCATCCTCTTTTTGTTGGGGGTGGGGTAACCTGATGTACCTTGTAGTATATATATTTGTTAAATCTTATTTAAAGTAATTGTGACTTTCATGGTTGTTGCATTTTGAACTTATGGCATGAATTTTGAATGAAAAAGGATATTTGTGAACTTGAAAATGGATTGATTTGAAATTGACCCCTCCGAAAGTTTATTGAGTATCTCAGGTTATAATGAATTGACATGTATAGTTCTTTTTGGGACATCATAGATATTAGAGTGTGTATGAATTGAGTGTTCAAATCCTTATGCCATTGTGAGTGTGAGAACTTCTTGTGTTCATTGTTAGCATATGTGGATCCAGAACTTGCCTGGTAGGTCGTGCTATATTGCTTAGGATAGTTGGTTGTGAAGTGATCATAGGCTTTCCTTCTAAATAGTCACGTGAACCTTAAAAATCCCAAAACCCGTTCTATATGAATATCACTAGTTCCCACGTTGAGCCTTTGACTTTTTCTCTTGATTAGCTGTAACAAACCTTTTCCCCACTTCGTGAATTCATTCCATCTTTGCACCCGTTCCCTCCTTGACACTACTAGAGAAAAGAGGCAAATCGCCTAAGCTGGGGGTGGTATATGTGTAAAGTAAAGGCCAAGAGCCTAAAGCTGGTGGTGTGTGAGTTGCATAGTCGAGAACTAGATGTGATAGCGGATTAAATTTGAGAAAATTTTACAAAAAAAAATGTATATATATATATTGTCCTTTGAACTTTTCTTATTGAAAGAACTTATTGAAAAATTTACTACCCCTTTAATATTGGTATCAGAGCAAGAAGATTTTTGGACCTAAACCTATATTTTAGACAACATTTTATAAACCATTTTCTGCTAGACTAAAAAGACTAACTATTATACCTGTTTAAAGACAAGATTATATGAGACAACATAGTTTTACTCAATATATAAGTTATAATTATCGTATGATATATTTCACCCAAAGAAGACTTGCAAATCTTAGACAAACAAGAAAGTTTTTAACTGAATACAGTAGATACATAGACATAGTTCATCGCCGAGACTTACATAATAATATAACAATACTAAGTTTAAGAAATAATCTTAATTGGTAATTATTTTTCATCAACGACGAGATAGTTAGAGCTGAAGATCGTATTAGACATCTAAAGTAAAAAGTAAAATTTATCCCCTTAGGGTAATGCAAGATAATTATTTAAAGGTAAAACAAGAGCTAGAACAACTATATCAGGAATATATCAAACTAAGTAATACTAAAGAAAACCAGTTAAGACTACAAGAATTAATAGATATAATATCAGGATTAGAATATAAGTTACTAGGATATATAAAATCTAGAAAGACCTCAAAGAACCAAAAGCGATTTAGACCATATTAATTGTATGAGAACACTACCCTTTGTTAGACAAATATCTATTAATCATTGGTATTTATCTAGAGATATAGAGAAAAGACGAGAATATAGACAAGTAGAAAAAGCTTTAAATGCGTATTTAGAGATAATAAATTCAGAAACATTATCATCACTAATAAACAATAGACTCTTACAAAGTCAGATTAACGAAGAAACAATTTCTGCTATAACGTGGGAATTACACAGTATAAGAGAAGATATAGAAAGACTTACAACTAGTATAGAGCACCAGAAAAAAGTTTGTAGAATAAAAATTCCGATAGGGTAATAAATAAGCCTAGAAAAATAGATACATTAAAAAATCTAGAATACTTAGTGATAAGAATCGGGTTACTTGAACAAAACAAGATTATAATGCGGAAGCGAAAATATGAAGATTAAAGACAAGAATATAAAGATAGGCGAAATTCAAGAATAAAATCCCCAAACTTCAAGATTAAATGATAAGAACCCTAATTGGTCTTAGTATTCAAAATTAGCGGATTAAGACTAATTAATATACTAATAGAGTCAATTCAAGAACTTATATCAAAAGGTGATCTAGACCCCTATTTCGAAGAAATTAGAGACAATAATTAGTATAAGACTAATTACCTTCTTTAATTTACGAATAAGAACCAAAGATATCAAGTACGAATTAATCTTACCTCTTAAAAAGAATCGTTCTTATAAGGTTGCAAGATAAATCCAAAGTAGCCACACAAAGGTGTAAAATAGAGAAACTCTCAATAATAATAATATTTGTCTAATGAAAATAACAAAATCCAACCCTATATAAAGGGAAACCTATCCCAAATAGAATGGGATTCGAATTATACTCTTATGGAAATAATAAATAATAAAACCTAACTAGGATTAAACTAGGACAATAAGTAAAACCTTTCCAAGAATTTCCTAACCAAAGTAAGGAAAGAAGTGCCAAATCTTGGCACCAAATCCCACGGCCAGAATGCGATGACCAAGGAATCACTTTTCAGCCCATTATTTGGGCGTGAGAAGCAGCCCACTTTGGGCAAAATTTTAAGCTCATTGGGCCTCCTTTGGGGTTCCATGTGAGCTTAATTTTCCTCCTTTTGGGTTTGGACTTGGATCATGAAATATGTGTAGCACTTAGTACATTCTTTGTCATTATTCTTGGGCTCTTCTTCTACGATAAACAACTTCCTGATTTTTCATTGAAGCTCGTCAATCTTTGATGGAGGTATGCCACCGTGGATGCTATCATTCCCCTCTTCTTGAAAGCAATTCGTCCTCGAATTTGAATCTCGCAAAATCAAGAAGATACGTAGTAGTAAACAACATCTATTAATCGACAGCAACAATGGTAGGAACAAAACAAGATAGTGATCATGTGTCCACTTAACCCAATTAAGCCTAGCATGTATAAATACACCCTTGTAAATCATGTAGACATCATCATCCCAATAGAAACTTTTCCTACATATATAAGCACAACAATATTCTCGCCTTGATGCCATAAAGAATGATATGTGTCTCTCCAGTGTATTTCTATCAATAAAGTATTTCAGTGGGCATGATAAAGACGACATAAAATCTCTAAAACATTCTCCAAATTGAACACTTTTATGATATATCCAAGCATCCTTAATTACGCTTCCCACAAATTTTCCCACATAAAAGCTATTCACACAAGCACTAGAGTTTTCAAGAAAGTTAGAAGAACCATTAAAATTCAAAACAAAACCTCCATTAAATTTGAGCTCATTATGGGGATCATCACAAATAATATTTTCGATCTGATTGAATTCTATGTAATTGCTCAAATTCTCAAACAAGGAATCATGGATACGTTCAACAAAAAGTATTTGAATACTAGTATCATAACAATCATGTATCTCCTCGTCGGTGGTAGCAAACACCTTTTTAAGCACACAATCATCAATACTTGAAAAATTATGTCTCATCACACGGAAAGAATCATATTCCAACAAGTTATCACATGAAAACTCATTCACAAGTCTCCTCCCACAAACATCATGCCTCTTTTCAACAAGTGGGAATCCACAATCAACAATGTCATGCTCAATTTAAAAATGGAACAAATTACTCTTACGCTTGAACTTAGAGGTTATAGCAAATGACTCATTATATAGAAAAATAGCATCATCCTCAAAATTAATAAAGTCACCAAAATAAGAATTAAGAGTGTAGTTCATTACCTCCAAAAATAGCTTAGGTGTTCTAGGAATTCCAAGAATGTGAATAAACCAATTATACATACCGTACTTGGTCCTATGTAGCAAAGGATTAATATCACCTCGTTTTTCCTTGTTCATTGGTGTTAGATTCACAACTTTATCCTTCTCATCAACATGCACTCGCCCTATGAGATGTGTAGTTTCTATCACTTTAGAATTAATTTCATCCAATGATGGTTCTACAATGCAGTCTTTCCCATGAGTACCTACAAGAGAGTCAAAACTAGGAGAAGAAGTAGGAATGTTAGAGTTAGAATAAGAAATAACCTCACTCAAACTCTCTTGTTTTTCTCTCTCAACCTCACGACTATCCCTCTCCTTTTCTATTTCATTTTCATCTCTCTTTTCTTTTCTCTCAAGCGCACTTTTTTTCTCACTTGACATCCCACTCTCTTCACATAACACAACCTCTCCTTTTTCCTCTCTGGAGATGTCAACATGCACTCCCTTATTTCTCTCATTCTTTTCTCTCTCAAAAAAATTCATTGCTTCGCTCACACGTTTCTGATCTTCATAAACTTGGGATGGAGTTAAAGGTACAAGAATATATTTTCTTCTATTTAGCTCAAGAGAAACTCTATTCTTTCTCCTATCATGAATTGCATTCCTATTAAATAGCCATGGACATCCAAGCTTGATACGAGAATCTTGCATTGGAATTACATCACAAAGAACATTATCGGAATAATTTCCAATGACGAAAGAAACCATACATTGCTTTGTCACTTTAAGCTCACCAAAATCATTCAACCATTGTCGCTTATAAGGAGTAGTGTGTTTGATGCATGTAAGTTTCAACTTCTCCACCACGTATGAACTCACCACGTTAGCACCACTTGCACTATCAATAATCATAGAGCAAATTCTACCCTTTATCCCACACCTTGTATGAAAAGTATTTTTCCTCGTTAAATCAGCTATAGTGACATTCATACCCTCCAATGGTGTGGTCATCATACGAAGTACTTCAGCTAAGTTGGTGTCGTTTTGAGTTCCAGCTTCAAATTCCTTACCTGTTTGAGACATCTCAAGAAAATATCAAAGAAAACAGTATCTATCAATTTGGCTCTTTTTTTCTCTCTACTGATCTCACACTCTCTTGCCTTTTTCCACTCAAATTACTACCTTTGGCTGGATCCTTTTGGATTTATATATAAACCCTACTAGTAGCAATCTTTTAGAAATAAGATGTAGAAAGAAAAAGAATTTACCAACTCCCAGACCAATTGGGATTGATGAGACAAGAAAAAAGACCAATTTGTGTAAAAAGAAGACCTCCAAATTTCCCCTCTTCTTGATTTTCCTTCTTGATGTTGGAAACCAAGAACATAATAAAACACGGAGTTTCTGAAAGTAGCTTAATTTGCAAACACGAATTTTCTCCCTTTTTTTTTTTTTTTTTTTTGCTATGGAGCTTACCTTTTAAGATACTATAATAAAAACAAGATTTTTTTTTTAACGAAACTCCCCAGATTATCAAGAACGGAACCTTGATTGAACCGCTCTGATACCACTTGATAAGAATCGGGTTACTTGAACAAAACAAGATTATAATGCGGAAGCGAAAATATGAAGATTAAAGACAAGAATATAAAGATAGGCGAAATTCAAGAATAAAATCCCCAAATTTCAAGATTAAGTGATAAGAACCCTAATTGGTCTTAGTATTCAAAATTAGCGGATTAATACTAATTAAAAATACTAATAGAGTCAATTCAAGAACTTATATCAAAAGGTGATCTAGACCCCTATTTCGAAGAAATTAGAGACAATAATTAGTATAAGACTAATTACCTTCTTTAATTTACGAATAAGAACCAAAGATATCAAGTACGAATTAATCTTACCTCTTAAAAAAAATCATTCTTATAAGGTTGCAAGATAAATCCAAAGTAGCCACACAAAGGTGTAAAATAGAGAAACTCTCAATAATAATAATATTTGTCTAATGAAAATAACAAAATCCAACCCTATATAAAGGGAAACCTATCCCAAATAGAATGGGATTCGAATTCTTATGGAAATAATAAATAATAAAATCTAACTAGGATTAAACTAGGACAATAAGTAAAACCTTTCCAAGAATTTCCTAACCAAAGTAAGGAAAGAAGTGCCAAATCCTGGCACCAAATCCCACGGCCAGAATGCGATGACCAAGGAATCACTTTTCAGCCCATTATTTGGGCGTGAGAAGCAGCCCACTTTGGGATAAATTTTAAGCTCATTGGGCCTCCTTTGGGGTTCCATGTGGGCCTAATTTTCCTCATTTTGGGTTTGGACTTGGATCATGAAATATGTGTAGCACTTAGTACATTCTTTGTCATTATTCTTGGGCTCTTCTTCTACGATAAACAACTTCTTGATTTTTCATTGAAGCTCGTCAACCTTTGATGGAGGTATGCCACCATGGATGCTATCACTTAGACTTAAGAATATACCCAGAAAAGAAATATAGAGCATTAAAAGACCAGAGTATTATAAAGTGCAATTTCAGTAACGGAGAACATATACTACATAGTGAAGACAAACAGTTGAATACATTAGTAGATTTAGTCATAAATTTTAGTGAAAAAATACAAGATAATAATAAAGATATCACTAGAATATTAGAGGTGGTAGAAGCATCCCAGACTAAGCAAAAGAAAACTTTCGAAAAATTAGAACAAAATCTTGATTACTTAAAAACACAAGAATTAGAATTAGAAAAGAAAGTTCAGACTCTAGTTAACAAATTTAATCTAGAAAAATTACCTACAAAGACAGAAATAGAAAAGTTAGTTAAAGTTATTACAGAAAAACCAAAAGAGATAGAACTAAAAACAACCCAAATAGTCTCTAAAATAACGCAACAGGTAGAAGTTTTAACTAGTGACATTAAAGAATTAAAAAAGACAGTAGCAGAACTAAAAGAAATCACTCTTTCATAAGTAGACCAACATTAGTTCAAGAAGAAGCCTCAAAATTAATAGAAAAGTCTATACCTTTACCAGCAGACTATAAAGATTATATACCTAACGCCAAATCGGATCAAATAGCACTGCAACAAAATATTACTATAATTTCATTAATATTAGAAATAATAAAGAAAATAGAAATAATAGTACCAAGGTTAGAATTAATAAGTGAGCGCGTTCGGTTGTTGAGTGAACAACAAAAAGAGAAAAATAAAGAGACACCTAAAAATAAAGAAGTTGAAGAATTAATAGAACAATTGAAGAAGCTTGAAATAACACCTCAGAAAGAAAAAGTTAAAATAATTAGAAAACCACAAAAATGGACTTTCTTTCAGCTAGACCAAGAAACGAAGGAGGACCAGAAAAGCAAGGACAAGAGAGACCCAGAGTAAGTTTTTCAGACAATAGAATAGGTAATAATATTTTATCAAGAATTCTAAATAGGAGAAGACCAGAAGAAGACAATCAACAACTAACTGAGGTAATAGACGTAGATAGAGATATACAAATTTTTCAACAAAACCAATTAAAACTATTAAATCCTAAAAGTTTATACAATAAAGGACAGTTCTCAAGTACAGCACAATTATATAGACATTATAGAGAAGAACAATTATCAGCCATAGGAACTAAAGGTACTACAATAAGTTTAATAGACCCAGCGGCTGTAAGACAAATAAAAAATCCTAGAAGAAGTTTAATGCATATGGGATTAATAGTAGTAGGATTAAAAGGATTAACTAGAAAGAACTTAGGGACTAAAGTTCTAATAGTGATTTATGATGATAGATGGTCAGACATGAAAAAATCAATAATAAGACTAACGGAAGTAGAGATGACAAATAATGGAGGAATCTTTTATATTAGCCGAGACTTTATAATGAATTTAGTAGAATTTGGAAAGCACATAAAAATAGGAATACAGACCAAGGGATATGAAGAGATGTGTGACGGTAATAATTTATTAATATGCGTAGGATTTCTAGGAAAAATGACTAATAATGGTAATACAAAATTTAAAATTAAGATAGAAGATGTAGTAGAAGTAATGGGAAATAGAGGAATAAGATTAATAAAACCCATAAAAATAAATCCTGAAGAATATGCAAGGATGGAATGGAATCTAGAAGATTTTAATAGAAAAAAGACTCTACAGCCAGAATCTCACCTAATGTACGCTAATTCTAAGGAAGATACATCTATACGTTTTACTAATTATAATTATACACCACAAAAAGACATAGAAGAAGAAAGCACTTTAGACGAAAATGAAATTACAGAATCAAATTTTATGAATATAGAACTAATACAAGATGAATTTGCGGTAGACATAGCTATAGAAGAAGCAAAAAGACTCCAAAAAGAAAACAAAAATATTCTTTTTAAATGTAAAGGGTGTAAGTTAGGAGAACTAACAATAGAAGAAACCATAAGTCATTTTAAATTATGTGAAGCCCGAACTAATAATTAGGGATATAGAGTAGAACATATATACCAAAAGAAATCAGACGAATTCGATAAAATATTAGAAGATATGCAATATAGTGATGAAGAAATAGAGATAGACTCGATAATAAGTCAAAAAGAATTAATGGAATCTAGTGCGTCTAGTTCTAGTCCATTTCAAAGAACAACGGTGGGAGAACAATACACTGTAGATACTAGTACAGGAAATGTACCAAGAAGAAGAGTTTTTAGAACAGCATGAGAACCCTTAGACAATGTTAAACCATCAGGGAAAAGAATGCCTATAGAAGAACCTATTATTCTTCAAGAAGGAGGCAATAAAGGTAAAATATTAAATATAGCAGCACATGATCCGTAAAGATGGAATTCAGTAATAGATCTTTGGAAAGGAATAGTAGTAGCAGACTATATAAAAACATATAATGATACAGACGCAGAAACAATGTATAAATATTTAGAAACTTTTTTAGGAGAATCAGCCAAAGCTTTATGGGAAGCTTATAAGGAAAATTTTCCAATGGAATTTCAACACTTAGTATCCATGGGAGCAAACCCATATAATTTCACTAATAAGATACATACTTTAATTACAGGGGAAGACCCAAATAGTGGATTATTAGTACTACAAAGAAATGCGATAATAAAGTTAGAACAACTAAGCATAAGTAGTTGGTTTCATATAAAGAAATTCTTAAACGATTATTTTTACTACTGTACTATTAGTGGAAATGCGTTTTATCAAGAATTAGGTAAAAAATTATTTAATAAACTACCAGGAGCTTTAGGAAGAGAAATAGAAGATAGATGGAATAAGAGAGACGGGGTTGTGCAGAATCCTAATCTAAGATGATCCATAGGACATAGAATACAACATATAATGGATATACTACAAGAAAAATGTACCCATATATAGATACAAAAACAGCTAAAACAAAATGAAATGAACTTTTGCAAAAGCGTGGTTTACACCACACAAAGCTTTGATAAAGACAATTATAAAAAGACAAGGCATAAAAAATATAGAACACATTATACTGGAAATTATCCTCAATATAATAGAAAGAAATATTATCTTAGAAAATCAGCAGCTAGAAAACCTTATTTAGACAGAAATAGGCATGTAAGAAAATACCAAACAGAAAGGAATTATAAAAATAAACTAGAATTCTTTACTTGTGGAAGTATAGAATACTTAGCAAATACATGTCCAAAGAGAATAAATAATAAGACAAGAAATTCTCAGCTAATTGAAGATTTTCAAGAAACATTAATAAATGTAGACGAATATATGTCAGATACAGAAAGTATATATTCTATAGTAAGTATAGCCACTGAAGAAAAAATTAAAACAGACTCGTCAGACTCAGAAGCAGAAGAATTAATCAATGAAATAGGATTAGAAAATCTAGACTTAGAAGCAATGGATAATTTAGCAAATATAGCGGAAGACTGTAACCAAGAGTTCGAACGAAATAAGAGATTGGATAGTAATGCATGTTTCTTTTGTAAATGGTATCCTAGTATAGATAAAAGAGCTAAATGTAAAAATTGTTATATAGAAGGATGTACAATGTGTATAGAAAAAGAATTTAAAACAAAAATAAATAAAGAGGACACTCATAAGAAAATTGAAGACCCTACTATTAATCTAAGAATGATAACATTAGAAACAAGAATAAATGAATTAGAAACTAGATTATGTAAACTAGAAAAAAAAAAAAAAAAAGAAGTAGATAGTGAAGATGAAGAAATAAGATTATCAAATGTACAACCAATAATGAGACCATTAAGAACAATACCAGAAAATTCTCAAGCAGAATTAATGAATATAGAAGACCACGAAGCATTAGTATGTAATGAAGATAAAAAATTAGGAACAATAAAAATACTTGCAAGAATTAAAATAGATGACTATGAGATAGAAACATTAGCATTAGTAGATTCAGGGTGCACAAAGTGCATAATAAACAAGAGAATAGTTCCACCTAATTTAATAAAGATTCTAGAAAAACCAGTTGCAGTCATGCAAATGGATGGAACACATAACATATATAGACATTATGTTCATAAGGCCTATATCAGCTTTATAAATACATGTTCAGAATTTTACAAACCAAGCTATAAAATGGACAAGATATGGGTAAGAGACCTTAACATAAATGTAGATTTTGTCATAGGATTAGACTTTATGTTACATAATAATGGCAGTTGTATGATTACAAGAGATGGAGTAATTTTCTTTTAAAACATTACTCATACACCAGTACAAGTTCTTAAGACTGAAACTAGGATCCGTCATAAGAAGATCCTTACCACAGACCGAATCAACCTGCAAAAGAAAAAAGATAGTTGTTGTAAAGAGTGTCAAGAAAATAATACATGTTGTAAAGATAAGCCAGAAATAAAAAATTTAACTCTAGAAGAAGCAGAAATTCTAAGAGAAGAGGATTCGTTAGAAAAAAATTATACTTTAATAGACATAGAAACAGAGTTACATAATATTAAAACAGGAATAGAAAGAATAGGACTAATAAAGAATCAAAAAGACCTAGATAATATAATAAAAATACTAGATGAAATAGAAATTATAATAGAAAACCCATTAAAACATTGGAAAAATAATAGGATTGTATGTAAATTAGATATAATAAATCCAGACTATATAATTAAAACGGCTTCTATTGAAGCAACAAATCAAGATGTAGAAGATTTTAAGGTACAAATAAAAGAACTATTGGATTTAGGAGTAATAAGGAGATCTACTTCTAAACATAGATCTGCAGCATTTATGGTAAGAAATCATAGCGAAATAGTAAGAGGAAAAGCGAGAATGGTAATAAACTATAAAACACTTAATGATAATACTAGGACAGATGGATATAAGTTACTAGACAAAACAGAGTTAATAAATAGAATACAAGGAAAGAAAATATTTAGTAAATTTGATTGTAAATCAGGATATTGGCAGGTATGAATGCATGAAGAAAGCATAGAATGGATTGCATTCACCTGTCCTGAAGGACATTTTGAATGGTTAGTAATGCCATTTGGATTAAAGATAGCTCCATCAATTTTTCCAAAGAAAAATGGATAGTATATTTGGAGAATACAAAAGGTTTGTATTAGTATATGTAGATGATATACTAGTATTTAGTAGATATATTAAAGAACAATTAGGACACTTACAAACGGTATTTAGACTATTTGTGGAAAATGGAATAATAATTAGTAAGAAAAAAATGGGATTATGTAAAAATTATATAAATTTTTTAGGAGTAATACTAGGAAAGGGTAAAATAAAGTTACAACCTCATATAGCCAAAAAAGCTTTAGAAATGCCAGATAAGTTAGACAATGTTAAGGAATTACAAATTTTTTTAGGAATAGTCAATTATGCTAGAAATTTTATAAAAGATTTAGGAAAAATAGCAGGACCATTGTATTCAAAGACTGGATCTAATGGTCAAAAACACTTTAATACTGAAGACATTAGATTAGTACAAAAAATTAAAGAAAAAATAAAAAACATTACCGATTTAAACATGCCTCTAGAAACAGACTATTTAATTATAGAAACAGACGGTAGTTTTGAAGGATGGGGAGAAGTACTAAAAGCAAAACTCAATAAATACAGTAATGAAAGTGAAGAAAAGATATGTGCTTATCAAAGCGGTAAGTATCGAGAAAAAGGAAATATGAGTAGTATAGACACCGAAATTTTAGCTGTAATATATGGCTTAAATAGTTTTAGACTATATATACTAAATAAACCAGAAATATTGGTAAGAACAGACTGTGAAGCTATAGTCATATTCTATCAAAAAATTAATGATAAAAGTAGGAGTAGACGAAAATGGTTAAACTTTATGGATACTATTTCAATTTATAATTTAACATTCGAACATATAAAAGGAAAAGATAATAATCTAGCAGACCAATTAAGTAGATTAAAAATCACATCTAACTGATTTTCTATTTGAACAGCATGAGACCATCAAGTTCTCAGACAGCAGACAAGGGAAAAGGCATCACTTACAGACAAAAGGTACTAGGTAATCTTCATTTTAGACCTACATCTGCATTAGACAAAAACGCCATAGAAAGAATACATTTTGGAATCAATAATTTAGTATTTTTCCCACCATCTAATTTAACTTTTAAGGTATTACCAGAATATGTAATAGACAAACAACAGACATGTTTAGTAGACAATTTATGGATATCGCATAACAAAAAAGACGCTAGTCATTTTGTAGCCACTCTAAATGCACTGTGTTAGTATTTTACAGACAAAATCCAGATAGAACCCCTCAGTACAATATACAAAAAGACACAGACAAGATGATTTTTTGCGATCACTGCTCTACTATGACTGAGACCGTCAGAAGACTTAACCAGCAGAAAGAGACACTCATCCAAGAAAAAATGAAACTCTTGGAACAAGCAAGACTGTTAGAACAAAGACTACAAGCAGTTAAGTTCGAATTAATACAATCCCAGAGTTCTCCATCTCAGGCAAAAATGGATGAGACGGGTGTGCATTCCCCAATGAATGCAAATAGATCCACTGTATCGGATAAAGATACAGCTAGTCCGGTTCAAACGGTAGCCGGTAAAGATTCATCAAATGATGGTTGTCACTTTGCCAAAAAGTGAACATGAGGGATGTTCATCTCTCCAGACAAGATGAAGACTACCCAAGACACTGACGCAAGGAGCTACCTCTACCAAGAAAAGCATACTTGCAAAAAAGAAAAAAAAATGACAACATAGAAAGTATAGTCAAAGAGACTTTGGAAAGATTTTTCCAAACAAAAGCAAAACAAGACAAGCATATAATCAAGAACCCTAGTCCAGAATTATCTCCAAGTCCAAGAATGTCACCAGTCCATAGTTCAGAAAAAGGAGATATGGTAAATTTTCAGAATAGTGCATTTCAAGATTCACAAGACCCAAACGACGACGATTCGGGAATGAGTTTTGATTCTATTGCACTACATAATTTAGACACATAAAAAAACTATGTGTGTGTGTGTGTGTGTGTGAAAATCAAAGTAATCAGACAGAAGTAGTGGAGGAAATAGTTATGATAAGACAAAAGACTGAAAGATTCGTTGAACAAAAGCAACGACTAGATGACATTTGCAGAAAAAGAGAGCTTTATTGAAAGTAGCTTTAATAAAGCAGCCACAGTAAATGGACAAATCAGCTAACAGACAAGTAAATAAAGTTTTCTTTTGAAAACGTTCACGCGACGATGGGGCCCAAAGAGCACCCGGCTGAACTCAAAAGATTCTTCAACATTTTGAAATCCGAAGTTAAAGTCCGCCAGACGCCTATAAATAGCAGCATTTGTGGAGAAGCAAAGACATCACCAACAAGAGCACCTCTCTTTAGAAAACTTCCATATTCCCCTTTTCTTTCATCAAATGCTCCAATCCCTTGCCCAGTCAAAAACCTGTGTAATATAAACTCTTATTGCAAATTAGTATTAAGTTTTTAATAACTACCCCCTAGTGTGAAGTAGTTTTTTGGGGTTCCCCGAAAGAGAAACCTCTCTCCTTCTTCAAACCATGTAAGTTTATTTACTATGTTTTCTGTACTAATCTCCCTATTATGTAAATTATTTTATTTTGTTTAAGTAATTACTTCCTTATCATCATGAATTTGTTAATCTTAGTATATGGTTATTCTCTTAACTTCTTAATAACCTCTATAGATTAACCTGTAAATTCCTAGGTTTTAAAGAGGCCGTTTTAATGTACAAATGATAAAGAACGATGTTGGTCGTGGTTACCGGGGTGTGGTTAAAGAAGATTGTTATTAAGAACAAATGTTAAGAGAAACAGATGAACAGTATAACGAGATTCGTGGCTGGACAAAGTCTAGATTAAGATTAAAAAAAAAAAAAAACAATAATAATAACAATAATAATAATAATAAATAAATAAATAAAATAAAATAAAATAAAAATTACTGTTTATTTTGCTGTTCATTTTTTACTGTTCATTTTGGGCAATCCTACTCGGTACTTCCTCACTCCTATATTTCTTCTTATCATGTAGTTATAATTAATTTTCTGTCTATCTCCCAAAATTTTCGTCAAAATTTTCGTGTTTTTTTTAATGAACAGTAAAAAATGAAAAGTAAAATGAACAGTAATTTTTTATTTTTTATTATTATTATTATTTTTTAATCTTAATCTGGACTTTGTCCAATCACGAATCTTGTTATACTGTTCATCTCTTTCTCTTAACCTTTGTTCTTAATAACAGTCTTCTTTAACCACACCCCGGTAACCACGGCCAACATCGTCCTTTATCATTTGGACATTAAAACGGCCTCTTTAAAACCTAGGAATTTACAGGTTAATCCATCAAGGTTATTAAGAAGTTAAGAGAATAATCATATACTAAGAATAACAAATTCATGATGATAAGGAAGTAATTACTTAAGCATAATAAAATAATTTACATAATAGGGAGATTAGTACAGAAAACATAGTAAATAAACTTACATGGTTTGAAGAAGGAGAGAGGTTTCCCTTTCGGGGAACCCCAAACTATATATATATATATATATATAGTTTTATTAATAATAATATTGTCTCATAAAAAGATTGTAAATTCTAGTGAGAGTAAAATCACATCTTATTCATGAGTTGAAGAATGAGTAGATTGGGCATGAGAAGAAAGGTCAAAATCTGTAGTGTCGAGGAGGACGAGTCACTAATTCCCAAATGAGTATCCTACCCGTCCCCGAGCCTACATTACAACCTAAGAACAAGTCCTATAGTGATCACAACTGAACCATCCGAAAGCGTTAGGCATTGAAATTAAAGGCAAGCATATGGTATCTGCACTTGTAAATCATGAACTTCTTTGTGAGCGCGAGTGCTTTCTATTCTCATCCATCCTTGTCCCGATTCTTATTGTAAAATTGTGTGTGGGACATTCTCTAATCTAAGTGAGGGCATAATGGTGAATACTCGCACGCATAAATTCTTCTAATAATGTGATGTCATCGATTGAAGCGACATGGTCAATTCTAATAAGCATTTTTGAAAGAACCTTGTTTGGGAATAAGGAAAGAGGGAGTTGATTTGAAAAATGCACATGCCGGTAGCGATGAGCAAGCACCATTGTAGTCACTTTTACTTTATTTTTAGCATATTTGTAGTTTTATTTTGTGGTTGTTTTGTCTGACTTGCTTGAAACAAGCAAAGATCCTAAGTTGGGGGTGTTGATGTGCCGCGGATTTGTGACACATTCGACGCCTTTTCACCATGAATTTTGGTTGTTTTCAAGTAAGTCTGGTTCTCGTTAATATGTTTTGTTGTATTTTAGGAAAACAATGGCCCAAAAGCAAAAAGCAAAGAACAAAGGAAAAATTGGCCAGAAATGAAGAATCGACGTTCCGTCGATCAGCCGACGAACCGTCCTTTGAAGCGTCGATAAGCTCGATTTTCCAGTAATGAAAAAGTTGAAGACGACAAAGGACGGAGACATCGACGAAGCGTCGAACTGATCGACGCTTCGTCGTTTGTATCATCAATCAAGATCTGTCAACAAGAAGAAAGAAAGACGGAATACTCGACGGAGCGTCGAACTGGTCGACGGCACCGTCGAATAGAACACATTGCTGAAGGTACAAAGGACAGAGAAATCGACGAATCGTCGAAAGATCGACAGTCCGTTGATCTTGCTATCGGGGGAAATTTTGTCAGTCGCTGCTGTGCGTTTTTTAGAGCCTATTTGAAGAACATTTTAGGTTTGTTTTGGCAGCCAATTTTAATTGTAACCACGTGAACAAAGTTCCATTGGTGGGTGAGCATTGAATACTCCCCTTTTGGAGCTTAGTGAAGACAACAAGATTCCATTTTCCATCATCTTTATTACACTTTGTAAGCTTTATGTCTCATTTATTGCTTACTACTTTTGAGACCATAATGTGTGAGTAGTTTCTTTAATCAAAGTTGTGGACCCAAATGATAGGTGCTAAGTAATGGGTGTCTAACATTGTATATATATATAATGGGTTGTGATGTGTTTTATTATTTCTCGTATTCATTGTTCATTAGTGGTTGCAAACACTTGTTCATGCACAAACCCTAGTTTATTTGGAAAGATGAACTAGGGTGTGATTTGAAATAATATAACAAGGACTCGGGGCGCTAACCCTCGTTTAATGAACTCGCTTGGGGATAAGATGAGTTTTACTTGGCATATTTAATCAATCTTATTTACAACTTTTCTGCATTTGGGAAAATCATGAAAAGAAATACTTTCTAACTATTGGAAAATATTAGAAAGTACATTAGAGATTAAGTGCATACATAACCCCGACACATTAGAAATATATCATATTGACACCCATAGCATAACATCTAATCATCGCGGGAACACAACTTTGGTTCTCCAAATCCAAACAAATTCCAAACACTTCAAAATAGCGAATACAAACCAAATCTCTTTTCAAACTATTCGGAATAGGATTAAAGCCTTTAAAGACTAGTATCGCATACAATTAGTACCCTTTTCTCTCCATATTCCCTGTGGGATTCGACCCAAACCTTGTTTGGGTTACTATATTTGATAACGTCCGCTTTACGCCATTAATAGGTGTAATTTGAGCGTATCAGTAATGTTTTTCCCAATTAGTCATGACCTGCAAGGGACCCATGGTGTCCATGTACCACTCATTCCGGAATGAACCTCGGACCACGAGCTCACAACTAAGCCACATCGTCACCCCCTGTCAAATATGCCTTAATAGATGTATATGTTCCATCTCAAAATCTCATCAACAATGCCTCATGATCGAATCACAATGAATAACTCAAGAACGCATATCAAGGCCAGAAACAATGAAGTACAGTCATAGTAACACAAGTCATAACAAGACTCACCAATAACTCTGCTCAACCATAGCCTAATTATACAACTATCTCAATCAATCAGTGAAGGGTATATATGAACACCTTCCTTTCAACAATTCCAAACCATTTCCATAATGTATGAATGCAGAAATGGGTGTAACTATGGTAAATCAATGCACTAAAATAACACTGAAGTATAAGAAGTCATAATGTCATAAGTCATATCAAGACTTAGATAAATTGACTCAACTATGGAATGAATCATACAAACCATCTCAGTCAACATAAAGAGTCTATGTCCCTTTTTACTTCCAACTATAATGAGTACACCTCACAACTAAGTCTTGTGTCACCAAGGTGCTCCATTGTCTCATATATCATCATCAATACCAAGTCATAATTCAATATCAATATACATATGGAATGAGAATGCATGCCAAGTATAATATCACCATCAACCGTAATCCATACGCCAAGTTTTCATCTGCGTATTATGATAAGTTTATATCACAATTCAAGTCTAAACTCATTATCCTTCCATTCTTCGATGATATGTGTCACAATAAAAGAGAATTGGGTACAACACGTATCACAACACACCTATTCAGGTAGTAAGTCTAATCACAATAACAGGGCAGTAAGCCACCATCACAACAACCAAACTAATAGAATTCCATCCTGAATCACCACGGTATGAATACAACTACACCTTCACAATGCGTAAATAACCACAACAAGCCCACATAATCAGAAGTCATACCAACCTAGCTAATATCCAACCAAACACCATGTCCGAAGAGCTAATCATACTTTCTCCCGTCAATTCTACACAACATATACGTTCAATCAAAGTCTAACTAAAGTAAGCCATAACCTACCTCGAATGCAGGACAGGATTCATGAGCTACTCCACACGAGCCTTCTGTTTCCGAAATGCCTTAGAATGGTCAAAGTCTAGCAATACAATGCAAAGTAAGCGATAAACCTTCTAATCAAACAAGAACAACAATTGGGGAAGAAGACCCAATTACTTCTACCCTTTTTGATTGGATGAAACCATCTTTTAATGGTGAATTTATCATAACTTCTATCTCTACAATCATGCTATTCCAATTCATGGGTTTTCTATTCAATTTAACCCCTTTCAAACAGATTTTAGGCCAAAGTTCACGTTTTTATTAGAACCTTAAGTCTCAATATACAATTCTTATAATTAATAATAAAATTCCTATCCTAGAAAATGATAGCCTGCACTCCTAGATGTTTAAGCAACAACAAAATCATCAATCCATTAATTATTTAAGGGTTTACTAATTCTAGGATTCTAGGATTTTCACCCACCATTGATGGACCTTAAACTAGTCATGAAACTTGAAGAAGAAAGGTAAAGGAACAAATAAAGGTGGGACTTACCCTCCAAGATGCTTTCACCAATGAATGGAATACAATTCGCCTCTTTCTCTCTTGAAAACTGTATTTGGGGTTTTGTGGGTAATGACTTCGAAATTTCAAAATTAAAATAAGTTTCTGCCCCCCGAGCTTCACTGTAGCGGATTCACTGCAGCGGTCACGAGTTTCGCTGTAGCGGACCTGCTAGTACGGCCCGCACGAAAATGACCATAACTTCCTCATACGGAGGCGAAATGCGACGATTCTTTTTGCTATAGCTTTGTCGTTATGATACGGATCTAATGGTTCAATCGAAACACAAAAAAGGTTATTTGATCAATATGAAGCCCTTTATCCCCAAGGAACTACGGTGAAAACATCGAATACAAGCGCGACACAACCCAAATCCATCTGAAACTCTTCGGAATCTCACCAAAACTTATGGACAAGTCCTAAATCACCATACAAACTTGTTAGAACTTTCAAAATATTAACACGGGGTCACCTTAACCTGATGTTGACCGTGTTCAACTCTAACTCGTTAACTTAACTAGTTCCTTTACCAATGACTCAAATCACACTCAAACCTTTCGAGAACCAAACCAATGACTTCACTAAGTCATAAATCATACTAAAGGGACTCAAGGAAGGGTCAACAAGGGTAAATGCGTCAAAAACACTATAACGACCGAACAGGTCGTTACATGAGTCCTTCATACCAGGACTATATAGCAGTTTTTTCGGTTACTATTGAGCCAACTTCCTCAAGGAAGCTTCCAAGTTCTAGCATTGGAATGATGCTATGCAAGCAGAAATAGATGCTTTGGAGCTTAATAACACCTGGATAGTGATGGATTTGCCACCAGGCAAGAAAGCTATTGGTTGTAAATGGGTATATAAGGTGAAACATAAGGCAAATAGTGAAGTAAAAAGATACAAGGCAAGACTTGTAGCTAAGGGTTATAATCAACAAGAAGGACTAGACTACCATGAAACTTTTTCTCTAGTGGCAAAAATGGTCACTGTGAGAACTGTTATTAGTCTAGTAACATCATCTGATTGGCCCCTTAATCAGATGGATGTCAATAATGCTTTTTTGCGAGGAGTTTTACATGAAGAAGTCTGTATGGACTTACCTCAAGATTTTCAAAGACAGGGGGAGCATAAGGTATGCAAGTTGCTTAAGTCACTATATGGTTTGAAACAGACTTCAAGACAATCGAACCTCAAGTTAACTGAAGCTTTGATTGATACAGGATACACTCAAAGTCCTCATGTTCACTCTCTATTCACAAAGAATCTGGAAATGATATAGCTATTATACTCATCTATGTGGATGATGTGTTACTCACTAGCAATAGCACAAGTATGATTCAGGAACTGAAGTCCTCACTACATAGTAAATTCAAAATAAAGGACCTTGGCAACCTCAAATATTTTCTTGGCATTGAGGTGCTGAGATCCAAGACAGGAATTCTACTCAACCAAAGGAAATATGCACTTGAGTTGATATCAGACTCAAGGCTCAGTGGTGCTAAACCAGTAAACACCCCTTTGAGGCTAATGTTATGCTCACTTCTGTTGATTATGATGAGCATGAGGGCAATGCAAATGATCCACCTTATCAGGATTTCACTGCATATCAAAGGCTCATTGGAAGACTGTTGTATTTGACAATCACTAGACCTGATATTAGTTTTGTTGTTCAGGTTCTAAGTCAATTCATGCAATTTCCTAAAATGTCACATTGGGACGTTGCTTTGAGATTGGTGAGATATATCAAAAAGTGTCCAGGTCAAGGTTTGTTGATCAACAACAACTCTAGCACAACTTTACAAGCTTATTGTGACTCAGACTGGGCTGCATTCCCCAATACTAGAAGATCTATAACAGGCTATGTCATTAAATTGGGGCAGTCTCTTATCTCTTGGAGATCCAAGAAGCAACAAACAGTAACTAGAAGCTCCGCTGAAGCAGAATACAGAAGCATGGCTACTGCAGTTTCAGAAATTGTTTGGTTGTTAGGCCTGCTAAAGGACTTGTATGTGTCACAACTCAATTTAGAGTCACGCAGGCACCTACCCTTCCCACCTCGGTAGGCGAACCCTCAATCAAAATAATACACTAACCAAGTAAAGAGCAGATTCATTTAATCCAATAATTATATATTATTAACGGCGGAAATCAATAATCATATTAACCAAGTTTCCGGAAGTGATTACAACATTTAAATAGATACAAGGACTCAATTCGATTCCTGCGACATAGTCTAGACTAGTGCAAGAGCGACTAAAGTGATCCAGATTACATCAAAACTCTAAGACCCAACCTCCATCCCAGAATGAAGTGGGAGGAGACCTTCAAGATAGGCACCGCGCATATTCCGAACATGTCATAATCAACCACCTGAAACACTCTACACCTCAAAAAGGGAGTAGCAAAAGTAGTAGCAGTACAATCAACACATACTGAGTAAGTATCATAGGCCGACAATGGTTAGAAACACATATCAATAAAAGAATTCACAAATAAGCATGATAAGTAACTAAATCAAGTCATACATCTATCTACCGCTCATTATAACATCAAGACCCTTAATTCATTAACTTTCCTCTAATAACCACAAGTCAATTCCACAACAATCTCACAAATATCATATACCATTATACCATTCGTCTTTAGTCTAGAAGTCGACTCATCATTATAATACTCTTTATTCTACATCCTTTAGAAGCCAAACATATATCTGATCCTACGAACGATCGACGAGATAAATTTACAAGTATAAGGCAACCATATTCGTAACCAAGCACACGTCATTGCCTAAGTAGAGCATCTAAACCCAATTGTACCAAGTCTTCATATGTCCAATCCGAAAACCAATATCACAAGTAGAACACCAAGTCATATCAATATAAGTCATAATGCAATGCGATGCAATAATGTATGAATGCAAATGCTATGCAATGCTGTGTACACATGTACTCCGGACGGAAATATTGACATATCGGTAGCACAACCCAAGGTGACTCGCGAAGTCTAAGTGCCACTCTTCCCGGATCTTTGCCGAACAGACAGACGAGACCCCGGATCTTTGCCTACGGGGGATTCTCACCGGCACCACCCTAGGGGACCCGCGGAGTCCATGCACTCTCTCAATCCACTATTCTGGTACTAACATCGGATATCAAACTCTCTCAATTCACGATTCCGGTACTAACATCGGATATCGGACTCTCACATCACTATCATTTAAAAATCGAGCCTAGCTCATCACAGTGTTTCATCAAGTACCAACAGTGTATCAACAGTATATCCTGAAGAATGAGAGTGAGTGCAATACAGTCAACATCAAGAATCAGCTCAATATCACAAGTACCAATAATGGGTACGCCAACAACATATCAATGTCACCAATACCGACATGGGTACGCCAACAATATAACAGTGTCACAAGTACCAATATGGATAAGCCAACAATATCATGAAGACTACACAAGTCATATAGAACTCTATCCTCGTATCAACGTCAACCCGTAAGATACTACAATATCACAATCGAAAAGGCATAGCAGATTCCAATGTCTCCTAACAGCAACAGTACGTGGCATCAAGCCAACACAATAAGATAATCAAGTCACAACATAGAGCCTGTTTGGATGGGTTTATGCCTATAAGCTGCAAACAGCTTATAAGCTAAAAAAAATAAGTTGGGGTAGTCTAACTTATTTTTTTAGCTTATAAGCTGATTTCAGGTTATAAGCAGCTTTAGATAAGCTAAGTCAAATGGGCCCAATTATTGTTTTGAGCTTATTTTAAGCACAAAATGACTTTAAGATGGCCAGCCAAACACTCAAAAAAGCTGAAAACAACTTATAAGCAACTTATAAGTCAATCCAAACGGGATCATAATATTACTATATTCCCTTTTTCTGCCTACCAATCATTACTATATGATAATTTCACCTTCTACTTAGATGACATCACTACTACCAATCTAGAATTACTTCACAATCACTAGTACATTTTATCCACCCAATTTTGATTAGGTCCATTATTGTTACACCTTGAAAATTTTCCCGTGAACGTACAGTGAATAGACTAACGAAGAATACGAGTATGCGACGTCTTAATAAGAAGGGAACGACGTTTGATGACCCTAAGTACGATTTCAAAGGCAATTACAATAAGAGATATGTCATGCTCCACAATGACTAATTATAGGTTCTGAAGACGTGAAAGTTGCAGATTTGCACTTTGGCCCAGCCGATCGTAAAGTGAAATACGGACCGTAAAGTAGTCTACGGGCCGTAAACTGCCATGTCGTATTTTAACTTCCAAACCTTCGACTTTCTGTCAAATGCTTGAATGGTTAAATACGACTTGGAATACGGACCGTAAACTGAGTCGTAAATCACCATGTCCTCAGCCTAACTTTCTGGTTCTGTTATGCTTAAATACGTCCACAGAATACGGGCCGTAAACTTAAATACGGAACGTAAACTGAATTTACGACCACTGTTGCGCTTCAACTACTGTTCATTCCAAATCAGATTTTAAGTCATTAAAATGAGACCCAAGCTCATTAAATTCATTTCATTCCCATACCACTTTCTCTAGAAACCTCTAGAATATTCTCCACTCTTCATCCACAAGTAAATCAAACGAAATCCATGAGCAATAACACCAAATCCATGAAACAAAGTGTATGAAACCTAGCTAAAGTTCATCTACACCAAGAAAACTCAAGGAAAGTGAAATAAGGTTTTGGTGCAAGAGGAGTAATTCTATTCAAGGGTTGTTCCTCCATCATCTAAGGTACTTTTCATGACTATATCATGTTGTTTAAGGTATTGGAAGGCTAAGATACTTGAATTATAGAAAGACATGGATAATGGGTCATAAATGAGTGAATAGTGCCATGGTTGAGTAGGGGTTGGATTGAATCATGAATGTTGGTATGTTGTGATTATGAATACGTTATAAATGACATTTAGACAATGAAATAAGTATTATATACGAGGAAACGCGATGGTGAGCCATAACCATAAATGTGGAGAAATTGAAGAGATATGGTGAATTGTGGTCAATGTATATAAATGATGATTGTTGATTGCAATATTGTGAATGTTGTTGTGAGCGTTTGGGAGTTGATATAGAATATGAGAAAAGTAGTAGAAACAAAGGAAGTGCTGCCCAATTTTCCCTAGAAATAGTAGCGCGTTCTTATAATCGATTAACTAACGTTAGTGCGAATTCTCTCTTGAAGGTAGAAACGTGATATCGAAGGAGAACAAGCAAGCGGTAGCTTAGTTAGACATCAAAGGTATGTGAGGCTGGTCCTTTCCTTCTAATGGCATGAATCCTATAGCATGACTTTCTTTCTTCTCCATGAATCTCTTAAGTTCCAGAAAGATATGAGCCTATATCCCTAAATAGCTACACAAGGTAATGAGTTAAAGTATAGAAGTTCTAGATGTTCATAGTATGATGTTCCTAAAACGTCAATGATGTCATTATTGCTTACACTCACCTCATATACTATTCCCTTCAAGGTGAGGCAGGATGTTAATGAGTGCTCCATAATGGAATCGGGGATCACGACCTTACGTCACCCGGATAAAGCATAGTTAACCTCGAGTCTTTATGCATGCACTATGATGAGTATATTATGATAATGATGTAACACCGCGCCTATTTGGCCGGGCAGTCACCGCTAAGGCGGGCAGCTATACACCATGGCCAGATGGCATGGGCAGACACCACTAGTGGACGACATGAGATGGTACCCCAGACGCGGGAGGCCTGGACGCAGGCTAATGGTATGATTATCACATCGATCCGATACGGATGGGCAGCTTATACATTATCACACCGTACCTATATGGGCGGGCATCTTATACATTTATGCATGTATGATATGACGATGAGTATGAGTAAGACAGTATGCATTACTTCTTCTATATTTGACAGTCAGATACAGATGTCTCATATTGATATCTCATTTTGTATCATTGTCTTAGTTTGTTGTCTATGCCTCTCATACTCAGTACAATGTTCGTACTGACGTCCGTTTTCTTTGGACGCTGTGTTCATGCCCACAGGTAGACAGGAAGGTGAGCTCGACCCAGATTCGTAGTAGTTGTCAGCTGATTGAAAGCACTCCTTTGTTCCGGAGGTGCTTGGTTATTATTTTGTGTATATTCATGTATATATATATATATTTTTGGGCATGACGGGGTCTTGTCCCGTCCTTATGTTCAGCACTCCAGTAGAGGCTCGTAGATGCGCAGTGTGGGTTAAATGGTCTCACGAGATGCTATTATGTGTATATATTATTTTGATGGCCGAGAGGCATATGTATATAAAAGTATTTTTGCTTCCATATGAAATATGATTTTCCTATGATTTGAGTATAAATGTGATAAAAGAGCATTAAATGAGTAAATGAGCAATAGAACGAGCGGTGCTCGGTGGTTAGCCCCAGTACTCGTCGCGGCCCCTAGCTGGGTCGTTACAAAAGTGGTATCAGAGTAGTTCAGTCCTAGGAAGTGTCTACAAGCCGTATCTAGTAGAGTTTTGTTTATGGTGTGTTGCACGCCACATCAATAAACAAGAGGCTACAGGGAATTTAGGAAAAATGACCATCTTTCTTCTATGAGATCGTGCGATAGAGCCGTACATAAGATTTTATCCTCCCTAATAGTGTGCTGTGATTTTAGAATGCCGCCAAACGGAAAAGCTAAAGCCGCCCAGAAGGGCAAGACTGCGGCAAAGAGGCGGGTAGAAAGAGAGCCACCAATGAATATGGAAGAAGGCGAATCACATAATGAGGCCTTATCTAATACTTCCTCCACCCCGCCTAATGTAGAAGAGCAAGGAGGAGCCCCAGCTCCGATTCCTCCACCAGTTGCTTCGGGTCAACAAATGACCGAGGCCATACATCTATTGACACAGTTGGTTGCCGCCCAGGCACAGCGACAAAATGTGAGTTCAAGTGATCGGGCAGCAAGTACCAGAGCCTGTGATTTTATGAGTCTAAATCCTCCGGAGTTTTTCGGGTCAAAACCGGATGAAGACCCGCAAGGTTTCATAGATGAGATGTTCAGGACATTGAAGATTGTCCATGCCTCTGAAACTGAATCCGTATAGACTCCGGGATGTGGCAGTCTTATGGTATAATAACTGGGTATTGGCAAGAGGAGAGAATGCGCCCCCTCCGATTTGGCAAGAATTCGTGGATGCTTTTATTCGTCACTATTTGCCACCCGAGGTCTGCCGAGCTAGACCGAATAGATTTTTAAATTTGAGGCAAGGAAATATGAGTGCCCGGGAATATATCCTTCAATTCAATTCTTTGGCTAGATATGCCCCGGCTATGGTGGCCGACATGGGAGATCGGGTACATAGATTTTTGAGTGGCCTAGGGCCACATTTATTTAGAGATTTTTTGATGGCTTCCTTTCAAGACGGGATGGATATTTCCCGAATACAGGCCCATGCTCAGAATTTGGAGGGGCAACAACAACAACAAAGAGGTGACCGTGATATCGATAGGAGGCAAAGTAAGAGGGCCAGATCTATGGGAGCAGGCAGTGATTATAGAGGGGCATCAAGACAGACATATTCTAGTTACTCAGGCCAGTCGGTGACTAGTGCACCTCCTCAATTCGCAGGTAGGAGATTTGATTGCTCCTTTCGTTCAGGACAGGGTCAGAGTTCGAGAGCCTCAGATTCTCAGTTCAGGGAAAATTACAGTCAGAGGAGACCCTCAGTACCGCGATGCAGCCAATGCGGTAGACAACATTCCGGAAAATGTCGCCAAGGTTCGGATGCTTGTTATACTTGTGGCCAGGTAGGGCATATGATGAGATATTTCCCGTCGGTGAGTGGCAGAGTTGGGGTTCAGCCCACAGGTTCAGCAGCGAGTTCTTCCTCAGTGCGCCCGGTAGGGCAGACCCCTCAGATGTCAGCAGGCCGAGGTAGAGGCAGAGGGGTAGCATCTACTTCAGGTGCCACTCAGCCCCGTATATATGCTTTAGCTGGATGACAGGACCTTGAGTCCTCCCCCGATGTGGTTACAGGTACATTATGCATATTTTCCTATGATGTGTATGCCTTGATAGATCCGGGTTCTACTTTTTCCTATATTATCCTGTACGTTGTTGGTCGCATTGGGGTGAGACCTAAGCCAATTAAACCTTTTGAGGTATCTACTCCGGTTGGTGATCCCGTGATAGCTAGACAAGTGTATAAAAATTGTGATCGTGATATGTGATCGTCAGACCAAAGCTGATTTGATTGAGTTGGAAATGTTAGACTTCGATGTAATTATGGGTATGGATTGGTTGGCCTCGTGCTATGCTAATGTTGATTGCCGATTGAAAGTGGTTCGATTCCAATTTCCAGGAGAGCCCGTGCTTGAATGGAAGGGTATTGCAGCATCTCCAAAAGGTAGGTTTATTTCCTACCTTAAGGCAAGAAAGATGATAGCCAAAGGCTACATTTATCATCTAGTTCGAGTTCATGACACCGAAATAAAGTCGTCAACTTTCCAATCTGTCCCGATAGTAAAGGAATTTCCGGATGTATTTCCAGATGAACTTCCAGGCCTTCCTCCAGAAAGAGAAATTGACTTCGCCATTGATGTGTTGCTGGACACCAAGCCTATTTCTATTCCTCCTTATCGCATGACTCCGGCAGAATTGAAAGATCTAAAGGCGCAATTAAAAGATTTGCTTCAAAAGGGGTTTATTAGACCCAGCTCATCGCCGTGGGGAGCACCAGTCTTGTTTGTAAGAAAGAAAGATGGTTCTCTACGAATGTGCATCGATTATAGACAGTTGAACAAGGTGACGATAAAGAACAAATATCCTCTCCCAAGAATTGACGATTTATTTGATCAGCTGCAGGGTGCCAAATGGTTCTCTAAAGTAGACTTGAGGTCGGGTTATCATCAAGTGAGAGTTAGAGAAGCGGATATTCCCAAAATAGCCTTCAGAACAAGATATGGCCACTTTGAATTCCGAGTGATGTCGTTTGGGTTGACTAATGCTCCGGCTGTGTTTATGAACTTGATGAATAATGTATTCAGGCCACTCTTGGATTTATTCGTGATAGTGTTTATCGATGATATTCTGGTGTACTCTCGCACAGAATCAGAACATGCAGATCATTTGCGAATTGTTCTTTCCATTCTTCGAGCCCGAGAATTGTATGCAAAATTTTCAAAGTGCGAGTTTTGGCTAAATTCTGTGACATTTCTGGGCCAAGTTATTTCAGATAATGGCATTCGAGTCGACACTCAGAAAATTGAAGCTGTGAAGACTTGGCCAAGGCCTACAACGCCTACAGAAGTTCGTAGTTTTCTGGGATTGGCAGGTTATTAGAGAAGATTCGTAGCGGGTTTTTCATCTATTTCAGCCCCATTGACGAAGCTAACCCAGAAGTCAGCTAAATTCCAATGGAATGATGATTGTGAGTGCAGCTTCCAAGAGTTGAAAGATAGATTGACCTCAGCTCCGATTTTAACACTTCCAGAAGGGTCAGATGGCCAATTCATGGGTTTTCTATTCAATTTAACCCCTTTCAAACAGATTTTAGGCCAAAGTTCACGTTTTTATTAGAACCTTAAGTCTCAATATACAATTCTTATAATTAATAATAAAATTCCTATCCTAGAAAATGATAGCCTGCACTCCTAGATGTTTAAGCAACAACAAAATCATCAATCCATTAATTATTTAAGGGTTTACTAATTCTAGGATTCTAGGATTTTCACCCACCATTGATGGACCTTAAACTAGTCATGAAACTTGAAGAAGAAAGGTAAAGGAACAAATAAAGGTGGGACTTACCCTCCAAGATGCTTTCACCAATGAATGGAATACAATTCGCCTCTTTCTCTCTTGAAAACTGTATTTGGGGTTTTGTGGGTAATGACTTCGAAATTTCAAAATTAAAATAAGTTTCTGCCCCCCGAGCTTCACTGTAGCGGATTCACTGCAGCGGTCACGAGTTTCGCTGTAGCGGACCTGCTAGTACGGCCCGCACGAAAATGACCATAACTTCCTCATACGGAGGCGAAATGCGACGATTCTTTTTGCTATAGCTTTGTCGTTATGATACGGATCTAATGGTTCAATCGAAACACAAAAAAGGTTATTTGATCAATATGAAGCCCTTTATCCCCAAGGAACTACGGTGAAAACATCGAATACAAGCGCGACACAACCCAAATCCATCTGAAACTCTTCGGAATCTCACCAAAACTTATGGACAAGTCCTAAATCACCATACAAACTTGTTAGAACTTTCAAAATATTAACACGGGGTCACCTTAACCTGATGTTGACCGTGTTCAACTCTAACTCGTTAACTTAACTAGTTCCTTTACCAATGACTCAAATCACACTCAAACCTTTCGAGAACCAAACCAATGACTTCACTAAGTCATAAATCATACTAAAGGGACTCAAGGAAGGGTCAACAAGGGTAAATGCGTCAAAAACACTATAACGACCGAATAGGTCGTTACATGAGTCCTTCATACCAGGACTATATAGCAGTTTTTTCGGTTACTATTGAGCCAACTTCCTCAAGGAAGCTTCCAAGTTCTAGCATTGGAATGATGCTATGCAAGCAGAAATAGATGCTTTGGAGCTTAATAACACCTGGATAGTGATGGATTTGCCACCAGGCAAGAAAGCTATTGGTTGTAAATGGGTATATAAGGTGAAACATAAGGCAAATAGTGAAGTAAAAAGATACAAGGCAAGACTTGTAGCTAAGGGTTATAATCAACAAGAAGGACTAGACTACCATGAAACTTTTTCTCTAGTGGCAAAAATGGTCACTGTGAGAACTGTTATTAGTCTAGTAACATCATCTGATTGGCCCCTTAATCAGATGGATGTCAATAATGCTTTTTTGCGAGGAGTTTTACATGAAGAAGTCTGTATGGACTTACCTCAAGATTTTCAAAGACAGGGGGAGCATAAGGTGTGCAAGTTGCTTAAGTCACTATATGGTTTGAAACAGACTTCAAGACAATCGAACCTCAAGTTAACTGAAGCTTTGATTGATACAGGATACACTCAAAGTCCTCATGTTCACTCTCTATTCACAAAGAATCTGGAAATGATATAGCTATTATACTCATCTATGTGGATGATGTGTTACTCACTAGCAATAGCACAAGTATGATTCAGGAACTGAAGTCCTCACTACATAGTAAATTCAAAATAAAGGACCTTGGCAACCTCAAATATTTTCTTGGCATTGAGGTGCTGAGATCCAAGACAGGAATTCTACTCAACCAAAGGAAATATGCACTTGAGTTGATATCAGACTCAAGGCTCAGTGGTGCTAAACCAGTAAACACCCCTTTGAGGCTAATGTTATGCTCACTTCTGTTGATTATGATGAGCATGAGGGCAATGCAAATGATCCACCTTATCAGGATTTCACTGCATATCAAAGGCTCATTGGAAGACTGTTGTATTTGACAATCACTAGACCTGATATTAGTTTTGTTGTTCAGGTTCTAAGTCAATTCATGCAATTTCCTAAAATGTCACATTGGGACGTTGCTTTGAGATTGGTGAGATATATCAAAAAGTGTCCAGGTCAAGGTTTGTTGATCAACAACAACTCTAGCACAACTTTACAAGCTTATTGTGACTCAGACTGGGCTGCATTCCCCAATACTAGAAGATCTATAACAGGCTATGTCATTAAATTGGGGCAGTCTCTTATCTCTTGGAGATCCAAGAAGCAACAAACAGTAACTAGAAGCTCCGCTGAAGCAGAATACAGAAGCATGGCTACTGCAGTTTCAGAAATTGTTTGGTTGTTAGGCCTGCTAAAGGACTTGTATGTGTCACAACTCAATTTAGAGTCACGCAGGCACCTACCCTTCCCACCTCGGTAGGCGAACCCTCAATCAAAATAATACACTAACCAAGTAAAGAGCAGATTCATTTAATCCAATAATTATATATTATTAACGGCGGAAATCAATAATCATATTAACCAAGTTTCCGGAAGTGATTACAACATTTAAATAGATACAAGGACTCAATTCGATTCCTGCGACATAGTCTAGACTAGTGCAAGAGCGACTAAAGTGATCCAGATTACATCAAAACTCTAAGACCCAACCTCCATCCCAGAATGAAGTGGGAGGAGACCTTCAAGATAGGCACCGCGCATATTCCGAACATGTCATAATCAACCACCTGAAACACTCTACACCTCAAAAAGGGAGTAGCAAAAGTAGTAGCAGTACAATCAACACATACTGAGTAAGTATCATAGGCCGACAATGGTTAGAAACACATATCAATAAAAGAATTCACAAATAAGCATGATAAGTAACTAAATCAAGTCATACATCTATCTACCGCTCATTATAACATCAAGACCCTTAATTCATTAACTTTCCTCTAATAACCACAAGTCAATTCCACAACAATCTCACAAATATCATATACCATTATACCATTCGTCTTTAGTCTAGAAGTCGACTCATCATTATAATACTCTTTATTCTACATCCTTTAGAAGCCAAACATATATCTGATCCTACGAACGATCGACGAGATAAATTTACAAGTATAAGGCAACCATATTCGTAACCAAGCACACGTCATTGCCTAAGTAGAGCATCTAAACCCAATTGTACCAAGTCTTCATATGTCCAATCCGAAAACCAATATCACAAGTAGAACACCAAGTCATATCAATATAAGTCATAATGCAATGCGATGCAATAATGTATGAATGCAAATGCTATGCAATGCTGTGTACACATGTACTCCGGACGGAAATATTGACATATCGGTAGCACAACCCAAGGTGACTCGCGAAGTCTAAGTGCCACTCTTCCCGGATCTTTGCCGAACAGACAGACGAGACCCCGGATCTTTGCCTACGGGGGATTCTCACCGGCACCACCCTAGGGGACCCGCGGAGTCCATGCACTCTCTCAATCCACTATTCTGGTACTAACATCGGATATCAAACTCTCTCAATTCACGATTCCGGTACTAACATCGGATATCGGACTCTCACATCACTATCATTTAAAAATCGAGCCTAGCTCATCACAGTGTTTCATCAAGTACCAACAGTGTATCAACAGTATATCCTGAAGAATGAGAGTGAGTGCAATACAGTCAACATCAAGAATCAGCTCAATATCACAAGTACCAATAATGGGTACGCCAACAACATATCAATGTCACCAATACCGACATGGGTACGCCAACAATATAACAGTGTCACAAGTACCAATATGGATAAGCCAACAATATCATGAAGACTACACAAGTCATATAGAACTCTATCCTCGTATCAACGTCAACCCGTAAGATACTACAATATCACAATCGAAAAGGCATAGCAGATTCCAATGTCTCCTAACAGCAACAGTACGTGGCATCAAGCCAACACAATAAGATAATCAAGTCACAACATAGAGCCTGTTTGGATGGGTTTATGCCTATAAGCTGCAAACAGCTTATAAGCTAAAAAAAATAAGTTGGGGTAGTCTAACTTATTTTTTTAGCTTATAAGCTGATTTCAGGTTATAAGCAGCTTTAGATAAGCTAAGTCAAATGGGCCCAATTATTGTTTTGAGCTTATTTTAAGCACAAAATGACTTTAAGATGGCCAGCCAAACACTCAAAAAAGCTGAAAACAACTTATAAGCAACTTATAAGTCAATCCAAACGGGATCATAATATTACTATATTCCCTTTTTCTGCCTACCAATCATTACTATATGATAATTTCACATTCTACTTAGATGACATCACTACTACCAATCTAGAATTACTTCACAATCACTAGTACATTTTATCCACCCAATTTTGATTAGGTCCATTATTGTTACACCTTGAAAATTTTCCCGTGAACGTACAGTGAATAGACTAACGAAGAATACGAGTATGCGACGTCTTAATAAGAAGGGAACGACGTTTGATGACCCTAAGTACGATTTCAAAGGCAATTACAATAAGAGATATGTCATGCTCCACAATGACTAATTATAGGTTCTGAAGACGTGAAAGTTGCAGATTTGCACTTTGGCCCAGCCGATCGTAAAGTGAAATACGGACCGTAAAGTAGTCTACGGGCCGTAAACTGCCATGTCGTATTTTAACTTCCAAACCTTCGACTTTCTGTCAAATGCTTGAATGGTTAAATACGACTTGGAATACGGACCGTAAACTGAGTCGTAAATCACCATGTCCTCAGCCTAACTTTCTGGTTCTGTTATGCTTAAATACGTCCACAGAATACGGGCCGTAAACTTAAATACGGAACGTAAACTGAATTTACGACCACTGTTGCGCTTCAACTACTGTTCATTCCAAATCAGATTTTAAGTCATTAAAATGAGACCCAAGCTCATTAAATTCATTTCATTCCCATACCACTTTCTCTAGAAACCTCTAGAATATTCTCCACTCTTCATCCACAAGTAAATCAAACGAAATCCATGAGCAATAACACCAAATCCATGAAACAAAGTGTATGAAACCTAGCTAAAGTTCATCTACACCAAGAAAACTCAAGGAAAGTGAAATAAGGTTTTGGTGCAAGAGGAGTAATTCTATTCAAGGGTTGTTCCTCCATCATCTAAGGTACTTTTCATGACTATATCATGTTGTTTAAGGTATTGGAAGGCTAAGATACTTGAATTATAGAAAGACATGGATAATGGGTCATAAATGAGTGAATAGTGCCATGGTTGAGTAGGGGTTGGATTGAATCATGAATGTTGGTATGTTGTGATTATGAATACGTTATAAATGACATTTAGACAATGAAATAAGTATTATATACGAGGAAACGCGATGGTGAGCCATAACCATAAATGTGGAGAAATTGAAGAGATATGGTGAATTGTGGTCAATGTATATAAATGATGATTGTTGATTGCAATATTGTGAATGTTGTTGTGAGCGTTTGGGAGTTGATATAGAATATGAGAAAAGTAGTAGAAACAAAGGAAGTGCTGCCCAATTTTCCCTAGAAATAGTAGCGCGTTCTTATAATCGATTAACTAACGTTAGTGCGAATTCTCTCTTGAAGGTAGAAACGTGATATCGAAGGAGAACAAGCAAGCGGTAGCTTAGTTAGACATCAAAGGTATGTGAGGCTGGTCCTTTCCTTCTAATGGCATGAATCCTATAGCATGACTTTCTTTCTTCTCCATGAATCTCTTAAGTTCCAGAAAGATATGAGCCTATATCCCTAAATAGCTACACAAGGTAATGAGTTAAAGTATAGAAGTTCTAGATGTTCATAGTATGATGTTCCTAAAACGTCAATGATGTCATTATTGCTTACACTCACCTCATATACTATTCCCTTCAAGGTGAGGCAGGATGTTAATGAGTGCTCCATAATGGAATCGGGGATCACGACCTTACGTCACCCGGATAAAGCATAGTTAACCTCGAGTCTTTATGCATGCACTATGATGAGTATATTATGATAATGATGTAACACCGCGCCTATTTGGCCGGGCAGTCACCGCTAAGGCGGGCAGCTATACACCATGGCCAGATGGCATGGGCAGACACCACTAGTGGACGACATGAGATGGTACCCCAGACGCGGGAGGCCTGGACGCAGGCTAATGGTATGATTATCACATCGATCCGATACGGATGGGCAGCTTATACATTATCACACCGTACCTATATGGGCGGGCATCTTATACATTTATGCATGTATGATATGACGATGAGTATGAGTAAGACAGTATGCATTACTTCTTCTATATTTGACAGTCAGATACAGATGTCTCATATTGATATCTCATTTTGTATCATTGTCTTAGTTTGTTGTCTATGCCTCTCATACTCAGTACAATGTTCGTACTGACGTCCGTTTTCTTTGGACGCTGTGTTCATGCCCACAGGTAGACAGGAAGGTGAGCTCGACCCAGATTCGTAGTAGTTGTCAGCTGATTGAAAGCACTCCTTTGTTCCGGAGGTGCTTGGTTATTATTTTGTGTATATTCATGTATATATATATATATTTTTGGGCATGACGGGGTCTTGTCCCGTCCTTATGTTCAGCACTCCAGTAGAGGCTCGTAGATGCGCAGTGTGGGTTAAATGGTCTCACGAGATGCTATTATGTGTATATATTATTTTGATGGCCGAGAGGCATATGTATATAAAAGTATTTTTGCTTCCATATGAAATATGATTTTCCTATGATTTGAGTATAAATGTGATAAAAGAGCATTAAATGAGTAAATGAGCAATAGAACGAGCGGTGCTCGGTGGTTAGCCCCAGTACTCGTCGCGGCCCCTAGCTGGGTCGTTACAAAAGTGGTATCAGAGTAGTTCAGTCCTAGGAAGTGTCTACAAGCCGTATCTAGTAGAGTTTTGTTTATGGTGTGTTGCACGCCACATCAATAAACAAGAGGCTACAGGGAATTTAGGAAAAATGACCATCTTTCTTCTATGAGATCGTGCGATAGAGCCGTACATAAGATTTTATCCTCCCTAATAGTGTGCTGTGATTTTAGAATGCCGCCAAACGGAAAAGGTAAAGCCGCCCAGAAGGGCAAGACTGCGGCAAAGAGGCGGGTAGAAAGAGAGCCACCAATGAATATGGAAGAAGGCGAATCACATAATGAGGCCTTATCTAATACTTCCTCCACCCCGCCTAATGTAGAAGAGCAAGGAGGAGCCCCAGCTCCGATTCCTCCACCAGTTGCTTCGGTTCAACAAATGACCGAGGCCATACATCTATTGACACAGTTGGTTGCCGCCCAGGCACAGCGACAAAATGTGAGTTCAAGTGATCGGGCAGCAAGTACCAGAGCCTGTGATTTTATGAGTCTAAATCCTCCGGAGTTTTTCGGGTCAAAACCGGATGAAGACCCGCAAGGTTTCATAGATGAGATGTTCAGGACATTGAAGATTGTCCATGCCTCTGAAACTGAATCCGTATAGACTCCGGGATGTGGCAGTCTTATGGTATAATAACTGGGTATTGGCAAGAGGAGAGAATGCGCCCCCTCCGATTTGGCAAGAATTCGTGGATGCTTTTATTCGTCACTATTTGCCACCCGAGGTCTGCCGAGCTAGACCGAATAGATTTTTAAATTTGAGGCAAGGAAATATGAGTGCCCGGGAATATATCCTTCAATTCAATTCTTTGGCTAGATATGCCCCGGCTATGGTGGCCGACATGGGAGATCGGGTACATAGATTTTTGAGTGGCCTAGGGCCACATTTATTTAGAGATTTTTTGATGGCTTCCTTTCAAGACGGGATGGATATTTCCCGAATACAGGCCCATGCTCAGAATTTGGAGGGGCAACAACAACAACAAAGAGGTGACCGTGATATCGATAGGAGGCAAAGTAAGAGGGCCAGATCTATGGGAGCAGGCAGTGATTATAGAGGGGCATCAAGACAGACATATTCTAGTTACTCAGGCCAGTCGGTGACTAGTGCACCTCCTCAATTCGCAGGTAGGAGATTTGATTGCTCCTTTCGTTCAGGACAGGGTCAGAGTTCGAGAGCCTCAGATTCTCAGTTCAGGGAAAATTACAGTCAGAGGAGACCCTCAGTACCGCGATGCAGCCAATGCGGTAGACAACATTCCGGAAAATGTCGCCAAGGTTCGGATGCTTGTTATACTTGTGGCCAGGTAGGGCATATGATGAGATATTTCCCGTCGGTGAGTGGCAGAGTTGGGGTTCAGCCCACAGGTTCAGCAGCGAGTTCTTCCTCAGTGCGCCCGGTAGGGCAGACCCCTCAGATGTCAGCAGGCCGAGGTAGAGGCAGAGGGGTAGCATCTACTTCAGGTGCCACTCAGCCCCGTATATATGCTTTAGCTGGATGACAGGACCTTGAGTCCTCCCCCGATGTGGTTACAGGTACATTATGCATATTTTCCTATGATGTGTATGCCTTGATAGATCCGGGTTCTACTTTTTCCTATATTATCCTGTACGTTGTTGGTCGCATTGGGGTGAGACCTAAGCCAATTAAACCTTTTGAGGTATCTACTCCGGTTGGTGATCCCGTGATAGCTAGACAAGTGTATAAAAATTGTGATCGTGATATGTGATCGTCAGACCAAAGCTGATTTGATTGAGTTGGAAATGTTAGACTTCGATGTAATTATGGGTATGGATTGGTTGGCCTCGTGCTATGCTAATGTTGATTGCCGATTGAAAGTGGTTCGATTCCAATTTCCAGGAGAGCCCGTGCTTGAATGGAAGGGTATTGCAGCATCTCCAAAAGGTAGGTTTATTTCCTACCTTAAGGCAAGAAAGATGATAGCCAAAGGCTACATTTATCATCTAGTTCGAGTTCATGACACCGAAATAAAGTCGTCAACTTTCCAATCTGTCCCGATAGTAAAGGAATTTCCGGATGTATTTCCAGATGAACTTCCAGGCCTTCCTCCAGAAAGAGAAATTGACTTCGCCATTGATGTGTTGCTGGACACCAAGCCTATTTCTATTCCTCCTTATCGCATGACTCCGGCAGAATTGAAAGATCTAAAGGCGCAATTAAAAGATTTGCTTCAAAAGGGGTTTATTAGACCCAGCTCATCGCCGTGGGGAGCACCAGTCTTGTTTGTAAGAAAGAAAGATGGTTCTCTACGAATGTGCATCGATTATAGACAGTTGAACAAGGTGACGATAAAGAACAAATATCCTCTCCCAAGAATTGACGATTTATTTGATCAGCTGCAGGGTGCCAAATGGTTCTCTAAAGTAGACTTGAGGTCGGGTTATCATCAAGTGAGAGTTAGAGAAGCGGATATTCCCAAAATAGCCTTCAGAACAAGATATGGCCACTTTGAATTCCGAGTGATGTCATTTGGGTTGACTAATGCTCCGGCTGTGTTTATGAACTTGATGAATAATGTATTCAGGCCACTCTTGGATTTATTCGTGATAGTGTTTATCGATGATATTCTGGTGTACTCTCGCACAGAATCAGAACATGCAGATCATTTGCGAATTGTTCTTTCCATTCTTCGAGCCCGAGAATTGTATGCAAAATTTTCAAAGTGCGAGTTTTGGCTAAATTCTGTGACATTTCTGGGCCAAGTTATTTCAGATAATGGCATTCGAGTCGACACTCAGAAAATTGAAGCTGTGAAGACTTGGCCAAGGCCTACAACGCCTACAGAAGTTCGTAGTTTTCTGGGATTGGCAGGTTATTAGAGAAGATTCGTAGAGGGTTTTTCATCTATTTCAGCCCCATTGACGAAGCTAACCCAGAAGTCAGCTAAATTCCAATGGAATGATGATTGTGAGTGCAGCTTCCAAGAGTTGAAAGATAGATTGACCTCAGCTCCGATTTTAACACTTCCAGAAGGGTCAGATGGCTATGTTGTGTATTGTGACGCTTCCGGTGTCGGATTAGGATGCGTATTGATGCAGCATGGTAAAGTTATTGCTTATGCTTTGAGACAATTGCGGAAACATGAAAAGAACTATCCAACTCATGATCTCGAATTGGCTGCAGTTGTTCATGCATTGAAAATGTGGAGACATTACTTATATGGTGTGCATGTTGATATCTATACAGATCACAAAAGTCTTCAGTATATTTTCAAGCAGAAGGAGTTGAACCTGCGGCAGAGGCGGTGGTTAGAATTGTTGAAAGATTATGATGTAGATATTTTGTACCACCCCGGAAAAGCGAATGTAGTAGCCGATGCGCTTAGCCGCCGATCCATGGGTAGTCTGGGTGAAGTTCCACCGAAAAAGAAGGGAATGGTTCACGAGCTCCACCAACTAGCTAATCTTGGAGTACGTGTAATTGATTCGGGTAATGCAAGGATTTGCATTAGTGATCCCACAATTTCATCCCTGAACGTAGAAGTGAAAGAGCATCAATATGAAGATCCTCAATTGTGTCATTACAGAGACACATCTCATGGAAAAGAGAAGTCTTCATTTGAAGTTTCTATGGATGTAATTCTTAGATACCGAGGCAGGTTATGTGTGCCGAATGTGGCAGAATTGCGCCGACAAATTCTAGAAGAAGCACATTGTTCTCGGTATTCCATTCACCCAGGTGCAACCAAAATGTATCATGATCTCAAGATGATGTATTGGTGGGATAGCATGAAGAGAGACATAGCGAAATTTGTGGCACAGTGTCCAAATTGCCAACAAGTAAAAGTTGAGCATCAAAAGCCAGGAGGCTTATTACAAGCAATAGAAATACCTACTTAGAAATGGGAGGTGATTAATATGGATTTTATTGTGGGGTTACCTCGTTCCCGTGGCAAGTATGATTCTATATGGGTGATCGTGGATATATTGACGAAAGCAGCCCATTTTCTTCTAGTTAGAACTACGTACTCAGCGGAAGACTATGCGAGGTTTTATCTCAAGAAAATTGTGCACCTCCATGGTATACCATTATCTATCATCACAGATAGAGGAGCACAGTTTACAGCCAAGTTCCGGAAGTCCTTTCAAGAAGGTCTAGGTACCCAAGTAAAGCTTAGCACGGCCTTTCATCCGCATATGGATGGGTAAGCCGAGCGTACTATTCAGACCTTAGAAGATATGCTACGAGCATGTGTGTTGGATTTCAGTGGTAGTTGGGATTATCACTTACCCCTTATTGAGTTTGCATACAACAATAGTTATCATTCCAGTATCCAAATGGCCCCGTATGAAGCTTTATATGGAAGAAAATGCAGGTCTCCGATTGGATGGTTTGAAATAGGAGAAGTACAACTAGCAGGCCTCGAATTGATTCAGCAAGCGGTGGAAAAAGTTAAGGTGATCCGAGATCGATTGCTGACAGCCCAAAGTCGCCAAAAGTCTTATGCGGACAATCGCCGACGAGACTTGCAATTTTAGGTTGATGATTGGATATTTTTGAAAGTGTCGCCAATGAAAGGGGTGGTGAGATTCGGCAAGAGAGGCAAGTTAAATCCTAGATATATTGGACCCTATAGAATTATCCGTAAAGTGGGTCATGTCGCCTATGAATTGGACTTGCCTTCAGAGCTTGAATCAGTCCATCCAGTCTTCCATGTTTCGATGCTCCGCAAGTGTGTTGGAGATCCCACAAAGATTGTCCCGATAGATGATGTGCAAATAACAGAAAAGCTAACTTATGAAGAAGTGCCTATTACTGTTCTAGACAGGCAAGTGCGAAGACTTCGAAATAAGGAAGTAGCCTCAGTCAAAGTCTTGTGGCGGAACAACAATCGGGAAGAAATGACTTGGGAGACAGAAGAGAAGATGAAGTCCAAGTACCCGCATTTATTTCAACCCCCAGGGGAGATTCAAGATGAGACACTAACGATATAAGGTATATATGTTTACTTTTCATACTTTTGGTCGTGTGTGGCCATAGATATGCCGATATTGTGATGTAACCCTGTGAGGCGATGATATTATGGGTTGTTGTGACAGGTTGGTAGTACCAAAGTACAGGGGAAAATCTGGCGAAATTTTCCCAAGATCCCGAGTGTTTAACATTCGAGGACGAATGTTCCAAAAGGGGGAGAGAATGTTACACCTTGAAAATTTCCCCGTGAACGTACAGTGAATAGACTAACGAAGAATACGAGTATGCGATGTCTTAATAAGAAGAGAACGACGTTTGACGACCCTAAGTACGATTTCAAAGGCAATTGCAATAAGAGATAGGTCATGCTCCATGACTAATTATAGGTTCTGAAAACGTAAAAGTTGCATAGTTGCACTTTGGCCCAGCCGATCGTAAAGTGAAATACGTACCGTAAAGTAGTCTACAGGCCGTAAACTGCCATGTCGTATTTTAACTTCCAAACCTTCAACTTTCTGTCAAATGCTTGAATGGTTAAATACGACTTGGAATACGGACCGTAAACTGAGTCGTAAATCACCATGTCCTCAGCCTGACTTTCTGGTTCTGTTATACTTAAATACGTCCACAGAATACGGGCCGTAAACCGAAATACGGACCGTAAACTGAGTTTACGACCACTGTTGCGCTTCAACTACTGTTCATTCCAAATCAGATTTTAAGTCATTAAAAGGAGACCCAAGCTCATTAAATTCATTTCATTTCCACACCACTTTTCTCTAGAAACCTCTAGAATATTCTCCACTCTTCATCCACAAGAAAATCAAAGGAAATCCATGATCAATAACACCAAATCCATGAAACAAAGTGTATGAAACCTAGCTAAAGTTCATCTACACCAAGAAAACTCAAGGAAAGTGAAATAGGGTTTTGGTGCAAGAGGAGTAATTCTATTCAAGGGTTGTTCCTCCATCATCTAAGGTAAGTTTCATGACTATATCATTTTGTTTAAGGTATTGGAAGGCTAAGATACTTGAATTATAGAAAGACATGGATAATGGGTCATAAATGAGTGAATAGTGCCATGGTTGAGTAAGGGTTGGATTGAATCATGAATGTTGGTATGTTGTGATTATGAATACGTTATAAATGACATTTAGACCATGAAATAAGTATTATATACGAGGAAACGCGATGGTGAGCCATAACCATAAATGTGGAGAAATTGAAGAGAAATTGTGGATTGTGGTCAATGTATATAAATGATGATTGTTGATTGCAATATTGTGAATGTTGTTGTGAGCGTTTGGGAGTTGATATAGAATATGAGAAAAGTAGTAGAAACAAAGGAAGTGCTGCCCAATTTTCCCTAGAAATAGTAGCGCGTTCTTATAATCGATTAACTAACGTTAGTGCGAATTCTCTCTTGAAGGTAGAAACGTGATATCGAAGGAAAACAAGCAAGCGGTAGCTTAGTTAGACATCAAAGGTATGTGAGGCTAGTCCTTTCCTTCTAATGGCATGAATCCTATAGCATGACTTTGTTTCTTCTCCATGAATCTCTTAAGTTCCAGAAAGATATGAGCCTATATCCCTAAATAGCTACACAAGGTAATGAGTTAAAGTATAGAAGTTCTAGATGTTCATAGTATGATGTTCCTAAAACGTAAATGATGTCATTATTGCTTACACTCACCTCATATACTATTCCCTTCAAGGTGAGGCAGGATGTTAATGAGTGCTCCATAATGGAATCGGGGATCACGACCTTACGTCACCCGGATAAAGCATAGTTAACCTCGAGTCGCATTCACTATGATGAGTATATTATGATAATGATGTAACACCGCGCCTATTTGGCAGGGCAGTCACCGCTAAGGCGGGCAGCTATACACCATGGCCAGATGGCATGGGCAGACACCACTAGTGGGCGGCATGAGATGGTACCCCGGACGCGGGAGGCCTGGACGCAGGCTAATGGTATGATTATCACACCGATCCGATACGGATGGGCAGCTTATACATTATCACACCGTACCTATATGGGCGGGCAGCTTATACATTTATGCATATATGATATGACGATGAGTATGAGTAAGACAGTATGCATTACTTCTTCTATATTTGACAGTCAGATACAGATGTCTCATATTGATATCTCCCTTTGTATCATTGTCTTATTTTGTTGTCTATGCCTCTCATACTCAGTACAATGTTCGTACTGACGTCCGTTTTCTTTGGACGCTGTATTCATGCCCACAGGTAGACAGGGAGGTGAGCTCGACCCAGATTTGTAGTAGCTGTTAGCTGATTGAAAGCACTCCTTTGTTCCGGAGGTGCTTGGTTATTATTTTGTGTATATTCATGTATATATATATATATATTTTTGGGCATGACGGGGTCTTGTCCCGTCCTTATGTTCAGCACTCCAGTAGAGGCTCGTAGATGCGCAGTGTGGGTTAAATGGTCTCACGAGATGCTATTATGTGTATATATTATTTTGATGGCCGAGAGGCATATGTATATAAAAGTATTTTTGCTTCCATATGAAATATGATTTTCCTATGATTTGAGTATAAATGTGATAAAAGAGCATTAAATGAGTAAAATGAGCAACAGAACGAGCGGTGCTCGGTGGTTAGCCCCGGGTACCCGTCGCAGCCCCTAGCTGGGTCGTGACAATTATAATAGCATAGCACAATCTAGGCGCATCTTATAGAAATTTCTCGCTCAAACCATAGAAAAGTGGAATCGACCACTCCTTCCAAGTCACATAGAAACCACTGATACTCAAGGAAACCAATTCAAAATATCCTAAGGAATCTACAGGCTACAAGCCCAAACACACATTTCGCACGACAATACCATCTTATGGATCCATCCCAAATCTCCAACTCCTACACATGCATTCTTTGTTCCTTCTAATACATGAATATGGAAAACTAACCGGAGTCTACCAAAAAGGAAAGCCGTAACCTACCTCAAGGCCGAGCGGGTGCCACGAGCATCCGTTGATTCTTCAATTCGTTCACCACGTCGTAATCCGCAGGAAGGAACTCGATACCATTATGAGACCCAAAATAGGAATCATCGTTAGAACTCTTATAAAAGACTTCGAATTGACAAGGTAAATTTGGGAACGTATCCTACCTCTAGATTTCATTCATAACAACACTAGGTGATTTATTAACCTCCATTCATGACTAATGTCAACTATTTTAAGCCACTAGCTAGGTCAAATTGCCATTTTTATCTACCCTTTAGAAATCCATTTTCAATATTCATGGAAGAGACCCATTTATAATCTAGTAAGGAAATGAGAAACTAAGTTAGTAACCATTCTAAGGTGATGAACAAGAGGGAATAACTCGATGAAATCCATATTAAGAACAACTAACCAATCATCTTTTTTTTTTAAGTCTTAGGAAATTGTGATACCCATTCTTGTGGATTCTAGATGAGGGACTCTTAATAAGAATCATTACAAGGAAGAAATGAATGGGAAGGGTTAAAAGGGTTACCTTTCCCAAGAAGATATCAGTTTTGGCTCCATAAAGGCTCCATGAGCGGCTAGACTCTTTAGGGTTTTGGAAAATGAGGTCAATTCCCAAAATGTCACTTAAATAGGGGAAATCACTGCTCGTAACCGATGTTGCGGTCTGAGACGCTGCTCCAGCGGTACTGCTTCTACAACCGAGGCACCGCTGGGGTGGTCCTTGAAGGAATTCAACTACACCGCTTCTGCGATAAACCAACCGTTGTTGCGCCACCACTAGGGCGGCATGGAGGACGCTGCAGCAATACCACTAGGCCGGCGTGGTCCAGATCCAATATTTTTACACGCAACTCGTACGATTTCCCGATCAAGTTAAGGGTTTCCAGAGATGCAAGAAGGGCCAAGTATGTCTTAAGGAGTCAGCGTCGTGAATATTTCGAAAATCAAGGTAACGACAAAACAGGTCGTTACAGTATGTCACAATTCCAACACCTGTTAGACTATATTGTGATAGAAAAGCAGCAATGTAAATTGCTGCTAATCCTATCTTCCATGAAAGGACCAAGCATATTGACATTGATTGTCATTGTGTAAGGGAAAAACTCAAGGTAGGATTAGTGGAAACTCACTATCTTAGTACCAAGGATCAACTGGCTGACTTACTCACAAAGGGTCTAGGAGCTTCTCAGCATTATACTTTGTTGCACATGCTTGGTGTTTTTGATGTGTACACAAACTCCAGCTTGAGGAGGAGTATTGGAGTTAGTTAGCCGAGATTAGTAGTTAATGATGAGGTAGTTAGTTTGTTAGAGTACATGTGCACATCACGTGCACTGTACCAGAATCGTATAAAGCCACATTAGTTGGCATTGTGTTCTTTTTAATCAATGAAAATATCTTCTCTCTTCTTCTCCAATTCTCTCTCAAATTACATGAACTAGTTGAGCTAGATTCTTAACAATGAAGCTAAGCTTCATCAGATTAGATTAGCTACATCAAATCTAACAATTTTAGATCACGATAATGAGTCAGCTCAAGACCATGATGCAAAGCAATTAATTTTGCATGAAGGCTAGTGACATTTAAGACTGCCGCTGTGAATCCCATTACACAATTACCCTGAGAATCACGAACGACTCCACCTACGAGTCCGAAACCTAAATGATAGGAAACAAAACTTAAGTAGATTGAACTAAAGTGTAAAAAAGTTGCACTTTTCTATCTTTAACCACTTTTTGTGCGCTATATAAGAATGAGTTAACATCCCCCATTAACATCTGTTACCCAAAAAAAATCTTTAAAAAAAAAAAAAAAAGACTACATTGGGCATCATTATTATAACCCATGCAAAAAAAGTAGGTTGTGCAGCTGGTTGGCAGAACCAATGAATGTGTTCTGCAGATCCCGAGTTAAACTCCTACTTTTGTGCATTTTACTTAGGCTGAGCCCATCGGGAGACACCTGTGGTTAGACACATTTTTTACTTAAACATCTCAACTAAACATTTTTCCATTTAGACACCTAAACTAAACATATTTACTTACTCGGACAACTCGTTTACTACCAAAAAAGACCTTTTTTTTATTTAGTGTGGAGTGTGCTAACAGTTAATGGTCGTTCTTTTGAATTTAATATCCTTCTGCTCATCGAACACTTTTAGTATACTATTTTAATTAATTTATTAATTAAATGGAAATGAATCCAGAAATTAAATTGGTGGGTTACTTAATATTCATCCTTATCACCAAATTAATCTTGCTTCAGATATAGCATCTTGTAATTTTATTTAAATTAAGTATTTGATATTTAAATTAATCTAGCTGCAGGTCCAAATACAATCTCTATATCAAATACTAAAAGACCATGTCACAAATGATTAGGACAAACCCAATTTACTTCTCGCCAAAAGTACTTCAGCGAGAAATTGTTTTGAGAAAAGCGCTTCTCAAAATGAACATTTTTTTAGGAGATTGGCCAAACAAGCTCTAAGTGAAGAAGAAAATTCTCCTTCCAAATATTATAATTCTTACCACTCAATTTGAGAATATCACAAAATAAAGAAAATCAGTGGTCGCATAACTGCAAAAATATACATGCAATATTAACAAAAAATTGAGGCAAATAAACATTATTATGATTTTTCCAATGCAAAATCGTGTAAATTGAATCTACTGATATAAAAATTGTGTTTGGGCCAACTTTTAATTTAATTAGATTCATCCTATATGATACTTGTTAAAAGGGATGATATTCTATCAATATGATAAAAATATGAAAATCCAATCCATAAGTCATGTGGGTAATTATGAAAAACTATTTAATATGTTATTTTAACTAATTATGCAAGAATATAATAAAGGCTCATAACTTTGCATAATTATTCACAATCTTAATATCTAAATTTTGTTTATGTGATCTTTAACCTTGATTGACCAAAGATGCTGTGGCTAATATCTGAACAAATAAATTGTAGATCATTAGACATTAGTTCTTAAATTAAATCGAACGCCATATGAATCAATTAATTAATGTATATTTTCCGTAGTTGATCTGCAACCTAATATTTATAATCTACTTAATAAATTGTTGTTTAAATCTTAATCAAATAATATTATATAAATCATTAGATAATAATTCCAAAAAAAAAATATATACATACAACAGATGTGAAAAGTTTAAATTTCCAATATTAAAATAATGAAATAACGTAACAAAATTAAAATTCATACGGAATTCCCAAAGTTATAAAAAAAATTCACGAAACATCTGTTATTTAAGAAAATGTTAGAATAAGCAAAAACAAAAAGGGAAAAAGGCAAAACGTTGAAGCTTCTGCGTAGTGTAGGGATCTAGTAGCTCAGTTGGTTGACTACCTGAACTCTCACCTTGTTGGTGAGGTTTCCAATCCCCACATTATAATCCTCTTCCCCTACTCCCTCATGTAATTTTAAAAAAGAAAAAAAAGAAAAGAAAAAAAAAAGAAGCTTCTGCGTAGTGTAGTTGTAGTTGTAACATATATATCTAGATAAAGGAAAAAATGGTCAAGTTTATTTTTATTTTTTTACTCTGCGAAAAGGATTAATTTAATCCTCTGTTCCGTATAAAAATACCCTCGAACGGTAGTCAAATGATTCAAATTTTTCCCCTTCTCCGTTAGACACGTCCAAGGTGAGCACCTAATCCCACATAACGTTGATACTTTGATGAGGTGCACATCATGTGACATGCCACATCACCGCCCCAACCGATTTTTTACCCTTCCATGCTTTTTCTTTTACCACTAGCACCTCCACCACCACCGCTAACACCACCATCATCAATGGCGAAACTAAGATCTTTATTAAGGGGTATCAAAATATAAAAGGTTAAATTTACGAATAAGCGAAGGAAAGTCAATATATTGTATATGTACATAAATAGGATTTTTTTTACCTAACTACACAATGTAACTTTCTGACGACAGAGTGTCAATTGACACCCGTTGAATACATGTGGCTCCGCTACTGACCACGATAAATCAATTATCAGTTTGTAATCAATTACGACAACATATGATTGTTGAAGTTATTCGGAAATGGGAAAAATAATACTATTCTCCTAATGTCAACTCTCAGGAAAAAAAAAATTACTAACAAATTGAATTTTAAATTTCTGAAAACAAATTTAGAGAGCTTGGAAATATTATATAATACTACTTGGTACCATTAATTTATGAACTACTTAACTATTACTACTTGACTGTTCACATCAGAGCTTGGAAAAAAAAAAATGTCGTATAAAATAAGTGCGATCTCAAGTACCAAGTACCAACCATTGCTTGGAGAACAGCCTGGAAATATTATGTAATACTCACAAAAATAAAGCGATGACGTTCATTAATCTCATTAATGAAAATTTCAATAATCTATTTTCCTCTATGATTTTTTGCAGAAATATTAAAATAAAACTGACCAGGTAAGTGCCTTCAATCAGATGAGACTGACACACCGATATAATATTTTTTTTCTCTTATCTCTAGCGGTATATAAATCGATTGAATTCTCCCCTACCATGTTCATTAGATTTGTACATGATGATGTTTATTTGTATGATTAGAAAAAGCAGAGGTGATAGTGGTGAAAGAAAAGTAGGGAATGGGTAAAAATTGGGTTTGGGGTGTGAGGTAATATGCTTATGTGATGTGTCGAACTATTTTGATCTAAATCTTAATTCAAACTCTTATGAAGTTTTGATAATTAACAAATATTGTGCAAGTGACAACCAGAGTTCAAGCAGGATGGTCAGACATGTATAAGAATCGGGTCCTTAATAGATCTTTAAAAATAACCGGTGAAGCTGGCAATATGAATGCATAATTGCTGGAAGAATCAGGTTCTTCAGACAAGAACTGGAGACTATTTGGTCTACGCGGAAGAAGCTGTTCCACGCAAGGGAAAATTTAAAGGTAAATTTTGGGGAACGTGAATCCATGATCTTTCTGTAAAATTAGGTATTTATGTATATATTATTTTAAAATTGATATAATATTACCTACTGGAACCTATATGAAAAGACTAAATGGTGTACTTGGTTAAAGGTTTAGTTACTTATCGAGAGGATTAGGGATCAATTCCACTTACTGCTTTTTTCCCCTTTTTTTTTTCTGGTGTTGCACCCATGTGCTAGAAATCTTATATTCGTCTCTGGTTCCACGTGCACAAAAGGAAACCTTGGAGAATTACGACTATGGCTTAATCCAATACTGCAAGGAACAAAAGTTCAAGATATAAAAACTTAACGATAGTTGAACACATGAAATTAGCTTGGAATTAGGAGAAGTTGGTCGACGCGTTGATTCCAAACCAAGTCAAACAAGGATTAGTTTTTTTGATTCTTGAACCAAGTTTTGGTTGGATTTGAAGAAATACAAACGGCTTTCTAGTTCTATATAAAGTTATGGTCCTTGATTGTACATTTTTTACATTCTTAGTGATTTGTATTAGGTGTTGGTTTTGAGTTGTAAAGAGCTTCTTAGACTGAGTAGAGTTTTTGAAAAAGTTATGATACAATCAAAGAGTATTGTAGAGGTGGGGATACGTGTTACAGGGGTCAGTTCCTTAGGTGTACATAGAGTTGTAGCTTTAAATTTGCTCGAGTTACAAGGGAGAGTTTGGGGAAGTCCTGTTGGATGGTCATGATTTTTGCCACCCTTGAGCTAGGAGTTTTTCACGAAAAAATTTTGTGTTGATTTATTATTCTGCACTTATCTTCTTGCATAGTTGCTGATAAAACCTGATTCTTTCAGTTTATAGGTGGCAGCAAAATAGCAATTGGTATCCGTGCAAGTTCTTTCAAAAGAGGTTAACACCTTGAAAGATTAGAGATGGATGTAACTTCAGGAGTCCAAGAAGGACAATCAACCACAAGACCGCATGCTTCAATATAAAAATATTATGGATGATGAAAGGCAAGAATGCAGAACTTCATTATTGGAGAAGATCTTGAACTTTGGGATATCATAATGGATGGTCCAAAAATTCTCATGATCACTGATGACAAAGAAAAGAAACAGGTTCCCAAGGAAAGAACAGAATATACTGATGAAGACATCAAATCAGTCCAAAAAAATGTCAAGGCAAAGAAGGTCCTTTATTATAGCATTGGAACTGATGAATTTAGCGGGAGCTTCTCTTGTAAAACTGCCAAGCAGGTGTGGGCTACCTTACAAATCACTTATAAAAGAACAAGTTAGATGAAGAAGTCAAAAATTGCCCTGTTAAATAGGTAATATGAACTGTTTAAGATGAATGAAGGATAATCTCTTCAAGAGACGTTCGATAGCATAAAAAATGAACTAAGTTCACTTGGAGAGATTATTTCTCTAAGTAGAAGGATTGAAAAGCTCCTAAATATTCTATTAACGGGTATTGTTGTACGGATAGTATAACAAATGATAAAAGTAAACCTTTTCACATAGTAGAGCGGTAAATTTGACCCTTGTCATTAGAGAAAGTTACACCTCCTATCTTAAGTGTTTCCAGTGAAGAATATTTAGGGAGTTTTAAGTCAAAATTGTATGTTATTTATGTGAGTAAGTCTATTTTGGTCCTTCAAATATAATCTTGAGCATCTTTAGTCACTTATGTTTGCTAAAGTGGACCACGCCTTTGGTCCAACTAATAAAATGGGCTTAAAAACTAAGGATGACTACCAAAAAACACTATTAAAGCCACAACAAAAACTGACCGAAGAAGATGCGATTGCTCTATTAGTTTGATCTCAAACTTTATTAAACTTTTTTAATAAAATCAACAAAACTGACTGAGCTCAAATCGTGTGAAAATATTTGTAGTATAACCAACTGGTTTGGTCAATTTTATTTAAAAGATCTAAAAGTCAAAAATCCGGTCAAACTTTTTAAATAAACCGAGAGAAGAATCGACCGAGTTTAGTCAATTTTTTATTTTCTGATTTTTGGCGCAAAACATGACCAGGCTTAGTCAGTTTTTGTTTTCCCAATTTTTGACACAAAAATTATAACCGAGCTCAGTCAATTTTTTTTTAAAAAAATTGAGATCAAACCGACTAAGCCAATCGATTCAAAAGTCTGTCAGATTTTTCCAATCAACTTTTTGTCACGTTTTGGTAGTCTCCATTAGTTTTTAAGCCTATTATGTTAGTGGACCAAAGGTGCTTCACTTTAGCAAATTTAAGGGACTAAAGATGCTCAAGGTTACTCCCTCTGTCTCAATTTATGTGGCGCACTTTCCTTTTTAGTCTGTCCTAAAAAGAATGTCACATTTCTATATTTAGAAACAATTTAACTTTATGAGATGATTTGCAGCCATACAAATATATAAGGCTTGCTTTAGATCACAAATTTTCAAAAGTATTCCTTTCTTTCTTAAACTTCGTGCCTAGTCAAATGATGCCACATAAATTAAGACGGAGAAAATATATTTGAAGGACTAAAATAGACCTACTCTCATAGATCAGAGACAATTTTTAGCTAAAAACTTACTTTTTAGGTTTTGAAAGTTGGAACTTTTATTTTGCCTTTACTTTTGTTTTAGTTTAAATTTTATATAATAGAAGAATTAAGAGATCAATAGTTATATGTCTCTGCTCTTTACAAAATTACTTCGAAAAGTTATCTTTAACCTCTCGATAAGTTGCTTTAACCTAGTTATGATCCATTTGAAAAATCTAGTTCAATTCAACACTCAAGGTACCAGAAAATATTTTAAATTACCTGCTACATGCAAAGTGTTGCAAGTTGAAACAATGATCTTTTAGGCTTTGAAATTTTATATTTTGTCTTACTTTTTGTTTTTGTTTATTTTTTTATAAAATAATTGAATTAATAGATCAACAATTATAGGTCTCCGCTCCGTACAAAATGACTTTGAAAAGTTGGCTTCAACCTTTTGGGGGGTCCTTTCTATCTAGTTACTGGGAAGATTTAACTTGTGGTGACAAAAAAGTCTTGTAATTAAAAATGGTGACAAGTTTGACCAGCCAAGGTCAAACTTGTCTTAAAAATGTGATTAACTTAAATTGGGACCGAATTATAATTTTTAAAACTTATAATCTTTTACAAAATACACAAAAGCCCATACACATTATACAAAAACTTCTTCCAACCCACACACATTATACAAATACTACTTCCAACCCATTTCCCCCACGACCCCAACTACTTCATTTTATTTCAAAAAAGAAAAAGAGCAGTTCTTCAGTTCATCTCGTCTCTCTCTCTCTCTCTCCGTTGCTGCTGTTCAAAACCGGCGACCAGTGACCATCATTGTTGTTGCTCGTTCCTCTCTCTCCATTGCTGTTGCTGCTGCTCATTTTTCTCTCTCTCCATTGTTGTTGCTTGTCCATTCATTCTCAGGTAAACTTTTTTTTTTCACTTAGTTCAAAAGTTAGGGTTTTGAAATCAGAGTGTGAAAATGATGATTTTGGTTAGAGAAGATGAAGAAGAGCGTGGGTTTTTCTTGAATGTTGTTTGTTTTGTTGTAGTTTCGTGTATTTGTTGCACTTGTTGGGGTTTGTGAGTTTTGTAAATAGTGGTTGTGGTTGCGAAATTATGGTTTTTGGTGCTGTTTTTGTTCTTTTTCTCCTTGTTATTTCGAAAAAAAAGGCTTGCAATTTTGTTGATGTTTTCCAACAACTGAGGTAACCTGTTGCAGCAAATTCAGCACTTGTTTGACAGTTGCAAACATCTGCTGAGGTTGCATGGTTTTGATGTATTTTGTTTAAGTTGTGAGTGAGATTTGTGATGGTTGTGTATTTGTAGTGAAATATAGATGTTTTGTAGTTAAATTTAGATGTTTTTGTTGTTGTTGTTGCTGTTGCAGCAAATGCAGCACTTGTTTGACAGTTGCAAACATCTGCTGAGGTTGCATGGTTTAAAAAAATCCTATTTGGTGTATTTTGTTTAAGTTGTGAGTGAGATTTGTGATGGTTGTGTGTTTGTAGTGAAATATAGATGTTTTGTAGTTAAATTTAGATGTTTTTGCTGTTATTGTTGCTGTCATGCTATGGTTTAGGAAAAGTTTTGATTTTATCCAACAGCTGCTGGATAAAATCAAAACAATTGTTGAGGTTTTTGCAGCAACTGAAGCAGTTGTTGTAGCATATTAACAAGCTGTTGTAAAAAATCAAAACAGTTGCTAAGCTGTTGCAACTGTTTTTCTATTTCCAACAGATTAAGATTCTGCTGCAACAAGTAATAAGTTGTTGCAACAACTTCGTATTTTGTTGCAACATATTATTAATCTGTTGCAACAACTGATTACTTGTTGCAACATATTCCTTTTCCCTTTTTACTTTGAATGTTGCACTAACCAATTAAAACTTTTTTTCTATCTCCTGTGTGTAGATAAAATGGCTCCAGTTAAAAGAAAAGGAGAGAAACCAACTGAGGGAGAAACTAGTAAAAGAGCTAAGGTGCAAACACCATTAGATAAACTTGTGACTGCTATTTGTCAATCAACAAATGAGGAAAGAGTTAGTGAAACTGGGGCTTCAGAAAGAGAGGAAACCCACGAAACCTCTGTTGGGCATGAAAAAGAAAGTGATAAAAATGAACAAAGTGAAGAAACTAGAGAAGAAAGTGAAAAAGATGATGAAAAATCTGCTGAAGGAGATGAAGAAAATGCTGAAGGAGATGAAGAAGAAGGAGATGAAAAAGAAGTAAGTGAAGAAGAAGGAGATGAAGGGGATGAAGGAGCTGAAGGGGATGAAGGAGGTGAAGAAGAAGTAGAAACTGAAAATGGTAATGAAGAAGAAGAAGAAGAAGAAGAAGAAGAAGAATCAACAGATCAGATCTTGGCTGAGTTAAGAAGAAAAAGGAAACATAATGTGGATGCCAATCTTGTTGAGTCTTCTAGTATTGCCATAGATCCCAATAGACCTTCGATTGAGGAGGTCGTCAAGAGTTTCAGCATTGAAAAGTACGGCGTGACGATGCCGCTGAATGGAAATAAGGATTTGTCTGGTGATTTTGTGGTTAGATCAACCATGGGCAAGGGCTTTGACACCTTTAGGGGCATTCTCCGGCAGCAGGGGTTGGAGAATTTCTTTAGGGCTAGCTGCTTTGGGCTCTATTTAGATTTGCCTGAAGATACCAGTGCCCGATTTCAAATGACAATGGTTTCTGAGCTTTTGAAGCGTAAGATTATTTGTGATAGAAAGGATGAGATCTGGATCAATTACTGTGGCATGCCGGTTTGCTTTGGCATGAAGGAGTTTGCCATAGTTACCGGATTGAGATGTTATCCTTATGAGCCTCTTCCAACTGTTGTATTAACCAAGCCAGCCCGGATGCCCAAGGCAGACAAGAAAGCTAAGGGTTCCAAAGCTAAGAATAATGTCTCTTTGGTAAACTTAGTGGGAAAGAGCTACACTCAAAAGAAATTATTGCAAGACTTGGAGTCCAAAACTTTCTCAAAAAAGCACAAGGAGGCACTGTGCTTAGTTTGGTTTGTGCATAGTGTTCTTTGGGCAAGAGACGTAAACTACAACATACCGCTTGGATTGATTAAACTTGTTGAGGACTATGATGCCTTCAACAGCTATGCCTGGGCTTTTCAAAGCTTTAGCTTGACTGTTGAATATTTGATGAAGGATTTGAAGCCAACGGGGAAGACACAAAACCTATATGGCTTCCCTTGGGCTTTCATGGTAAATTTTCTTTAATGTTTTACCTTTTTTTTTATTTTTATTTCAATCACTATTTTGATTTTTGATGGCATCTTTTTTTTTCTAGGCTTGGGCATTTGAAGTCATTCCTCACCTCAGGAATCAAGTCAAGGAATACTCCAAAGAAGATACCTATCCAAGAATTCTTAGATGTCTCACTGCCAGGAACAACACAAAATTGAGTGTTGACCTTTTCAACCCCCCTAAGGAATCTGTAAGCATTAGAACACAACAGATGACTAGGTGTTGCAACAACTTTTATAATCTGCTGCAACAACACATTCATCTGTTGCAACAAGTTATGCATCTGTTGGACAACAGATAATTAACCTGTTGCAACAAGTTACCCAACTGATGAATCTGTTATAACATGCAACTAGTTTTTTACAACAGATGAGTAACCTGTTGAAACAAGTTACCCATCTGTTGGAAAATGTCCAACAGATGATAAACCTGCTGCAACAAGTTGACAATCTGTTGGACAATTTCCAACAAGTACCACAGCTGTTGCAACATATCACTTTATTTACTAATTTGATAACTTCTGAATCTGTTACAGTAAGTTTTTACAACAAGTACAATAATCTGTTGCAACAAATTACTAATCTGTTGTACAATATCCAACAGATGAGAAACCTGCTGCAACAAGTTACCCATTTGTTGGAAATTTTCCAACAGATGAGATACCTGCTGCAACAAGTTACCTATCTGTTGGACATTGCCCAACAGATGTGTAACCTTTTGCAACAACCTGTTAACTTGTTTTAAATAGGTTTTGCTTTTTATGATTTAGCATCATTATGATATATCTACTTTTTTGTTATAGGTTGTGAACCCATGGCTTGTCCCAACAATAAGAGAGTTGGAGATGCCATGCCTTGTCACCTTTGTGCCCATAGAATCTGTGCCTGACAGACTGATTGATGGGTTCAAAGGGGAATTGGCTGGAGTGACAGCCATCACTAGGGTTGATGATGTTGTAGCTGGTGGTGGTGGTGATGTTGCTGGTGGTCATGTTGTTGTTGGTGCTGGTGGTGATGTTGTTGTTGATGCTGTTGGTGGTGCTGATGCTGTTGGTGGTGGTGTTCAGCCTGTTGATGTTATTGGTGGTGGTGGTGGTGATGATGTCCCAGCAAGTATTGCTGGGGAAAATTAAGAGATGATGATGCTAATATTGGTGGATTTACCCCAGTTCCTGGATTGAGTGATTTTTCCGGATTTGGTGGTAATTTTAGTAGTGGTGGATTTAGTGGTAGAAGATTTGTTGATGTTGGTGCCGGTACTTCTAAGGTGCCCTCATGTGCTTGTGAGTGCACCACTTGCAAGGACAAAATGGATAATTTGATTAGAAAGGTGGAGGAATTGGTGCAGGCCCAAGAAGCCACAAACACTTCTATGTAGAGGTTGATATCCAAGAGGGGTATCAAACCATCAAAGAATCTTTCCTCACCTTATACTCCTGTTCATGCTCGGAGGAGGGGAAAAGCAATTGCCAAGGCACTTGCATCAGTTAGATCAAGAAGATCTGTTGCTACTCCTAGCAAGTCAATTGAGACTTCTCTTCTTGATGTTGGGCCAAAAGTGCTAAAAAAAGGTGGACATTTTCAAGCCTGTACATGCCCAAAGAAAGAAAAAGGTTGAGACTGCAATCAAGTCCAAAAAGAGTGGGAGAACCATGTACTCAATGCATGAATTTGGAGCAGCAGACTTCAAGGCTCTGACAAGCATGGAAATATGGTGGGAGGATTGGGTAAGTTTCAACACTTGTATATATCTATCTAATTCAGTATGTTGTTGCAACAAGTTAACTAACTGTTGCAACAGTTCGTTTATTTTGTTGAATCTGCTGCACCAAGTTAACTAGCTGTTGCAACAAGTAGATAATCTGTTGCAACAAGTTAACTAGTTGCTGCAACAAGTAGATAATCTGTTGCAACAAGTTAACTAGCTGTTGCAACAGTTCCTTTATTTTGATGAATCTGCTGCACCAAGTTAACTAGCTCTTGCAACAAGTAGATAATCTGTTGCAACAAGTTAACTAGCTGTTGCAACAGTTCCTTTATTTTGTTGAATCTGCTGCACCAAGTTAACTAGCTCTTGCAACAAGTAGATAATCTGTTGAATCTGTTGCACCAAGTAACTAACTGTTTTACTACTTTTACTTTAGTATGTAGATGAAGTCCTGCTTCTAATGCGTATAAGGCAAATCAATTTCCCCGAGTACTATGATTCCACTGACGTAATCCTGGACCTCAACTTTTACAACAACCTGTCCAAGAGGTACGCAGAATTGACAAAAGAGAGTACAGTTCCAAATGTCGTGTCTCTGAAGGTTAGACTTGCTGAATTCAAATGGGATGATGATATGGTCGATTATTGTAGGGGTGTCAGACCCTACCCGAGAGGCTGCTCGTGGGCTGGTGCAAAGAGGGTTTTAACAGTGATGAATATTAATGCCACACATTTTGTCACTCTCGAGTTCATGATTGAAGAGGGAGTGGTAAATGTGTATGACTGCAACGTTCCTGTCTATGAAGAATCTGATTTCTTTTGTTTCATGGAGCCGGTAATGGAATTGTGGCCCAAGTTATTGCAACAGAGTGGAATGTTCTCACACTTGCCTACAAAGTTACTCAATGAATCGTGCGAATTCAATAGGCTACAGAATCTCCCCCGCAATGTCACTGGTAAGGCACGTGGTTCGTGGTCAATTGCTTTTATGGAGGCTTTGCTTACCGGCACAACTGTGACAAAACCCGAAAGTCTAATCAGCGAAAACTCTGTAGGGAGGATGCAATGGAGATGGGCATTAGGTGTCATTGAAAAGGTGTTGGAGCCCTAAGATGGGTTGATAAACAGTTCATTGATTTTGCGTTTTTTGGAGCCAAAATGTGGCCTGTTGAACAATTTACGTACATATTAGGAGTTTTTTTTATGACATTATGTAATTTAAGTATATATTAGGTGTTCAGTACTTTTCTAAGACATTTTGTTAAGTATATATTAGGTGTTCATTATTTAAGTTGTGTTTAATACATTATGTTCAGTGGTTTCAGTAGTTTTAAACAAGTCACAAAATCTAACAGCTGTTGAAGAAGCTGCAACGACTGACCCATCTGTTGCAACAAGTTTTTAATATGTTGCAACGGATGAGTAAGTTGTTGCAACAAGTTTGTAATTTGTTGCAACAGATGGTTCATTTGTTGCAACATATGGGTCAGTTGTTGCGACAAATCTAACTGATGTTGAAGAAGTTGCAACAAGTTGATAATCTGTTGCAACAAGTTTGTGATCTGTTGCAACAGATGCGTCAGTTGTTGCAACAAGATGTAAATTTGTTGCAACAGATGGTTCAGTTGTTGCAACATATGGGTCAGTTGTTGCGACAAATCTAACTGATATTGAAGAAGTTGCAACAAGTTGATAATCTGTTGCAACAAGTTTGTCATCTGTTGCAACAGATGCGTCAGTTGTTGCAACAAGATGTAAATTTGTTGCAACAGATGGTTCAGTTGTTGCAACATATGGGTTAGTTGTTGCGATAAATCTAACTGCTGTTTTAGAAGTTGCAACAAGTTGATAATCTGTTGCAACAAGTTTGTGATTTGTTGCAACAGATGAGTCAGTTGTTGCAACAAATCTTTCAATTGTTGAAGAAATTGTAACAACTAACCCATCTGTTGCAACAGATTGGTTAGTTGTTGCAACAAGTTGCCAATATGTTGCAACAAGTGCATTATCTGTTGTAACGGATGAGTAACCTGTTTAAAAGCTTCACATTTAGTAAACAATAAGTATCATTGGTTTTCGTTGTTTACACCTAAATATGGGTGAATCAAGTAATTCTCATCAAATTACACCAACGATCGCTCGATTTGGGAAGTATACGCTTAGTTGATCATATGTCCTGACTCAGAATACCATCAAATTGGTTACGAACATTTAATAAACAATAAATATCATTGGATTTTCGATGTTTACACCTAAATATGGGTGAATCAATTAGTTTTCATCAAATTACACCAACGATCGCTCGATTTGATTTTCGATGTTTACACCTAAATATGGGTGAATCAATTAGTTCTCATCAAATTACACCAACGATCGCTCGATTTGGGAAGTGATGAGTCGTGAAATTACGCGATATTCGATGCTAATTCCTTAAGTTTTTGTGACTCTTTAAGCACTTTTGTTGTTACTTTTTATGTTTTTATGTTGTTTTGTAGGAAAAGATACCCGGAGAGCATAAAAGAGCAAAATGGATCAAAATGGACCAAAATGGAACAAAATAGAGCAAAACAAGCCAAGTAGCTGAAATGAGTGATCGGAAGAAACCAAGTGAAAAGAAAGTCAAAAAAGAGGCCAAACTGGACATTTTTGCAAAACTGTCAAAACTGGACAGTTTTGCAAAAACGGGACAGATTTGCAAAACTGTCAAAAGTGGACAGTTTTGCAAAAACGGGCAGAATTGTAAAAACAGAAATATGGGGGCAGATTTTGACATTCTTTTAAACTTGGAAGAATTAGAGGAGCTACAAAAGAGAGGCTTAGGGAAAAACATAGACATCTTTGGTCATTTTGCAAGTTTTGGAGGCTAGGGTTTTTCTACAATATTGGAGGAGAAGATTGGAAGCACATCAATGAGATATTTCTTAATCCTTTCTTCAATTCCTTGTTTTGTATTGCATATCTAAGTGTGTAGTATTTATTCCATTACTTGAATCTTGATTGTGAAACTATTCTTGATTAAAGTTTGGATTGAAACTCTTGTTTTGCTTATGTATTGAATGATTTTTATTGCTATTGAAGTGGGTCTTTGTTGATTTAATTAATCTCATTCTTGAATGTTTCCAAAGGGAGTAGCTAACCCTAGGACTCACCCATTTACTTAGATTGAGCTTGGAAGAGGAAATCTAGGTTGGGAAAGATTAATTAACAAGAATTTGGGTCATTAAACTCATCTAATAACTTGAGCTCGGAAGAGGATAGTTACTTGAGGTTAAATTGATTGTACCTAATATCACACTCTAAGGCTTGGAAAAGCTTAGAGTGAAATTCATTGATTTGGTTGGAAGACTTTCAATGAGATTTTAGATATCATTATCTATCAACACAAATCCGCTCTTAGTTGTAAAATCGTAAAATACGTTGGATCGTTACTTGAGTGTAATCTCCTATTATCCATGCTTGTGGCCATTGATCATTTTACTCGCTTTCTAGGTTAGTTTACATTTCCGCATTAGTTATAATTTTCTCAAACAAAAACCAAAATATTATCTATCGTTTGGCTTTAGCTTAGTTGGTGAAAGTTCCTTACTTTCTTAATCGCCTAGCATATTGTTCTCTGTGGGATCGACCCCGACTCATAGTTGGGTAAATATATTGCATACGACCGTGTACACTTTCTCTTTGAGGAGTGTATTTGGACGTTATCAAAAATGGCGCCGTTGCCGGGGAACAATTTGGCGTATTTGAGTTAGTTTGGGATTTAAGCTAACTTGCTTTGGTTCAAACTTTCATTGCTTTTAAAAAAAAAAAAAAAAAAAAAAAAAAAAAAAACTGACCAGTTTTGCAGAATTGCAAAACTGTCCAGTTCTGAAAAACTGTCCAGTTTTTGTTTCTGCAGAAACTGTCCAGTTCTGAAAAACTGTCCAGTTTTTGTTTCTGCAGAAACTGTCCAGTTCTGAAAAACTGTCCAGTTTTTGCTTCTGCAGAAACTGTCCAGTTCTAAAAAAAAAAAAAAAAAAAAAAAAAAAAAAAAACAATGGCATCATATAATGAAAATTGGTCGGATGGTAGTTATGCATACTTTGATGACCCTTGTCTTTATTGTGGAGGACCACACTCATGGCAAAATTGTTTGAATTCTCCCGGGGGCGGATGGTGCGCACAATCTCAAACCTATGAGTGGAGTATTTGTGATAGGTGTGGTGGTCAAAATGGTCATTGGGATAATTGTGCTTATTTGTCCTTCCCTCCCCCGAACCCCCACTATGACTATTCTAGTTTTGATTTTGATGATAGTAGGGATATGGAAGTGGAAGAAGTCTCGAATGCTCAAAATGAGAGGATAATGCTCATGTTGGAGACCATCCTTGAAAAAGTTGAAAAACAGGACTTAGCGGTTAAGGACTTGAGGCAACCACTTGATGACTTGAGGCAAGCAATTAATTGCAATGACAAAGCTATTCACACCTTGGAGGATCAAATGAAATTATTGGCTCAGATTCATAATGCTCAACAACTTGAGGATGTTGAAAGTAGACAAGAAAGTGGCCAAAACATGAATTTCTCCAAGGGTGGATTTTTACAAGCTTTGAATGACCCTCAACTTGAAGAAAGTCTTGACAAAGTGGAAGTTGTGAGCCAAGATTGGCTTATGACTCAAGCTCAACAACTTGGAGCCTATGGAGATCATCGTGAAGGCATTTCAAGGATGATGGAAATTTTTTTAAAAATCCATGTTGAGCAAAGTCAAGAGTTGAAGGAACTTGAAATTGCTATCCGTGACTTGAATACCGAATTGAATGCAAAAGTTGAGGTATGCAATACTCAACATCAAATAGTCATGGATAGTAGTTTTCAGTTAGTTTCCAATGAAAAAGTGGTCAACATTGATTTTCAAGAGCTAATGATGAATTGCCAACCGACCAATCTAAAAATAATGCAAGATGCCAATATTGGAAAAATGATACTAGAGTTGCATAAAAAAGTTCATGAAATGGTTTTTGAAGACTCTAGTTCATTCTTGGGTGAGGATGTCAAAAATGAAGCGAATTTGAAATTGAAGCGCATTGGACCACATTCCAACCATTTTTCAACATTGTGCTTGGTTGATGATATGGAAGTTGAACTAACCGAGCCTATGGAGAATTGTGGAAATGAAGAAGAAAGCGTTTTCATATTGAAGTTTGCTATGCCAAAAAGACAAAATGGCATGCCTCACTTACGGGCCAAGAAGTGCAAAATGCGACACCCGAGAGTTGGCCTACTTGTTTTTCTACCACCGCCCCATGAGCGTCATCATGATCTTGATTCAAAGTTGGGGCGCAAATTCATATCTTCCAAATGGAAGGAAAAGTGGTAAAGGTAACCGTCGTGCCGCGACGTTAAATCAAGCGCTTGGTGGGAGGTAACCCATCGTTTTAAAAGTTTTAAATCGTTTTTGAAATTTTATTTTTTAGAATAGTTTAGTTTATGGTTTTTGACTAATCTGCAAAGTTTCAGAATTTTTGGAGTTGTTTTGAGCATGTCGGATATCCGGACAGCCCCCAAAACCAGTAAAAGCTGCGAAAAAATCTTTTCTGGTGTCATAACCTGCGATTCGCAGGTCATACCTGCGAATCGCAGGTCACGTCGCACATGGTGACAGAGACACAAAAAAAAAAAAAAAAATTTGGTGACATCACCTGCGACTCGCAGGTGGTGACAGTAAGCAAAAAAAAAAAAAAAAATCCAATATTTTTATGTTTTGTTTTGATTATGTGCAGCGAAGACACTGCAATGTTTATAGTTGGGGGTGGCACGTGGTAGCGCATTATATTTTGAAACTTGCTCAAAATTTTTGAAAATTTTGTTCTTTTGACATGTTGTGGATTAGTCACTCTTATTATTTTATCTTCTTTCTTAGCTTCTTTCATTAGTCTTGTAAGTTTAGGTGTAGGTTCTCCTTTGAGGAAAAATGTGAAAACTCTTGGCTTGTTTGGTACTAATAGAGTTAGTCTCTTGCATGTGAAATTGAAATGTGAATACCTCTCCAAATTGTTGTGAAAGTTAAAAAGCAAGGTGCATAGGAAAGAATGATCTTTGTGACAACTTTTTGGCTCATTTTGTGACTCTCTACCTACTAGTGTATTGACTTTGGATTATGAGATATTGAACTAGTTGTTCTTGCTTGGGAAGTGAAATTGATCCATCTTGACTAGTTCATATGCCATGTGTGTGAGTGTTTGTTGAATAAATCTTGTGTTTACTTTTATCATCTAGAACTTGCCCGGTTAGTCGTTCAATGCTAATTTTGATTATGTTGGTTGGAGAGATGACCTTGGGCTATCTTTGTGAAAAAAACCTCTTTAGCCTTTCTAGCCTACCATTGCATAAATAATATCACTAGTAACCCCATTTGAGCTTATGACCTTTTCTTTGATTGCCACATTACAAGCCTTTACCATGTTTGATGAAAAGTCTCTCTTTTGAATGTTTCCCTCCTTGAACATGAAATTGTGAATTTGAGGCCAAAAGCCTAAGTTGAGGGTGTTAGTGTTGCTTGAGAGTGGTGAAGGTTGGTGCTGTGAAAAAGTCAAAAGAAAGGAAGAAAATTTAAAAAATACAAAAAGGTTGCAAACTTTTTGTGCAAAAAAATGTATCTTTGTAAAAAAAAAAAAAAAAAAAAAAATTGGCAGGTGACATCACCTGCGATTCGCATGTGGGGTCGCAGGTCGTGCCAGTAAAAAAAAAAAAAAATTGTTTCTCCTTTTGTTTTGATTATGTGCAGCGAGGACACTGCAACATTTATAGTTGGGGGTGGCATGTGCTAGCACATTATATTTTGGAACTTTATAAAGGAAGTTGGAATAATTGGGGAAACTAGTATGCAAAGGAAGGAGTGTTGTTTTGAAATGAAGAGGAAAGTGGACGAAAGGTTTTGTGTGGTGTTCAAGGAGGGCGTAGTCACTTGTATCCCAAATACTTATCCTACCCTTCCCTAAGCCTACATTACAAGCTTAAAAAGTCCCTATGTGATCTCCAACTGAAGGTTCTTGAGTTAGCGATGATTGAAAATAAGGGCAAGCTTATGGTGTGATATTTGTTAGCACGAGAATTTCTTTGTTGAGTGTGAGTGACTTTGTGTATTTGTCCCTTGTGTCGTTGTTGTGAATATAGTGATTTTGGGACTTTCTTTCTTGTGAGGGCATATGAATTATGATAGAGTGGTGATGTTCAAAAATTCCAAGTTGAGTCAATTGAGCATATCTAGTAAACTAGTGGTTTTGAGTCACTTATTGAGACTTGAGTGTTGTTACTTGATAGTTTTATATCTCTATTGCATTCTTGAAATTGTATTTTGAATGAGGGAGTGTTTTGGTTGAAGCTTCACATGCTTGTAACCTAATTGTTGGTACCAACCAAAGTCATGTTTTTGTGCTTAAAGTGGTTCCTCATTGAGATTTTTGTTTTGATTTGCTTGAGGACAAGCAAAGACTTTAAGTTGGGGGGTAGTTGATGAGTCGTGAAATTACGCGATATTCGATGCTAATTCCTTAAGTTTTTGTGACTCTTTAAGCACTTTTGTTGTTACTTTTTATGTTTTTATGTTGTTTTGTAGGAAAAGATACCCGGAGAGCATAAAAGAGCAAAATGGATCAAAATGGACCAAAATGGAACAAAATAGAGCAAAACAAGCCAAGTAGCTGAAATGAGTGATCGGAAGAAACCAAGTGAAAAGAAAGTCAAAAAAGAGGCCAAACTGGACATTTTTGCAAAACTGTCAAAACTGGACAGTTTTGCAAAAACGGGACAGATTTGCAAAACTGTCAAAAGTGGACAGTTTTGCAAAAACGGGCAGAATTGTAAAAACAGAAATATGGGGGCAGATTTTGACATTCTTTTAAACTTGGAAGAATTAGAGGAGCTACAAAAGAGAGGCTTAGGGAAAAACATAGACATCTTTGGTCATTTTGCAAGTTTTGGAGGCTAGGGTTTTTCTACAATATTGGAGGAGAAGATTGGAAGCACATCAATGAGATATTTCTTAATCCTTTCTTCAATTCCTTGTTTTGTATTGCATATCTAAGTGTGTAGTATTTATTCCATTACTTGAATCTTGATTGTGAAACTATTCTTGATTAAAGTTTGGATTGAAACTCTTGTTTTGCTTATGTATTGAATGATTTTTATTGCTATTGAAGTGGGTCTTTGTTGATTTAATTAATCTCATTCTTGAATGTTTCCAAAGGGAGTAGCTAACCCTAGGACTCACCCATTTACTTAGATTGAGCTTGGAAGAGGAAATCTAGGTTGGGAAAGATTAATTAACAAGAATTTGGGTCATTAAACTCATCTAATAACTTGAGCTCGGAAGAGGATAGTTACTTGAGGTTAAATTGATTGTACCTAATATCACACTCTAAGGCTTGGAAAAGCTTAGAGTGAAATTCATTGATTTGGTTGGAAGACTTTCAATGAGATTTTAGATATCATTATCTATCAACACAAATCCGCTCTTAGTTGTAAAATCGTAAAATACGTTGGATCGTTACTTGAGTGTAATCTCCTATTATCCATGCTTGTGGCCATTGATCATTTTACTCGCTTTCTAGGTTAGTTTACATTTCCGCATTAGTTATAATTTTCTCAAACAAAAACCAAAATATTATCTATCGTTTGGCTTTAGCTTAGTTGGTGAAAGTTCCTTACTTTCTTAATCGCCTAGCATATTGTTCCCTGTGGGATCGACCCCGACTCATAGTTGGGTAAATATATTGCATACGACCGTGTACACTTTCTCTTTGAGGAGTGTATTTGGACGTTATCAGGAAGTATACGCTTAGTTGATCATATGTCCTGACTCAGAATACCATCAAATTGGTTAGGAACATTTAGTAAACAATAAATATCATTGGTTTTCGTTGTTTACACCTAAATATGGGTAAATCAAGTAGTTCTCATCAAATTACACCAACGATCGCTCGATTTGGGAAGTATACGCTTAGTTGATCATATGTCCTGACTCAGGATACCATCAAATTGGTTAGGAACATTTAGTAAACAATAAATATCATTGGTTTTCGTTGTTTACACCTAAATATGGGTGAATCAAGTAATTCTCATCAAATTACACCAACGATCGCTCGATTTGGGAAGTATACGCTTAGTTGATCATATGTCGTGACTCAGAATACCATCAAATTGGTTAGGAACATTTAATAAACAATAAATATCATTGGTTTTCATTGTTTACACCTAAATATGGGTGAATCAAGTAGTTCTCATCAAATTACACCAACGATCGCTCGATTTGGGAAGTATACGCTTAGAATTTCCCATCAAATCAATGAAATTACTGTCTAATCCATTAAGGATGTTAGTAGATAAATATATTGATCACTAAATATCATTGAATCCATTTGTTTAACACTAAATATCATTGGTTCCCTCTGTTAATAACTAAACATATGTGACTTATATCCTAGTTGTTGCAGCAATTTCATGATCTGTTGCAGCAATTACATAATCTGCTGCAACAATTGCATAATCTGTTGCAGCAGTTGCATAACCTATTGCAACAAGTACATAATCTGTTGCAGCAATTGTTTAAACTGTTGCAACAAGTACATAATCTATTGCAGCAGGTAACATAGCTGTTGAACAAGTCATATCACTTGTTGGATGAAACGACTCATTCTATTTGTTGGATGAAACAAGTTAAGGACTTTCTGCAACAACTCATTCCATTTGTTCTAAAAACTCAAAACACTATAGGAACTTACTGTAACAAGTCATGTCACTTGTTGGAAAACCAAGTTAAGTTAGTTGCTGCAACAAGTACATAATCTGGTTGGCAAAATCCCAACAAGTTACACAGTTGTTGCAACAGAATTTTTACTTGGTGAAAACTGTTCAGAAATTGCAAAACCACAGAACACACATTGGTGATTTGAGCAAGACCAACATATCATTTAAACCAATTTTACTAACAGAAACAACATAAAAATGTCATAAAGTCCAATTTCACAAACACAAAAAATAGTAATTATTATTACAAGACATTGCAAATTTAACAACTAGGGAACAATTCGGTTTGGGCATGTAGTTTTTTTATGGCCAGCTGTTTTGTATATGGAGCATTTGTTTTTCCTCATTGCAAGTGATTCCCCGATTCCACGCCTCCTCTTTGTCCGTCTTCTTCCCGGTTTGCTCGGATCAACATGTGGAGGAGGCATTTCTCTCTCTAAAATCTCCATAGGAACTTCCCAAGATTCTTCAGAAGGCACAGGATTCATTTCCTCACAGTATGCAATTATGTAATTCTCCACCCTGTAATATGGAGATGAGTAGTCATAAATCCGTCTTCCAAAGTCTTCACCATATTGGACTCGAAGCGCTGTCATAGCATGTGGGCAAGGTATTTTGTCCAGGTCAAAAACTCTACAATTACAAGATCTTTTTTGCAGATCGACTGTTGCAACTGAACCGTGGCCGATGACCTGGACAAAAACTCTACACAGTACGCGAATTAATCACCTTCTTGATTCTAAAATCTTTCTTCAAGCAAGCAAGTTTCAACCAAGTGGCTAGTTCTTCTTTGTTCTTGAATGACATTCCTTTATAAAAACCTGTTTCATCATCTTGAACATGGCTAGATTGTATTGATTGTGTAGTGCCCAATGTATTGCTCGCAACTTCGAGTATAGGAATCGGGTCAGCCCCACTTCCATTATCTGGGATATGCATATCCACCCCATCTAAATTCATCATTTAACACATCTTGTTGGTCTTGAGATAAATTGTGGTTCTCTACCGGGCTTCCAACAACGTATACCCTTAAAATGGGTCTAGCTACATCATTCAAATAAGCACGCAAACGAACCTGATCAGTTATCTTAAATGGCAAGACCCTCTGATTTTCAAAAACGTTGTGTCTGTAAGTGATGGCAAGATCTTTTGGTTCACAAGTTAATTCGCAATAGGTGATGATTAGGTTCACAAAATCATCGAACATAACATCTCTTTGGACAGTCATCGCTATCGTCTCTAATGTGTCACTACCCTTTCATCGCCAAATATATCGATTGTTCTTCTCGATCCATTCACCATGGCAATCAACCCCTATTGTTATTGAGTCCCCCATTAGTGGTGTTCGAGGTACCTGAAGATATTTTTTTTAACAAAAAATTGGTCATGAGAGTACATACCAATCTATAACAAAATGAAACAGCTGCAGCAATTGTTCCAACAGATTATTGACTTGTTGGAACAAGTGGACCACTTGTTGCAACAAGTAATAAAATTGTTGCAACAAGTCACTAATCTGTTGGAGTCAGCTTTAGTTTTTTGGGTTCTGTTTCAGACAAAAATTGAAGCTGACTCCAACAGATAGTTGAGTTGTTGCAACAAGTGGAACACCTGTTGTAACAACTATACAAATTGTTGCAGCCAGTCAATAATCTGTTCGAAGCAGCTTCAGTTTTTTGGGTTCTGTTTCAGACAAAAACTGAAGCTGACTCCAACAGATAGTTGAGTTGTTGCAACAAGTGGAACACCTATTGCAACAACTATACAACTTGTTGCAACAAGTCAATAATCTGTTGGAAGTAGCTTCAGTTTTTTAGGTTACGTTTCATATAAAAATTGAAGCTGACTCCAACAGATAGTTGAGTTGTTGCAACAAGTGGAACACCTGTTGCAACAACTATACAACTTGTTGCAGCAAGTCAATAATCTGTTGGAAGCGGCTTCAGTTTTTTGGGTTCTGTTTCAGACAAAAACTGAAGCTGACTCCAATAGATCGTTGAGTTGTTGCAACAAGTGTAATACCTGTTGCAACAACTCACTCAGTTGTTGCAGGTTATTTATTTAACAATTACAACAACTTCATAATCTGTTGTAGAAGTTGCAACAACCACATTATATGTTGCAACAACTACAACAGCTACTGTAAGTTGTTGGAAAATCAGTAGATTTATACCCAGGTGAAAAATTGAAATAAAACAACGTTGTTGTACTTACCAAATGAGCGGAAAACACTTATGAAGTAATTGTCAGTGCTACACCAACAAAATTCAGTCAAAAAATTGCAAAATCGGGTGGTCACAGTTTTTTCTTTCTTGAGCAACAATGGCGGACGAAGAAGAAGAAGAAGAAGAAAGCAAAACAATGGAATGAGTTATGAAGTAAATCCCGGTGCTACACGAATGAAATCCAGTCAAAAAATTGCAAAATCAGGTGGTCTTATTTTTTTCTTTCTTGAGCAAAATCCAGTCAAGAAGAAGAAGAAGAAGAAGAAGAAGAAGAAGCAGCAGGAAGAAGAAGAAACGAAGCAAAAAAGAAGAGCCAAAAATGGTGGAAACGGCGCAGACAAACAGAAAATTTGGCGCGTTATTTTGGCTCTGTAGGGTTTATATGGGTTGGGTCAAAGTGTTAAAAATAAAACTTGGGGGCAAAGTGTAAAAAATAAAGCTTGGGGTTAAAGTGTTAAAAATATAACTTTGGGGTGAGTCAAAATTCTCTAATCACTAATCCAAAGTTTATCACCTTTACTCAATTAAAAAAATTAGAGTTACCCCAACTCAATTTTAAAACTCATTTGTCACCTATAATTAAAAGGCCCTAGTTACTTATCCATTCGAAAAAATGAGTTCAATCTCATCATTCAGGACACAAAAAAATCACAAAAGGTTAGAAAATCAGTTTCCTTATAATTTCTAACATTAGTTTGTATCAAAAGTTTCAAAAATGCAGATCCGAAAATCAGATGCCATTCATCAACAGATTTGCAAACACCGAAAATAACACGGCAGAGATTTGTATTCACTCTGCTATCAAATGTTAGACATTGTACCAACTTAAAGCATGTATAAACACAAATATATACATACTAAAATCGCAGTGAAAATAAGATCGATGTGCCTCCAGCCATTATTTTATTATGCTTCTAGCGTTACTTTTCTATTCCAAAGATCTTCTAGATAGGCAAACCTCACTCTTAGATGGTATGAAATATAGAAGATGAAGTATTGTGCATAGGGACCGTTTGAATCAAATATGTCGTATTTATGACTTTCAGCCATCAAGAACAATTTCTTGAGCCGTTACCAAAGTGGGCAACGTGACCTAGGATTTTATTGTTATGAGATGGGCAGTTACAAATTATGGAGAAGCTGGAAGTTCAACTCCAGCCTTTGTATATGGACCGTCTCAGAAAAGTTCAAAGACTAAACTTTAACTAACACCAAAATTTATACCGTGCATATAATTGAAATTTAAGTCCAATATTCTTCTTTTTTTGATAGAATTATCATGCATGTGCAAATCACAAACATATTGGTAAACCATTTTTTATGAAGTAAATTCTTTTATTTCAAACTAACTATCGCAATATGACTTTTTTTTTTTAAGAGATAGATTGGTATCGTTTAGTATTTTTAACAAAACATGTGCCAAATTGAATTTATTATTGAAAATTGTAATACAAGCAAGTTGCATTGAAAAAGTATAAGTAGGTCCCGTATTATGTCATATTTAATAGAGCTGTTCAACTATTCAACTTATAATATCTAGTATTTTAAAGACAGATAATAATGTTGTATACTAGTATTTTATTTAAATGCTAATGGGAATCCAAGTATTTTTCTTTTTTCCCCGAAGGTTGACTTCGCAATATGACTTCATATGGTTTGTTAAGAAAATAATTGGTATCGTTTACTTTTTTAGTGAACATGTGCTATGTTGAATTTCTTCTTGATTATTTTAACATTAGTAACTTATATTGAAATATCCAATAGAGTTGTTCAAATTTTTAAATCTAGTATTTAAAAAGCAGATACTAATGTAGATATTAGTTTTCTTTTAATACTAATGTAGACACAAGTATTTTTTCATTTTCCCCAACTAATATTAGTACCCGCGCGATGCGCGGAACATATCAAAAAGATCAATCATATAATTGTTAATTATTTGTTTGTTTGATCATGTTAAATTATATTAATTAACAAAAATCTAACTACCATATTGTTTCTCCATACAATATTTCCTTGACAAATACTTTATAAAATCAAAGAAAAACAAATCATCAAATAACATTTCAATGAAACTCGATATCATCATTACTTAATTTGATTCTTGGTAATTAATGAAAGTTGGTAGTTACCCCCCTAGAAAAAAGATAAAGAGTCCTTCAAAAACATTCTCCTTCAATTCAAATTCACTTTTTTAAATATCTTACATTTAAATTCAAAAACTAATTAATTACACTCTTCAAAGTTTTGTCTATCAACTTGAATTCAAACTTAATATTGTTATTACTTATCTATTTATATTGTACTAAAATAGTTAAGTGGTTTTTTCTTAAAGCGCCACCGGATTTATTTTCGTAGTTAACTATCCTTCTATAAAAGTCAAGTCTTATTTCTTTAAATTTGCACTAGTTTTTTCATCCACCCCCCTCTCGTACTGCCCCCCCCCCCCCCCCCCCAATATGCTTATCGTTGCATTTTTCATTACTTAGTATCTTACCTATCATCTGATTTTTTATCGACTTGTCTTTTCCTTAAATTGTGTCCTTCTTATTACTGCCCTTGCTCCTCCGACCCTCTCTCCCTCCTATTATATCAAAATATATCGATTTTATTTTATTTTGGTTTAAGTTTTATCTTTTACTACTTCAATTATGTGGTTTTATCAATATATAAAGTTTTTGTCATCATAATTTCTTCATAAAAAATTTCATCTCAAACTCCAATAGTCTATCTTTCTTTCTTTTTTTTCTTTTTTTCTTTTTTTTGTAAATTTTAATTTTTTACTTTCTCCTCTAATTGTTTTTGTTCTTACTACCATATATTAATAGAGACATTTTCATGTGGCTTTTTATGAACTTTCCACTTGATTTAGTGCAGATTATTCAATAAAAAAAACTCTATAAAAAATTTTCAAAAATGAATTTTACTCATCAAATAAATATAATATTTGTTGTTTCCTTAATGCAATGAACTCAATAAGAGAAAACACTATGAAATCCAGGAAAACAAATTACTGTAGTACTATTTAGTTCCTCTTTTAATTTTGAAAACAACCTCGCAATATCTCTATTCTTTTCTTTATATATTATTTTTCCTACTACGATGTTAATTAATTTTTCCTAGTTTTAATTATTGAAAATTTGTCTATATGAGAAATTAATTGCATTTTTTGTTTTATTTTATTTCTTGGAATTCTTTGCTTGATTGATACTATAAAAAAATTTAACAAAAATTTAGAAAGCCTTCTCACCTAAAATTTAAAATAAATCCTATCCTTATATTCTTTTATAAACATTCTTTTTAGTTTGTTTCTTTGCTCTTTTTGTTTCTTTTCTATCATTATTATATTACCTATTACTTAATATTAGTACTTACCAATCGACTTAACTGCATTAAAAATTACTCTCCTACTTATACATTCTTTTATTTTATTGCTTGAAATTATTTCATTGTTTAAATTTATCATTAATTATTTACTTACTTGAATTATTTAAATTGTAAACACCTTACTGTCCTAGTTACATATTCTTTTCCCTACTATGGTTTTAGTTAGTTTTCCCATTTATTGTTTATCGATAATCCAAAATGTTATTTATTTTGTTATTAGAAAGCAGATTCTACTATAAACTTTACTTCCTTACGATGGCAAATTACCACAAAAAATGATTGCAACTGAAAGGAAAACACAACAGCAAATTTTTGAGACTACAATGTACACAATATTAGGTATAATGTTTAAACATTTTAAGGAATGATTGCTAGATAACCACGCATAAAATATATTGACAATTTAAATTTCAATTAGGTGGTTGTTAAAATGGATTGACACCTGAACATAATTTCAAAAGTATGTATAAATAAAAATTCCAAACTTCATCATTATATTCATCGTCGCACGATGAGATATCCAACCAATTCTTTTAAAATCATAAATTATGAAAAGTAGTTATCATAAGTTTTTTCTTTATAAGAGAGTAGACTAACCACACTTATTTTGTTATAGCATAACATCTTTATTCCTCTCAGTAGAAGCAAGGCTGTCAAGGCACAACACATAGCAATACATAACATATATTAAAGTTCATATATTAAAGTTTAATTTTATATCTGGGCTCTCAATTATAGACAACAATTAAAAATTAACTTCTCCAAAATTTTGTATCATGAACAATTTGAAAACGCAAAATTAAGAAAAAAGGGTCAGGCAACATGTTAATAAGAGAGATCTTAAACATCATATATTTAACAATTAGTAGAATAAGACCTCTATTAACTGATGCTAGCTAGTGAGACAATCTTCTAGTCACCGAATTTAATATATTACTAAAGTTTAATGTTGTCATCAAATTTGGTAGCCTTCAATCTCTTTAAATTACAAACATACCTTTAACAATAATAGAGTTCATATATAAACCAAATAATTTACACTTTATTATAATCTACTATATAATATGCAAAAAGTGAATATAATAAACGTACAACACATGAAATTCTTAATATATTAAAATTATGGGTATCTTGAGAACAAAAAAAAAAGGTTTAAAAAGTTCAAAGAGAAACAAAATTACCAATAAACTCAACGTATTGGGTATCCAATATCCTGCAACCGAAAAAGTGATGAAAAACAACTATTATTAACAGTCTATTAGATTTAGAAATCAAACAAAAGAATATTAAATTTAGAAGAGCATCAAAAAGTTAAATATAATAAACTTAGGTCGTAAGTCCCATTCGTTGCTTTATTATATCCTTGTAAATCTGCTATAGATAAAGATATAGTAGTCAGTATTGATAGTCTCTTAGATTATAAGCAGAAAAATTAATAACTGAAAGACGATGAAATTTGATCAATGGGTAAAAAAATCAAAATCATAGCATATGGACGTGTTTAAGACTCATTCTAGAATTGCAAATCAAACAAATAACTAACTGCTACAATTTATCGAGCAAGTAAAATGCACAAATTACTGATAAACCTATAAAAATCTAACAATAAATGTTTTACATTTTAATAACTCAAAAGAACATTGAAATAGGGATGACTTTTGCATCCGTAACCCAAAATTCATATGGGAGAAACTAATTTCTCATTGTTAGAACTTTCTTCACAAAATTTTTAATTGAGAATTTTAAATCCTAACTTTGGTGGATATAATTTTTAAGGAAAGAAAGAACTAATTTCTTCATCAATAGCGCTTTTGTCATTCCATTGCCCCTCTTTATATAGCACTTGTTTGATTTTTTTTTCTTTTCTAATTCCAAAGTTTTAACCACACGGTTAAAGCTTGAATTTCTTTTCATATTCAAAAATCTGGATAAGGTTTGATTTGCTTTATTTTGTGAACTAGTATTCGTACCCGCGCGATGCGCGGACAAAATTAAAGAATATTAATCATATTAAAATGTGATTTATGAGATACTTTTCACTTTTCGAGAGTCAATTTGATTAAACTTTGAAGCTAAATTGGAATAGATTAACTCAATATTTGAAAATTAATATTTTATTTGAAAACTACATGAAAAATAAGTTATAACTTTTACCATATCAATTTGGTAAAAAAATATATCTCAAGATGATGATCAAAATTCATGCAGTTTGAATGTTGGGAAGCGAAAAGTATACATAAATTGGGATAGAGGAAGTATAAATTTTTGTATCCAAATCAAGCATTTACCAAACTTACCAACTATCAACACTATGAATAATTCAAATCATTCGCGACAAATAATTTTCTTGTTCCAAACATACGTTGTGAATTCAGCGTTCAACCTCCATTAGCTCTATTTTGAATTAGTGATGTCCTTGAGAAAACTTCTCATCAACATTCTTGATCTCCTACTCTACCAAAACCTAGTGTTGAAAGGATAAAAAATAAAAAGATCAAGAAAGTCAATCACCTTTATATCATAATTATGCAAAAAAACATAAAATCAAGAAACTACACATGTAATACCGATTATAAACACTGAAAATTTTAAGCAATGAAAAGCAAAAGCAAGGAGGATGTTTGGAGAGTTGGTTGATGGCATAAATAGAACGACTCCAGAAATTTATCACCCTTTTTTTGCTTAATAATTTGCACAAAAATAAATATACCATAATTATGTATCATTTTTGATTGATATTCTATTATTTCATACCTTATTTATGTGCCCGCTTCATCATTTTTGTAACTTCCACTCAAATCCTTCTTAATGAAGTTCTCCTTAAATCTCTCTTAATTTTATGTAACTGATTACTTAATTATCTCCACAAATTTCGGGAAGGTTTTCTGGACTCATAGAAGGCATCGGTTGTTTTTTCTAATTAGTGATTGTTTTTTTAAATTATTTATTTAAATAAGATATAGCAGATTAATAAGAGAGAATGCAAAATAAAAAAATATATAAATAGAGAGAAGCAGAAAAAGGAGATAATTTTTTAACAATTTTTCCACAGAAATATATGGCTAACTACTTCAAATTCAGAATTTGAATTAAACATTTTAGAATTTATAATCAATTACCTAAATTTTAGGGGGTATAATCAATTTTAAATTTTTATTGCATTACAAATTCATTACAAATATAACCCAATCTACGGGGGGGGGGGGGGGGGGGGGGGGAATTCTAATATTCCTTATCTGATGATATTTGAATTGCACATGTTTTAACTTTTAATTCAAATTCAAATTTTTTATTTCAGTTCAAATATTTGTATTAGAATATTTTCTCTACATAGAAAGAGAAATATAGAAAAGGAAATCGATATTTATTTATAAAATTTAGTTCATCAGAGCCATAAAACTTGTCGATTTGATTCTGTTACTACCCTAGCTTGAAAGAAAATATTCTTCTTAAAAGGATGTACCAAAAAACTTTGATGTGTTCCATTTTTTACTTTTTGGAATGATAGTCATTTGATTAGTTTAAAAAAGGTAATTGTCTTTCAATTTAATTCAAATCCTATTTTTTATTTATTTATTTTAAGTTTAAATTGTTTTACATCTATATATAGTATGAACTTGGTTTAAAATTCAAAGTAGCATTATATTTTTTTTCCTGCTAATTATGCTAATATTGATTCGTTCTATTATTAATAAGAACGGTGATAAAATATAATTGTTGATATCTCAATTTTGTTTAGACTTATCATTTTCTATATTCCTAATAGATTACTTACACGGTAACATTTTAAAGTGAAAATATTAAATAAAAGAATTTTAATCATGATTTTTTGATACGTTTTAATTTTGATATTGCATTCAATTTAATCGTACGGGTGCTCTTCATATGGGCTTGAATTTATCTTAATTGCAGAAAGTAATAAAGGACAATATTATATCTTACCATTTAAAGGAGCATTGTTGACTATAAATTAGAATCCAAGAATATCAATTAATAATTTTCTCCAATCAATACACCAAATTAGGTGAGTTCATTTAATAATGTCAATTAATTTCTTTTTAGAATTGATACAAATAGAATTTGTTGCCAAGTGGCTTGTTCATATTACGCCACTTGGCTTAATATTAAGCTAGACTGCCCTCCTTTTATTATAATATAGATATAGATATTATTATTATAATATTAACAACTCTACTACTATGTGTTGATAATATCATATGAGTATATTAGGTGAGTTAATTATTATTTTCATTATTATTATTAACAACTACTACTACTATGTGTTGATAATATCGTATGAGTATATTACGTGAGTTCATTATTATTATTATTATTATTATTATTATTATTATTAGTAGTAGTAGTAGTAGTAGTAGATGATTATTAAATTAGGTAATATTTTGAACTACAATTAATAACTTCTTTAATAATTAATGCAAATAGAATTTGTTGTCAAGTGGCTTGTTCATATTACGCCGCTTGGCTTAATATTAAGCTAGACTACTCTCCTTTTATATATATATATATATATAGATTATTATTATTAGTAGTAGTAGTAGTAGTAGTAGATTATTAAATTAGGTAATATTTTGAACTACAATTAATAACTTCTTTAATAATTAATGCAAATAGAATTTGTTGCCAAGTGGCTTGTTCATATTACGCCACTTGACTTAATATTAAGCTAGACTACTCTCCTTTTATATATATATAGATTATTATTATTATTATTATTATTAGTAGTAGTAGTAGTAGTAGTAGTAGATGATTATTAAATTAGGTAATATTTTGAACTACAATTAATAACTTCTTTAATAATTAATGCAAATAGAATTTATTGCCAAGTGGTTTGTTCATATTACGCCACTTGGCTTAATATTAAGCTAGACTACTCTCCTTATATATATATTAAGCTAGACTACTTTCCTTTTTTATATATATAGATTATTATTATTAGTAGATTCTTAAATAGGAAAGGAATAGGTGACAAAGCCTGAGCATATATTTGTTCAGGCTTTGGTTTCTTCTGTTTTCATGCTTTCTATTTTTTCTTCTGATCAAACATGATATTTTAAACTTGCAAATCACCTTCTTTACCATCACTCATGCTCAACTAATAGGTATTGCCTCGTGGGAACCTGCAAATATCAATGATTAATATTCGTTTTTTACATACGGATTATAATTCATTCAACACAAACAAAAGTCCATACAAAAAAAAAAAAAAAAAAAAAAGGAGAAAAAAAAACTCTTGAAATAAGCCATGGAAGCAACGTAACATTGAAAATAAAACTTAGTATATTAATTTGTGTGTTAGTAGAGTGATATATATAAGGGGTTAAAGAAGTTGAAACTTCATTCCAACTGAAACTCGAAAATCATATCAGTTGATAAGATTACGTTGAGGTTTCTATATATTGCTGGGTATAACGTACAAAAATATGGATATCTACTAAGAAAAATTCAAGTTTATCTTTGCAAAGATAATTTATCTTCAATTCAAATTCAAAAGAATACTTCTATCACTTCATTTAGTGTACCACCAAAAACTATGCAGATTATATTGGGGCATTTTGTTTAGTCACACTTTTTTTTAAAAACAATTACAACAGATTATGTTGGAAATATTATTTAGATCAATTTAAATTTAAAGTATTTTAATCACTTTATTCACTCTAACCGCACCATTCTTTTAACAAAATATTACGCGGATTATGTTGGAGATATTATTTGGATCAAATCAAGCTTAAAATACGTTCAATACAAAGTGCTACATTTATTTAAAAGGACTCCATCAAACTCGTAGGATATGTATTTTTATTGTTTAAACATTATTCGTCAATAATATTTTTAAGTATTATTTATATATTTGGCTCTATCTATATTTCAAAGAAAAGATATTTAATTTGATTGGCTTTATTAAGCTAAACTACTCTCCTTTTATATATATATATATATAGATTATTATTATTATTATTAGTAGTAGTAGTAGTAGATGATTATTAAATTAGGTAATAATTTGAACTACAATTAATAACTTCTTTAATAATTAATGCAAATAAAATTTGTTGCCAAGTGACTTGTACATATTACGCCACTTGGCTTAATATTAAGCTAGACTACTTTCCTTTTATATATATATATATATAGAGAGAGAGATATAGATATAGATTATTATTATTAGTAGATTCTTAAATAGGAAAGGAATAGGTGACAAAGCCTGAGCATATATTTGTTCAGGCTTTGGTTTCTTTTGTTTTCATGCTTTCGATTTTTTCTTCTGATCAAACATGATATTTTAAACTTGCAAATCACCTTCTTTACCATCACTCATGCTCAACTAATAGGTATTGCCTCGTGGGAACCTGCAAATATCAATGATTAAGATTCGTTTTTTACATACGGATTATAATTCATTCAACACAAACAAAAGTCCATACAAAAAAAAAAGAGAAGGAGAAAAAAAAAATTCTTGAAATAAGCCATGGAAGCAACGTAACATTGAAAAGAAAACTTAGTATATTAATTTGTGTGTTAGTAGAGTGATATATATAAGGGGTTAAAGAAGTTGGAACTTCATTCCCACTGAAACTCGAAAATCATATCAGTTGATAAGATTACGTTGAGGTTTCTATATATTGCTGGGTATAACGTACAAAAATATGAATATCTACTACGAAAAATTCAAGTTTATCTTTGCAAAGATAATTTATCTTCAATTCAAATTCAAAAGAATACTTCTATCACTTCATTTTGTGTACCACCAAAAACTATGTAGATTATATTGGGGCATTTTATCATTTTGTTTAGTCACACTTTTTTTTTTAAAACAATTACAACTGATTATGTTGGAAATATTATTTAGATCAATTCAAATTTAAAGTATTTTAATCACTTTATTCACTCTAACCGCACCATTCTTTTAACAAAATATTACGCGGATTATGTTGGAGATATTATTTGGATCAAATCAAGCTTAAAATACGTTCAATACAAAGTGCTACATTTATTTAAAAGGACTCCATCAAACTCGTAGGATATGTATTTTTATTGTTTAAACATTATTCGTCAATAATATTTTTAAGTATTATTTATATATTTGACTCTATCTATATTTCTAAGAAAAGACATTTAATTTGATTGGCTTTATTTATATCGGCTATTAGACTCTGTATGGCTTATCCACTTCATTTTTCTCGTTTTTGGTCCATTACATGTATAAAGAAATTTAAATAAACATAATTATATGACAAACAAATGCAATAAGAAAATTATAAATATTTTTTATTTAATGAAATTGACAAACAAAAAAATAAACAAAAAAAGTATTAGATAAAATTCAATAAATATTAACTGAAAACTACATCTGCTCACACTCTATAGATATCAGCTCTTAACTACTTCTGATAAATCCTAATATATTCAAATTTAAAGATTAGATTATTGTGTTTGCATCAATTAAACATTACTGAAATAATGTCTTGGAAGATACAGTAATTGAAATTCCATCCTTTCTTGAATGTTGTAAGCAAATATTTTTTCATGTTACAACCTTCTCCAATTTATTCAAAATCCCCATTAAAAAGGAAGCAGTCCTTCTGTAGCCATTTTCACCACATTTAAGGATATCGCATCTCTAAATAGATAACATTTTGTTCGTTTATCTGTGTTCAAATTGTATTTCAATTATAATATTTATGTCACATTTAGAAAGTCCAAAATCTCCCAACACCAAAGTAGTGTCCTCGAAAATTATTGCTAAATTGTAGTATCTTCTATCATTAGTGCTTCCTCACACCCACCCTCCCTCCCCCTGCAATAGTCCGATATTAAGATTGAAGTTCTTATCTTCTTGAAATATATCGTTGATCATTCTAATGTCTTAGCCAAAACATCCGCACAGAATTGGAGCAAAAACAAATAAAAATGTATTTCTTACTTGAATTGTATAAAGATCTGTTGAAGCACAAAACTTATGATTGTTAATACGCATTGCAGTATAACTTGCATTGAAATAAAAATTAACAAAGAAGAGAACTTACAATATTAATTTTGCAGAGATATTGATTAGAAGTTCAGAATAGGAAAGTAATCTCTGCAACAAAATGGTGGAGAAACAATGAAAGTTAGACCATAAAATATTGCATCATATGATATAGCCACATAAAATCTAACCATTCATTCAAAGTGTGAATTAAATGAAATTCCCATTCATCTCACACAAAAGAGTCATGTCTTTATCCCATGACATTTATCACACTATGAAACACAACGAAATGCAAAAATAACTTAAAAAGCAAATGGAGACTCTTTTTAGCAATCGACAAATATAATGACAAATTCTTCTATTAAAAAGAAAATAGGGGGAAAACAACTGATGTGGTAGGAGGAGTAACTTTAAGAAGAAAACCTAATTTATATTATGTGTTACTTGAAGGGTATATATAAGAGGTTAAGAAATTAAAATGCATTTCAATTCAAATTGATTAAATTGATAAATAATACCAATTGATAAGCTATTAGGAACATGTTACTTTTTTGAAAAATAATGATTTACCGACTATTTATTTGAAAAGATCTTAGATAGAATTTCAAGATATCATCCTTACCCTACATTAAGGATCAAAATATAGATTCCGTAAATTAAGTTTATGAAATTAGTTTTTAATATTCAACTTTGCTTTCATAAACTAAACATCTTTTTTCAGAAGCCAAAAGTTGTTTAGTTTCTTTTCTTTAATTCTTTTTTTTTTTTTTTTTTGTTCCTTTTCCTCATTTGCTTGAAATATGCTAGTGCTTAACTCACTACCACACGATCTTAATTGTGCAGGAGTTTTAAAAATTTGTTCATTGACATAAATTAAATCATATTATTTTAACTCATTATCCATGATAAAAATTAATTATATTGGAAAAATATTGGTGAAGCTAGGACGGATGGCTAGTAAATAAAAAATATGTTATCTTTTAATTCAAATTAAAGAAAAATAAAGAATGGAATGCCGTAAGTTTTTTCTTCAAAAAATGGATTCACATATATTTTATAATATCTATTAGGAAAAGTTTTGGCTATAGTAAGAGTTCAATTAGAACTGAACTCTTAAGCCGTGGGTGTCTAGTTTAAACCTAAGGAGATCTTATTTTACTCCAAACGTCTGATATTTCAAATTCAAATTCTACATATACTGTATTTCAATTCAAATTTAAGAATTCAAAAAGTTTATTACAAAGCATATTAAACTTTGTCTTAAAATTGCCAAGTGGCTTGTTATTAGCTTGCCACTTGGCTTAATCACATTGCTTGTACCTCTTCTTTTTTATATATATAGACTAGTATAAGTGTATACACTGTATAAAAGTGTTTTTGGGCTACATTTTTACAATGTAAGTTTTGAGCTATATTTTTGCAATGTAAGTCGGTGAATTGTACATTTCTGAAATTTCCCCTTAAATATATTCTTGTACATATAAATGAAAAATAAAATTTAAATAAATAAGTAGATTTTAAAAATACCGTTTAACATAAACGTTCAGAAATAGAAGCCACCTTGCAACTAATTTAGAAAGTAAATAGGTCAAATATTAAGTGGCATATTGAAACAAATTATTCCTGTAGAATTTTCAAAAGTCACGTCACCTCCCCCCCCCCCCCCCCCCTCCTCTTCTGAAATTCATGTAATTTTTGTTCTCTTTTGTAGTACAGTTAATATATTTTTCATTCAAGTGCTTAAATAATCAAAGAATATTAAATATGATACTTCATGCACGTTATGCTTGTAATTCAAATAATGTCACATTTTCATCTAAATTGTAATTTTATATTGTCTAAAATAGTTTCTTTGATTATATGTTATAAACACTACCAATATTTTTAATAACTGTAATGTTTGGATTACATGATCACATTTCTTTCTCTTTTATTTTCAATTGAAAATTTTTGAGTTTTAATTGCAACTATGAAAGTTACCTACATGATTCTTTTTAATATGTTTAGTTCTCTAATCTGCTATTTGACGATATAAAAGTTCATTTGAACTATAATGGATTGGATCAAAAATTGCTTCAGTCAGTTATTTTTCCTTATCCTTTATGCTAATTATAACTCATTAATATTTTATTTTTGGAAGGATATGTTTATTTTTCAATTCAAATTCAAAATTTAATCACACTCAACTTAAAATTTTTATTTTTCAGTTTAAGTTCAAACCGAACCATACTTTAAAAGTTAACTCCATTCAGAGTTATTACAAAAGATTGTAACATGTTTATTTTTTAATTCAAATTCAGAAATGTTCCAGATGGTGATATGATCCTCACCAATTTTCGCGTTGAATCTCTTTACTTCTCCATTGGAAGAATTTTGGACATGAATATCTACTTGTTGAACATCTTCAATTCGTGACATAATTGTGAATGGCCTGGTTTCGAATATTTTCAAATAGCTTGACTATATCATGTTAGGTAAAACAAAAGATATAAATTTTTCAAGTCCAAGAACTGAATTTTATAAGAAGCCATTAGGTTATCATTAAGGCAAATACAAAACAGAGTTGAGGACCTAGAAAAAGCATATGTATATTCTGGTAAAAGCATTTCATAAGTAAATTGTGTAACAGTGTAAGTAGTCTAGACTCTTGTGAATATGAGAAAATACTACATACAACGACCTTCGGTATTTTTGTAGGATTTTAATTTCATTTTCCAACTATCATGTGTTTATTTTAATTAATTTTCTCTGAGTTGGTTATTATAGATCTTTTTAATGCCTTTATGTGCTTTTCTCTGAACAGGAAGTATTTTTGGCATATTACTCTTCTTGGTGCCAATGTACTTCCTCTTCAAGTTTAATTAGGTGCACCACATCTAATTAATATTACAACGGTATTAGCTTTTTCTCCAAAAATTATTCGGCAATATAAAACTTCATTTAACTACAGTTGATTTGGATAAAAAATTACTTTCGCTAATCACTTTTTCTTTTTCTTTCCGTTAATTAAAAAGGGAGGAAAGGTTTTACATGTGAGTTATTTTTCCTTCTTCTCTCATTAGTTATTTTCAATTCTTACACACACACACACACAAATTCAATTTCAAGTTTTTCACCATCATTCGTAGTCTTAAAGTGAGCAGTAGAATTGATCTTACCAATTACGATCTTGAATAACCTCGCTTTAAATCAATCAATTGCATAGTAATCTGCATTAACGGTAATGAATTGACTGTTTAAAAATTCTTTTCAAATAAAGGTAATGACGTAGGCATGTATTACTACTATATATCAAAATAATTAAAACTTTGAGGATAACATACATTATACATGTACTCCAAATATGAAGAGCTGTCAAGAAATTGATACTGCTTACAACTTTGATTTGAAAGAGATCTCCAAAATGATATTAATAAGTAAAACTGAACCACAAAAGACAAGAAATAGTTTAGAATTCTTGAGACATCCTAAAACAAATAAATCAAGCGAAAGAGAGCAATATGAAAAATGATATGGAAAAGTTGAATTGCATCAGTAAAAAACATGACAATAATGAATTAACAGAAAGTAATGTAATTAATAACATGAATAATGAGGAAAGAGATAGTAACACATTAAATTAAAAACAAAAGTAAGAATATGAAGCATTGAAAGAACACCACAAAGGAAAGAAGGAGGAAAATGTTGGCTCCAGCTTTGGATTTGAAGGGATTAAATAGGGGAACAAAAGAGAGATGTAGATAATAAATATAGAAGATATAGTTTCAAATTCAAAAAAAATATAATTCAATTCAAATTCAAACATTTATTTGACAATTTAAATTAACCATATGTTTATCACTTCACCCACTCAAAGCTTTATCCATCAATTGATTTTTTAAAAATTGATTCTGAAGCGATCTTTGTTCAAATGATTTTGAATTTTAAATTAGCTTCCAAGATTGTAACAAAATTTTCTCATAAACATTGATCTCTATCCCTACCAAGCACCATACTGTGACCGAGGAAAACAAAATTAAATAATGAAAATCAAACTCTTAGTTTAAGCACGGACTTATCTATTGAGAAGAAAATAAAATTAATTCAAAAATTAAACTTTATCTTTAAAGTCGATATTTTATTTTTCAATTAAAAAACTTTATCCTTTTCAAAAAAAGTTACATGGTAAATCAAATTAAAAACCTTATATTTCAATTTAGATTAAATATTGTTACATATATATTAAACCTTGTCCGAAAATTGCTAAATGACCTTGCATTAGCTTGTCACTTGGCTTAATCACATTGCAAATTACTCTTTTTGTGTGTGTGTATGTGTGCGTATATATAATGATTTGACAAAAGATAATGTCAAAAATTAAACTTTATCTTTAAAGTCATTATTTTATCTTTCAATTAAAAAACTTTATCCTTTTCAAAAAAAGTTACATGGTAAATCAAATTTAAAACCTTATATTTCAATTTATATTAAATATTGTTACATAAAATATGAAACCTTGTCCGAAAATTGTTAAATGACCTTGCATTAGCTTATCACTTGGCTTATCATTAATAGTTCATTATTTTTTCCCAACAATATCATAACAATTATCCAAAAAAATAAAAATGCAATATATATATTATTTACATTTCGGATTATGATTATTATTCTTGAATGTCACGTGAGTTTTATGTAGATAATTACTATAATCCCTTTTATGATTATTATCTGGTGGATCTTATATATAATATTTGTTTTTAAATAATTAGCTTTAAGTTTAAATTTGAATTTTTTCAATTATAATGGAAAGATAAAACATGTCCTATTATTCTTGAATGTCACGTGAGTTTTATGTATATAATTACTATAATCACTTTTATGATTATTATCTAGTGGATCTTATATATAATATTTGTTTTTAAATAATTAACTTTAAGTTAAAAATTGAAAATTTTCAATTATCATTGAAAGATAAAACATGTACCCAGTGGCGGAGCCAAGAATTTAGTGAAGGGTGTGCAAATTTTCTTTTTACTTGTGTTAAGGGTGTGCAAAATTAAATATATACGCATTGTAGCTAACATTTAACCTATGTACACCGCGTAATTTTCCGACGAAGGGTGTGCACCTGACCACCCTTCGCCAAAGGTGGCTCCGCCCATGCATGTACCCAAAAGGTGTTTTTATTATATTTATAAAAAGAGAAAATTTAATTAATTCTGTTATACAGCTATTTTTTCTCAATTTAAATTTTGTTTATCCAAAAAGTACATGTTTTATCTTTTCATGATAAGCTTAATCTTATATAAAAAAATAATTAATGAAGCTAAGGTTGATAACTTACCGCAACTAAGAGATATCAATTTCAAATCTAATGGATATGGATTCTTTTATCGTTAACTTTAAATTTAATTTAAAAGATTTTATATTCCAATTTCAAATCTTCTACCTTTTAGTTTATATTATATGTTATTATAAGAAAGAAAAGCATTGTTTTAAAATTGTCAAGTAGCTTGTTATTAGCTTGCCACTTGACTTAACCATATTGCTTATACCTCTCCTATTATATATATATATATATATATATATAGATATATAGATAGATAGATGGTTGACTGTTTAATTTAATGAATAAAATCATAAAAAGGTACATGTAAAAAAGTAGCAAACCTTTGAAAGAAGACCAGCAAAAGTCCCTGCCATTAAAAAAAAAAAAAAAAAAGAAAGAAAGAAAGAAAGAAAGAAAGAGTTTGAACTTGGCATGAACCAGGAAGCTTTGACTTGCAAGTTGCAATATACTAAAACAGGAAAAAGACCAAAAAATAATGGAGTGATCTTAGGATCTCATTGCTTAAGGTCTCTATTCTGTTCATACATCTGGCAGTATTTATTCAAAACAAACGGCAAATGTGAAACCGTGTATTTATTCAAAACAAACGGCAAATGTGAAACCGTGTAAGTGAAGCCTGTACGTCTTGGGATGCGAGATAGATACGGATTCAGAATCTAAATTTTATAGGCCTGACATTCTAAAACAATGACCTCAACGGTTGATAAGTAAATTCGAAATTTAACACATATATATTCATATTTTGAGAATTTCCTAACACATACTCCCTTCATCTCAAATTATGTGGCACTTTCGTACTTTGAGAGTCATATGAGTTTTTTTAACTGTGATTTTTCATATGCGTTAAAGCATTTTAAATTATAAATTATTGTGACTTATTGTAGTATCTTTTATGTATTTTCAACTAAGTAAATTTTATTTCAAAAAACTTAAATATTCCATGTACGTAATTTTATTTCAAAAAACTTAAATATTCCATGACCGAATTCACATCAAAATTTAAAAGTTTTATTCTTAAAATTCGAACCGTGTCACATGAATTTGACTATCAAAAATTTGGTCAAAAGACTCAAAACTATTGGTTCAACCAAATTAATACTCCCTCCGTCCCAATTTATGTGACACCATTTGACTTGGCACCGAGTTTAAGAAAGAAAGGAAAACTTTTAAAATGTGTGGTTCAAAATAAGTCTTATATAAATGTGTGGTTGTAAATCATTCCATAAAGTTAAATTATTTTTAAATATAGAAAGGTGACATTCTTTTTTGAATAAATAAATAAAAAAAAATTGATGTCACATAAATTGGGACAGACGAAGTATATTACACTCTACATCCAACCCCGCTAATCCCCTCTTGTTTGGCTCACCGAAAGGACAATCAATCAAATCAATTATGGAAAAAACCAACAGTATTCTTATGTTAGCTTTTGCTGCTTTTTTTCTCCATCACGTTACTTGGGCCTTTTAATTATAGGTGACAAATGAGTTTTAAAATTGAGCTGGGGTAACTCTAGTTTTTTTAATTGAGTAAATGTGATAAACTTTGGATTAGTGATTAGAGAATTTTGACTCACCCCAAAGTTATATTTTTAACACTTTAACCCCAAGCTTTATTTTTTACACTTTGCCCCCAAGTTTTATTTTTAACACTTTGACCCAACCCATATAAACCCTACAGAGCCAAAATAACGCGCCAAATATTCTGTTTGTCTGTGCCGTTTCCACCATTTTTGGCTCAACTTTTTTTCTTCGTTTCTTCTTCTTCTTGCTGTTTCTTCTTGCTTCTTCTTCTTCTTCTTCTTCTTGACTGGATTTTGCTCAAGAAAGAAAAAAACAAGACCACCTGATTTTGCAATTTTTTTTACTGGATTTCATTCGTGTAGCACCGGGAATTACTTCATAACTCATTCCATTGTTTTGCTTTCTTCTTCTTCTTCTTCTTCTTCTTCTTCTTCTTCTTCTTCTTCTTCTTCTTCTTCTTCTTCGTCTGCCATTGTTGCTCAAGAAAGAAAAAACTGTGACCACCCGATTTTGTAATTTTTTGACTGGATTTTGTTGGTGTAGCACTGGCAATTACTTCATAAGTGTTTTCCGCTCATTTGGTAAGTACAACAACGTTGTTTTATTTCAATTTTTTATCTGGGTATAAATCTACTGATTTTCCAACAACTTACAGTAGCTGTTGTAGTTGTTGCAACATATAATGTGGTTGTTGCAACTTCTACAACAGATTATGAAGTTGTTGTAATTGTTAAATAAATAACTTGCAACAACTGAGTGAGTTGTTGCAACAGGTATTCCACTTGTTGCAACAACTCAACGATCTGTTGGAGTCAGCTTCAGTTTTTGTCTGAAACAGAACCCAAAAAACTGAAGCCGCTTTCAACAGATTATTGACTTGCTGCAACAAGTTGTATAGTTGTTGCAACAGGTGTTCCACTTGTTGCAACAACTCAACTATCTGTTGGAGTCAGCTTCAATTTTTGTCTGAAACGTAACCTAAAAAACTAAAGCTACTTCCAACAGATTATTGACTTGCTGCAACAAGTTGTATAGTTGTTGCAACAGGTGTTCCACTTGTTGCAACAACTCAACTATCTGTTGGAGTCAGCTTCAATTTTTGTCTGAAACAGAACCCAAAAAACTGAAGCTGCTTCCAACAGATTATTGACTTGCTGCAACAATTTGTATAGTTGTTGCAACAGGTGTTCCACTTGTTGCAACAACTCAACTATCTGTTGGAGTCAGCTTCAGTTTTTATCTGAAACAGAACCCAAAAAACTAAAGCTGCTTCCAACAGATTATTGACTTGCTGCAATAAGTTATATAGTTGTTGCAACAGGTGTTCCACTTGTTGCAACAACTCAACTATCTGTTGGAGTCAGCTTCAATTTTTGTCTGAAACAGAACCCAAAAAACTGAAGCTGACTCCAACAGATTAGTGACTTGTTGCAACAAGTAGTCCACTTGTTCCAACAAGTTAATAATCTGTTGGAACAACTGCTGCAACTGTTTCATTTTGTTATAGCTTGATATGTACTCTCATGATCAATATTTTGTTAAAACAAATATCTTCAGGTACCTCGAACACCACTAATGGGGGACTCAATAACAATAGGGGTTGATTGCCATGGTGAATGGATCGAGAAGAATAATCGATATATTTGGCGATGGAAGGGTAGTGACACATTAGAGACGATAGCGATGACTGTCCAAAGAAATGTTATGTTCGATGATTTTGTGAACCTAATCATCACCTATTGCGAATTAACTTGTGAACCAAAAGATCTTTCCATCACTTACATGCACAACATTTTTGAAAATCAGAGGGTCTTGCCATTTAAGATAACTGATCAGGTTCGTTTGCGTGCTTATTTGAATGATGTAGCTAGGCCCATTTTAAGGGTATACGTTGTTGGAAGCCCGGTAGAGAACCACAATTTATCTCAAGACCAACAAGATGTGTTAAATGATGAATTAGATGGGGTGGATGTGCATATCCCAGATAATGGAAGTGGGGCTGACCCGATTCCTATACCCGAAGTTGCGAGCAATACATTGGGTACTACACAATCAATACAATCTAGCCATGTTCAAGATGATGAAACAGGTTTTTATAAAGGAATGTCATTCAAGAACAAGGAAGAACTATCCACTTGGTTGAAACTTGCTTGCTTGAAGAAAGATTTTTCCAGTGGCATTTTGTGTGGTGGACAAGGAGTGTGATGCTTCGTACAAATATTTTTTTGAACAAATGAGAAGCTATATAGAGGATACCCCTGAGTTGTGCATAATTTCTGATAGACATCCAAGTATCAAAAAGGCGGTTTCAATTGTCTTCCCTACATGTCATTATGGTTTTTGCATGAGGCACCTAGGGGAAAATCTGAGAACCACCTTTCACAATGGGGCGGTCGTATCTCAATTTTATAAAGCAGCAAAAGCGTACAATATTGATGTCTTCAATGACCATTTCAATCAAATCAGAGATTTGGTTCCTGGGGCCGCCGAACATCTTGAACGTGCTGGATTCTACAGATGGAGCAGGGCATTCTGCCCCGGAAATAGGTATTTTCACATTTCTGTTTCCAACAAGTAACGTATCTGCTGCAACTAATAGGTAACTTGTTGCGGCAGATATTGTACTTGTTGTGATTTTTGACACAGCTGAGCCTCAGCCACATGTTCCAACACTAATATGTTTGTTTTGTCAGGTATGATTTTATGACGACAAACGCTGCTGAGTCGGTAAACTCAATGTTCAATGTTGAAAGAGAATTTCCCATTACTGCTCTATTTGATTCCATAAACAGGAGGTTTACTGAGAAATTTCATGAGAGGCGTATGGAGTTCATCGATTCACCAACCATCTTTGTTCCCTTAATGGAAAAAAAAAATATCAAAATTTGTCAACTTGGGTAATAAGTTATTGGCCCATCAAATTGCCAACTACAAGTTCAGCGTCATCGACCACGGTTCAGTTGCAACAGTCGATCTGCAAAGAAGATCTTGTACTTGTAGAGTTTTTGACCTGGACAAAATACCTTGCCCACATGCTATGGCAGCGCTTCGAGTCCAATATGGTGAAGATTTTGGAAGGCGGATTTATGACTACTCATCTCCATATTACAGGGTGGAGAATTACATAATTGCATACTGTGAGGAAATGTATCCTGTGCCTTCTGAAGAATCTTGGGAAGTTCCTATGGAGATTTTAGAGAGAGAAATACCTCCTCCACATGTTGATCCGAGCAAACCGGGAAGAAGACGGACAAAGAGGAGACGTGGAATTGGGGAATCACTTGCAACGAGGAAAAAAAATGCTCCATATGCAAAACAACTGGCCATAAAAAAACTACATGCCCAAACTGAATTGTTCCCTAGTTGTTAAATTTGCAATGTCTTGTAATAATAATTACTATTTTTTGTGTTTGTGAAATTGGACTTTATGACATTTTTATGTTGTTTCTGTTAGTAAAATTGGTTTAAATGATATGTTGATCTTGCTCAAATCACCAATGTATGTTCTGTGGTTTTGCAATTTCTGAACAGTTTTCACCAAGTAAAAATTCTGTTGCAACAGCTGTGTAACTTGTTGGGATTTTGCCAACCAGATTATGTACTTGTTGCAGCAACTAACTTAACTTGGTTTTCCAACAAGTGACATGACTTGTTACAGTAAGTTCCTATAGTGTTTTTAGTTTTTAGAACAAATGGAATGAGTTGTTGCAGAAAGTCCTTAACTTGTTTCATCCAACAAATAGAATGAGTTGTTTCATCCAACAAGTGATATGACTTGTTCAACAGCTATGTTACCTGCTGCAACAGATTATGTACTTGTTGCAACAGTTTAAACAATTGCTGCAACAGATTATGTACTTGTTGCAACAGGTTATGCAACTGCTGCAACAGATTATGCAAGTGATATGACTTGTTCAACAACTATGTTACCTGCTGCAACAGATTATGTACTTGTTGCAACAGGTTAAATAATTGCTGCAACAGATTATGTACTTGTTGCAACAGGTTATGCAACTGCTGCAACAGATTATGCAATTGTTGCAGCAGATTATGTAATTGCTGCAACAGATTATGCAATTGTTGCAGCAGATTATGTAATTGTTGCAACAGATTATGCAATTGTTTCAGCAGATTATGTAATTGCTGCAACAGATCATGAAATTGCTGCAACAACTAGGATATAAGTCACATATGTTTAGTTATTAACAGAGGGAACCAATGATATTTAGTGTTAAACAAAGGAATTCAATGATATTTAGTGATCAATATATATATATCTACTAACATCCTTAATGGATTAGACGGTAATTTCATTGATTTGATGGGAAATTCTAAGCGTATACTTCCCAAATCGAGCGATCGTTGGTGTAATTTGATGAGAACTACTTGATTCACCCATATTTAGGTGTAAACAACGAAAACCAATGATATTTATTGTTTACTAAATGTTCCTAACCAATTTGATGGTATCCTGAGTCAGGACATATGATCAACTAAGCGTATACTTCCCAAATCGAGCGATCGTTGGTGTAATTTGATGAGAACTACTTGATTTACTCATATTTAGGTGTAAACAACGAAAATCCAATGATATTTATTGTTTACTAAATGTTCCTAACCAATTTGATGGTATCCTGAGTCAGGACATATGATCACCTAAGTGTATACTTCCCAAATCGAGCGATCGTTGGTGTAATTTGATGAGAACTAATTGATTCACTCATATTTAGGTGTAAAAATCGAAAATCCAATGATATTTATTGTTTACTAAATGTTCCTAACCAATTTGATGGTATCCTGAGTCAGGACATATGATCAACTAAGCGTATACTTCCCAAATCGAGCGATCGTTGGTGTAATTTGATGAGAACTAATTGATTCACTCATATTTAGGTGTAAACATCGAAAATGCAATGATATTTATTGTTTATTAAATGTTTCTAACCAATTTGATGGTATTCTGAGTCAGGACATATGATCAACTAAGCGTATTCTTCCCAAGTCGAGCGATCGTTGGTGTAATTTGATGAGAACTACTTGATTCACCCATATTTAGGTGTAAACAACGAAAACCAATGATACTTATTGTTTACTAAATGTGAAGCTTTTAAACAGGTTACTCATCCGTTACAACAGATAATGCACTTGTTGCAACATATTAGTAACTTGTTGCAACAACTAACCAATCTGTTGCAACATATTAGTAACTTGTTGCAACAACTAACCAATCTGTTGCAACAGATTACAAACTTGTTGCAACAGATGGGTTAGTTGTTGCAATTTCTTCAACAATTGAAAGATTTGTTGCAACAACTGACTCATCTGTTGCAACAGATCACAAACTTGTTGCAACAGATTATCAACTTGTTGCAACTTCTTCAACATCAGTTAGATTTGTCGCAACAACTGACCCATATGTTGCAACAACTGAACCATCTGTTGCAACAATTTACAAACTTGTTGCAACAACTTACTCATCTGTTGCAACAGATCACAAACTTGTTGCAACAGATTATCAACTTGTTGCAACTTCTTCAACATCAGTTAGATTTGTCGCAACAACTGACCCATATGTTGCAACAACTGAACCATCTGTTGCAACAATTTACAAACTTGTTGCAACAACTTACTCATCCGTTGCAACATATTAAAAACTTGTTGCAACAGATGGGTCAGTCGTTACAGCTTCTTCAACAGCTGTTAGATTTTGTGACTTGTTTAAAACTACTGAAACCACTGAACATAATGTATTGAACACAACTTAAATAATGAACACCTAATATATACTTAACAAAATGTCTTAGAAAAGTACTGAACACCTAATATATACTTAAATTACATAATGTCATAAAAGAAACTCCTAATATATACTTAAATTGTTCAACAGGCCACATTTTGGCTCCAAAAAACGCAAAAACAATGAATTGTTTATCAACCCATCTTAAGGCTCCAACACCTTTTCAATGACACCTAATGCCCATCTCCATTGCATCCTCCCTACAGAGTTGTCGCTGATTAGACTTTCGGGTTTTGTCCTAGTTGTGCCGGTAAGCAAAGCCTCCATAAAAGCAATTGACCACGAACCACATGCCTTACCAGTGACATTGCGGGGGAGATTCTGTAGCCTATTGAATTCCCACGATTCATTGAGTAACTTTGCAAGGCAAGTGTGCGAACATTCCACTCTGTTGCAATAACTTGGGCCACAATTCCATTACCGGCTCCATGAAACAAAAGAAATCAGATTCTTCATAGACAGGAACGTTGCAGTCATACACATTTACCACTCCCTCTTCAATCATGAACTCGAGAGTGACAAAATGTGTGGCATTAATATTCATCACTGTTAAAACCCTCTTTGCACCAGCCCACGAGCAGCCTCCCGGGTAGGGTCTGACACCCCTACAATAATCGACCATATCATCATCCCACTTGAATTCAGCAAGTCTAACCTTCAAAGACACGACATTTGGAACTGTACTCTCTTTTGTCAATTCTGCGTACCTCTTGGACATGTTGTTGTAAAAGTTGAGGTCCAGGATTATGTCAGTAGAATCATAGTACTCGGGGAAATTGATTTGCCTCATACGCATTAGAAGCAGGACTTCATCTACATACTAAAGTAAAAGTAGTAAAACAGTTAGTTACTTGGTGCAACAGATTCAACAAAATAAAGGAACTGTTGCAACAGCTAGTTAACTTGTTGCAACAGATTATCTACTTGTTGCAACAACTAGTTAACTTGTTGCAACAGATTATCTACTTGTTGCAACAACTAGTTAACTTGGTGTAGCAGATTCAACAAAATAAAGGAACTGTTGCAACAACTAGTTAACTTGTTGCAACAGATTATCTACTTGTTGCAACAGCTAGTTAACTTGTTGCAACAAATTATCTACTTGTTGCAACAACTAGTTAACTTGGTGCAGCAGATTCAACAAAATAAAGGAACTGTTGCAACAACTAGTTAACTTGTTGCAACATATTATCTACTTGTTGCAACAACTAGTTAACTTGGTGCAGCAGATTCAACAAAATAAATGAACTGTTGCAACAGCTAGTTAACTTGTTGCAACAGATTATCTACTTTTTGCAACAACATACTGAATTAGATAGATATATACAAGTGTTGAAACTTACCCAATCCTCCCACCATATTTCTATGCTTGTCAGAGCCTTGAAGTCTGCTGCTCCAAATTCATGCATTGAGTACATGGTTCTCCCACTCTTTTTGGACTTGATTGCAGTCTCAACCTTTTTCTTTCTTTAGGCATGTACAGGCTTGAAAATATCCACCGTTTTTAGCACTTTTGACCCAACATCAAGAAGAGGAGTCTCAATTGACTTACTAGGAGTAGCAACAGATCTTCTTGATCTAACTGATGCAAGTGCCTTGGCAATTGCTTTGCCCCTCCTCCGAGCATGAACAAGAGTATAAGGTGAGGAAAGATTCTTTGATGGTTTGATACCCCTCTTGGATATCAACCTCTGCATAGAAGTGTTTGTGGCTTCTTGGGCCTGCACCAATTCCTCCACCTTTCTAATCAAATTATCCATTTTGTCCTTGCAAGTGGTGCACTCACAAGCACATGAGGGGACCTTAGAAGTACCGGCACCAACATCAACAAATCTTCTACCACTCAATCCACCACTACTAAAATTACCACCAAATCCTGAAAAATCACTCAATCCAGGAACTGGGGTAAATCCACCAATATTAGCATCATCATCTCTTAATTTTTCCCCAGCAATACTTGTTGGGACATCATCACCACCACCACCAACAACAACATCAACAGGATGAACACCACCACCAACAGCATCAGCACCACCAACAGCATCAACAACAACATCACCACCAACACCAACAACAACATGACCACCAGCAACATTACCACCACCACCAGCTACAACATCATCAACCCTAGTGATGGCCGTCACTCCAGCCAATTCCCCTTTGAACCCATTCATCAGTCTGTCAGACACAGATTCTATGGGCACAAAGGTGACAAGGCATGGCATCTCCAACTCTCTTATTGTTGGGACAAGCCATGGGTTCACAACCTACAACAAAAAAATAGATATATCATAATGGTGCTAAATCATAAAAAGCAAAACCTATTTAAAACAAGTTAACAGGTTGTTGCAAAAGGTTACACATCTGTTGGGCAATGTCCAACAGATAGGTAACTTGTTGCAGCAGGTCTCTCATCTGTTGGAAAATTTCCAACAGATGGGTAACTTGTTGCAGCAGGTTTCTCATCTGTTGGATATTGTACAACAGATTAGTAATTTGTTGCAACAGATTATTGTACTTGTTGTAAAAACTTACTGTAACAGATTCAGAAGTTATCAAATTAGTAAATAAAGTGATATGTTGCAACAACTGTGGTACTTGTTGGAAATTGTCCAACAGATTGTCAACTTGTTGCAGCAGGTTTATCATCTGTTGGACATTTTCCAACAGATGGGTAACTTGTTACAGCAGGTTACTCATCTGTTGTAAAAAACTAGTTGCATGTTATAACATATTCATCTGTTGGGTAACTTGTTGCAACAGGTTAATTATCTGTTGGACATTGTCCAATAGATGCATAACTTGTTGCAACAGATGAATGTATTGTTGCAGCAGATTATAAAAGTTGTTGCAACATCTAGTCATCTGTTGTGTTCTAATGCTTACAGCTTCCTTAGGGGGGTTGAAATGGTCAACACTCAATTTTGTGTTGTTCCTGGCAGTGAGCCATATAAGAATTCTTGGATAGGTAACTTCTTTGGAGTATTCCTTGACTTGATGCTTGAGGTGAGGAATGGCTTCAAATGCCCAAGCCTAGAAAAAAAAGATGCCATCAAAAATCAAAATAGTGATTGAAATAAAAAATAAAAAAAGGTAAAACATTAAAGAAAATTTACCATGAAAGCCCAAGGGAAGCCATATAGGTTTTGTGTCTTCCCCGTTGGCTTCAAATCCTTCATCAAATATTCAACAGTCAAGCTAAAGCTTTGAAAACCCCAGGCATAGTTGTTGAAGGCATCATAGTCCTCAACAAGTTTAATCAATCCAAGCGGTATGTTGTAGTTTACGTCTCTTGCCCAAAGAACACTATGCATAAACCAAACTAAGCACAGTGCCTCCTTGTGCTTTTTTGAGAAAGTTTTGGACTCCAAGTCTTGCAATAATTTCTTTTGAGTGTAGCTCCTTCCCACTAAGTTTACCAAAGAGACATTATTCTTAGCTTTGGAACCCTTCGCTTTCTTGTCTGCCTTGGGCGTCCGGACTGGCTTGGTTAATACAACAGTAGGAAGAGGCTCATAAGGATAACATCTCAATCCGGTAACTATGGCAAACTCCTTCATGCCAAAGCAAACCGGCATGCCACAGTAATTGATCCAAATCTCATCCTTTCTATCACAAATAATCTTACGCTTCAAAAGCTCAGAAACCATTGTCATTTGAAATCGGGCACTGGTATCTTCAGGCAAATCTAAATAGAGCCCAAAGCAGCTAGCCCTAAAGAAATTCTCCAACCCCTGCTGCCGGAGAATGCCCCTGAAGGTGTCAAAGCCCTTGCCCATGGTTGATCTAACCACAAAATCACCAGACAAATCCTTATTTTCATTCAGCGGCATCGTCACGCCGTACTTTTCAATGCTGAAACTCTTGACGACCTCCTCAATCGAAGGTTTATTGGGATCTATGACAATACTAGAAGACTCAACAAGATTGGCATCCACATTATGTTTCCTTTTTCTTCTTAACTCAGCCAAGATCTGATATGTTGATTCTTCTTCTTCTTCTTCATTACCATTTTCAGTTTCTACTTCTTCTTCACCTCCTTCATCCCCTTCAGCTCCTTCATCCCCTTCATCTCCTTCTTCTTCACTTACTTCTTTTTCATCTCCTTCTTCTTCATCTCCTTCAGCATTTTCTTCATCTCTTTCAGCAGATTTTTCATCATCTTTTTCACTTTCTTCTCTAGTTTCTTCACTTTGTTCATTTTTATCACTTTCTTTTTCATGCCCAACAGAGGTTTCGTGGGTTTCCTCTCTTTCTGAAGCCCTAGTTTCACTAACTCTTTCCTCATTTGTTGATTGACAAATAGCAGTCACAAGTTTATCTAATGGTGTTTGCACCTTAGCTCTTTTACTACTTTCTCCCTCAGTTGGTTTCTCTCCTTTTCTTTTAACTGGAGACATTTTATCTACACACAAGAGATAGAAAAATAGTTTTAATTGGTTAGTGCAACATTCAAAGTAAAAAGGGAAAAGGAATATGTTGCAACAAGTAATCAGTTGTTGCAACAGATTAATAATATATTGCAACAAAATACGAAGTTGTTGCAACAACTTATTACTTGTTGCAGCAGAATCTTAATCTGTTGGAAATAGAAAACAGTTGCAACAGCTTAGCAACTGTTTAGATTTTTTACAACAGCTTGTTAATATGCTACAACAACTGCTTCAGTTGCTGCAAAAACCTCAACAATTGTTTTGATTTTATCCAGCAGTTGTTGGATAAAATCAAACCTTTTCCTAAACCATAGCATGACAGCAACAACAACAGCAAAAACATCTAAATTTAACTACAAAACATCATCTATATTTCACTACAAACACACAACCATCACAAATCTCACTCACAACTTAAACAAAATACACCAAAACCATGCAACCTCAGCAGATGTTTGCAACTATCAAACAAGTGCTGAATTTGCTGCAACAAGTAACCTCAGTTGTTGGAAAACATCAACAAAATTGCAAGCCTTTTTTTTCGAAATAACAAGGAGAAAAAGAACAAAACAGCACCAAATACCATAATTTCACAACCACAACCACTATTTAAAAACTCACAAACCCCAACAAGTGCAACAAATACACGAAACTACAGCAAAACAAACAACATTCAAGAAAAACCCATGCTCTCCTTCATCTTCTCTAACCAAAATCATCATTTTCATACTCTGATTTCAAAACCCTAACTTTTGAACCAAGTGAAAAAAAAAGTTTACCTGAGAATGAATAGACAAGCAACAACAATGGAGAGAGAGAAAAATGAGCAGCAGCAGCAACAATGGAGAGAGAGGAACGAGCAACAACAATGGTGGTCACTGATCGCCGGTTTGAACAGCAGCAACGGAGAGAGAGAGAGAGAGATGAGATGAACTGAAGAATGAACTGCTATTTTTTTTTTTGAAATAAAACGAAGTGGGTCGTGGGGGAAGTGGGTTGGGGTTGGAAGGAGTTTTTGTATAATGTGTGTGGGTTGGAAGAAATTTTTGTATAGTGTGTATGGGCTTTTGTGTATTTTGTAAAAGATTATAAGTTTTAAAAATTGTAATTCGGTCCCAATTTAAGTTAATCACATTTTTAAGACAAGTTTGACCTTTGGTCAAACTTGCACCATTTCTAATTATCAGACTTTTTTGTCACCACAACTTAAATCTTCCACGTTACTGCGTGTTTGGCTATTATTCCTAACGTCGCCACTGATGAAGCTGCTCTTCTTGCTTTCAAATCTCACATTTTTCTGATCCAAACAACGTCTTAGCAAGTAACTGGTCTTCTTCCAGCCCAGTTTGCAGCTGGATAGGTATCACTTGCAGTGGGCGTCACAATAGAGTTACTGCTTTAGATATTTCTAGCATGCAACTTCAGGGTACTGTTCCTCCACATCTTGGAAACCTCTCGTTTCTCGTTTCCCTTGACATCAGTAACAACACTTTCCACGGAGATTTTCCAAAAGAGTTGACTCGTTTGCAGAGGTTGAAACTGATTGATGTTACAAGAAACAATTTTAGTGGTTCCATTCCATCATTCTTAACTTTGTTACCTAACCCTCGATTCATTTACCTTTCCAACAACCAATTCTCAGGGGAAATTCCGTCTTCCTTCTCCAATCTCACAAATCTTGAAGAGTTAAGAATACAGAGAAATTTTCTTCAAGGAAAAATCCCTCCTGAAATCGGCGACCTTCGTTACTTGACAATTTTAGACCTGCAGGGTAACAGGCTTACTGGCTCTATGCCCCCATCAATCTTCAACATGACTTCCCTGGTAACTCTTGCTATAATACGCAATCGTCTTGTTGGTAAACTTCCAGTAGATATTTGTAGCAATCTCCCAAATCTTGAAGTGCTTTTACTCTCATCCAACTACCTAGATGGCCTAATTCCACCAAATTTAGAGAAATGCTCAAAGCTAGAATGGTTGACATTGTCTGGAAATGAGTTCACTGGAACTATAACAAGAGAACTTGGGAACCTAACTATGCTCACACTGTTGCATCTTGGAGAAAACCATTTAGAAGGTCCATTTTATGAATTATCTTTTGTTTTTTGGGGCAGAATACCTAAAGACCCCCTAAAATTGGTGTTTTATTCAAATCCCCCTTAAACTATACCTGGTCCGAATTACCTCCTACAGTTGCCTTTTTTTTTTATAATTGTCACCCCCTCAAACAATTACTGGTCCTAATTACCCCTTATACTTGGCTTTTCAATAGTCGTTAGCCCCTCAAAAGAAAAATGGTAAAAGAAAGAAAACTTGGGTTGTATTCTAATAGAGGAATAGAGAAGATATATGGAAGGAGATAAGGAAATAGCCATTGGAATGACTATATAAAAGGAAATAGTATTTTAGATTTTTTACACATCAGATTAATGTGGTTGTTATTTTACACTCTCACGCGCCAAATGTCATTTTGAAATCACTTGGATTATAGAAAAACCAAGTACATGAGGTAATTAGGACCAATTATTGTTTGAGGTGGTAACAAATATTAAAAAACAATCAAGAAAAACCAAGTACATGGGTGTAGTTAGGACCAGACATAGTTTAAGGGAGATTTGAATAAAACTTGCCAAATTTAGGGAGGTCTTCAAGTATTCTGCCTTTGTTTTTTTTGCTTTTTGTTCTAAAGATTCCTCAAAAGCTAAGCATGTAATGTCAGTCTGAACTAATGTTTATACATTTCTTTTCTAATTCCCAGGAGAGATACCAATTGAGATAGGTAATCTACAAAAACTCCAAGTGCTTGGGTTAAGCAGAAATAAGTTAAGTGGTACTATTCCTGCAAAACTTTTCAACATTTCAGCATTGCAGATATTTACTATATATGGAAATCAGTTATCAGGTAGTTTACCTTCAGATTTAGGCCTTGGAACGCCTAATCTTGTGGAAGTTTACCTTGGATCAAATAATCTCAGTGGATGAATTGCTCCTACCATCTTGAATGCTTCAAGGCTAACTCTTCTAGACCTTGCAAGCAACAAGTTTACAGGTCCAATTCCTTATTCACTTGGTTCCTTAGAGTGTCTTGAAGTCCTATACTTGGGCAATAACAATTTCATTAATGAGCCATTTTCTTCTGAGTTAGGATTCGTTTCGTCCCTGACTAATTGCAGATATTTAAGAGAAGTGGTCATTGAAGATAATCCTGTGAATGGTTTTCTTCCAGCTTCTATTGGAAATTTTTCTGATTCTTTTCGGATGTTTGTTGCACGTAGAAACAAACTGAAGGGCACAATCCCGGAAGAAATTGGAAACCTAAGTGGTTTACGTGTGTTAGCTCTGTCTCATAATGAATTCACTGGTTCTATTCCTGAGAAGTTGAGAACTATGAACAATCTTCAAGAATTTTACTTGGAAAATAACAGTCTAAGTGGAACTATACCTGATGATATCTGTAGTTTACCGAATCTTGGAGCTTTAAAGTTGACTGGAAATCAAATATCGGGTTCAGTTCCAGCATGTTTAGGAAATGTTTCTACTTTAAGATATCTTCATTTGGCTTTCAACAGATTGAGTTCCATCTTACCTGAAAGCCTTTGGAGCCTTCAAGATCTCTTAGAACTCAATGTATCAGCAAATCTGTTTAGCGGGCGTATACCTCCTGAGGTTGGTAATCTAAAGACTGTGATACTAATCGATCTGTCAAAAAATAGTTTTTCCAGTAATATTCCTAGTACTATGGGGGGGGGGGGGGCTTGAAAGGTTAATTAGTCTTTCCCAAGCTCATTTGGGAAAATGGTGGGATTGGAATTCTTGGATTGTTCTTACAACAATCTTACTAGTGAAATCCCAAAGTCACTTGAAGCACTCTTACATCTCAAGTACTTTGACATCTCTTTTAACAAATTAACGGGAGAAATTCCTAGTGGTGGTTCTTTTGCAAACTTCACCGGTCAATCTTTCATGTCTAACGATGCACTCTGTGGTGCTCCTCGCTTTAATGTGTCGCCATGTTTCCTCAAATTCACTAAGAAGTCAAGAAGAAAGAAAACACTTGTAGGACTATATATCGTATTAGGTATTGGATCAACGTTTCTTGCATTGGTCCTCAGATATGTGTTGTTAAGATGGAGAAAGAAAAAGAAGAATCCAGGTCAAACCGAAGTAACTTTGGTGAAAAGACATGAAAGAATATCTTATCATGAACTTCAACAAGCAACAGGCGGATTCAGTGGGAGCAACTTGCTTGGTACTGGGAGTTTCAGCATGGTGTACAAAGGGATACTTAAATACGGGACTCTTTTGGCAGCAAAGGTATTCAATGTGCGATTGGAGGGAGCGTTCAAGAGCTTTGAAACAGAATGTGAGATACTACGCAACCTTCGCCATCGAAATCTCACAAGAGTGATCACTAGTTGTTCCAACCAAGACTTTAAATCCTTAGTATTGGAATACATGCCCAATGGAACACTTGATAAGTGGATACACTCTCATGACTTGTTCTTAAACATCTTGCAGAGGCTAGATATTATGATAGATGTGGCATCAGCATTAGATTATCTCCACAACGGGTATCCAACACCTGTGGTGCATTGTGACTTGAAGCCAAGCAATGTCTTGCTAGATCGAGGCATGATTGCCCATCTGAGTGATTTTGGCATTGCAAAATTGCTAGCTGATGGGGAGACTTTTGTCCAAACAAGGACTATTGCAACCATTGGATACATTGCTCCAGGTAATAAAACTTTCAAACTTGGCATGCTTTAGGTTTTCGGATTTCAAAATCACTGTCATGTCGTGAATAGTATTTTAGGGATTATTATACAGTGAATAATAATGCGTAATTATACTTCGGTGAACTATGATATACGGATTGTTATGCAGAGAGTGCCAATATTAAGCATATTTTTGTATTTGGATACTTTTATCCAACTATTGCTAATACACATTCATATTCATGTTCTATCACCCGCAATGATACATAGATTACAGTATAAGTCATATCAGTTTTAGTGATACAGAGTTTAGTACTAGCAAATGACGCTACATTAGTTTGCTTAATATCGAAAACTAAACATTGTATTAATTATGCAGATATTATGTTAGCAGTGCAAACTTTTATACTGCATACCAAACATTTGTATTAGTTACACGAAATTTTATTTCAGATTATCAGGAAACTTATCTAACAAGATTTCGCCCATGATTGCAGAATATGGACAGGATGGAATAGTATCCAAATGCTGTGATGTTTATAGCTTCGGTATCATGATGATGGAAACATTTACTGGGATGAGGCCAAGTGATGAATTGTTTACTGGATATTTTAGCCTAAGATATTGGATTAATGATTCTTTTCCAAGTGGAGTTGGTCAATTTGTGGATGCCAATTTGTTAAGGCCAGAGGAAGAACATATTAAAGCAAAGATGCAATGTGTATTGTCTATCATGGAATTGGCTTTGAGTTTCACTTTAGTGTCACCTGATGCAAGAGTTAACATTGAAGATGCTCTTTCAGCCCTAAATAAGATAAGACATCAGTACGTCACTAGTTGTGCAAAGACTTAAAAAGAGATTCTTTAACTCTTTTATTTCAGTTTTCAATGATTATTTAGGCCAGTTTCATCACTCCACATGATCTGTGTTGTGTGATTCAGAGGTTGTGAAGAAATAAGCTACCAGTGAAGAAGAAACGAAAGGAATAAATCGCGTTTCTGTAACATTAGCTGCTTTAATATTGCATCTTTTTCAGGAGACTATCACTGCATGCAGAAGAGATGAAAAGTTTTAACTGCAGAATGCAGATTCCAAGCTATATGATTGCTTTAGTATTGCCAATTATTACTAAGTTGTTGTACAGAAACCTTGTATTACATCTATGACCAATCATTCCTTTGATAGCTCAATGGAGTTGGTGCGAACTAAAAGACGTAGGGATAAACACATGTTTTCTCATCTACAAAATTGAATGTTTTTATCCCTATATCTTTTTGTATGTCTTTTGAATGTCTTTTGAATGTCTTTATCCCTATGTCTCAAACTACAAAAAAATTTGAATATCTTAATCATCCCTCCTCAAAAGACTAGATCTAATAATCTACAGAAACTAGTAAATTAAGAGCAGCCTTTCTCCATAGAGCAACTGCTATTCTCCAGACTAAGGATGTCATCACTACGAGCAGCCTTTCTCCATAGAGCATGTCATGGCTTTATCAGTTTTCGGGACTCGAATCTTCCATTAACACACTTTCATATCCAATGAAGTGAGAATGAATATGTTCTACAATGCCAAATGAAAGTGAGAATGAATATGTTCTACAATGCCATTTCTAATCTTTTTTTTTTCCTCATAAAGACAATTTGTGATCATTGTTACTGGAGTGAACTCAGAGATCTTATCACTTTCAACATAGCCATGGAGTCAGGCTCTTAGAGCATTTGGCCCTCATGTCAATTACAGTAGCCTCTTAGAAGCAACTAGAAATATTCACACTGCACTTGGAAGAATAAGCTTAAATTAATAACTTCTATAACATCAAGGTGACAATCCTAATGTTGCTGTCATCTTCTCGGACCAGCTACTAATCAATCCATTGGGTAAACCATTGCATCACCAACTAGCTAATAGACAAAAACCCCTCGACACCATCAATAAATTCCTCCTTTTGCTCATGTTTGCTTTAATTGAAGATTTGCAATATGTAGAATCAGAACCAGTAATTGTTGAGATTCTTGCAGGAATATACACCAATGGAATTCTATATGGAGAGATTCTCGCATGAATATCCATACACTTTAAATTCTAAGGAGAAGGTTTGAAATAATTTTTTGTAATTACATAGAACTGACAAAAAGGTAAAAAATGAACGACCTGGATCATGATAAAGTCTTTTATTACATGAAGAGCTTACGCCATCTTTCTTTAAGCGTTGTTGTTGACACCACCAACTAACCTAATCAACTATCTGGATTACCCCCAAAAAAGCAGTCATTAGTTTTTATCTCTAAGCAAGCACCTTCATAACCGCTACTAAATAACAACCCGAACCACCTCAAATGATAACCTGAATAGGGAGATGCAAGGTAGTTTAACAAGAAATGACTTGAGCAAAAGCTCCTACTACATTTCTAACAACTTTCAAATGCCCCAAAATCATATCTAGCTGCACTAGCACATGATCCCATTTGGAGGAATAAAATCAAAGAGGCAAACAAGCAAAGAATTTCAACCAGTATTGAAGGGAATTGGCTGAAGGGACTGGTTGATGATTTACAATCAAAGGAGGACGAAGGGCTCCGTGGTTAGCTTTTTTTTCCTTACGTGCATTGTACATCTCTTCTGTCTCGATGACAACCAACCTTTTCACCTAAGATCAGTACAAAAATGTAATATAGCTAATTACTACTTCATGTCGAAACTAGCATAGTTGCATAGAAACAAAAAAGGCATAAAATTCATAAATAATTTAAAACCTGCTGAAGCATTCCCCTAACAGTAGGTGTGTTCCATCGCATCACAGTCCGGTTGCATTTGCCGAGGTGCAGTGCCTCTAAGGTACATCTATGGAGCCTTCTAGTGCCTGGAATACCCCTCACAAGGGTTATGTACAGATTAGAGCTCCAGGAGATTGGAGCACAAGCTTTAAAAGCATTGTAAGCACTCATCTCTTCCTGTTTTTCTGTTTTTCGCTTTCCTGCAGCAGAAGTAACACGAAACTTGGCATCAAGGAAAACCTTTTAAACAAGAAGAGTATGACAGGAGGTACGGGATCTAACAGATCTGTTTCGGAATGGTATTTCACAAAACAAAATGTAGCTACCGACAGCATGTTGAGGAACTTAATAATAACAAACACAAGCTAGATGCTAATCAAAGTTACATGTTAGGTTTGAAAGAAAGAAAGAAGAGAAGGAGAGGCAACGAATCTACATCAGCAAGAAGTCAAGTTAAGTGAGGTCAAGGAATAAATGAGTTACTTCTATACCCTCTTTATCAGAGAGCTGTTATATACCTATTGAACATATGAATAATATTAAATAACTTAAAAAACATATGAATAACTTTTCCAACAGTAGTTGATCCATTTACTAACACATTATTACCAAATCAATATAGGGAACACGTTGAGAATATAGATTTTCTTACCCAGGTTTATGTTTCTTTTTTCTGTTTTCTTATTTTCTTTTTCTTTTTGGTTGATTATTTGGACACATCCTTTATGAACATGAAACTACATATCAAGAAAATCTGTTTTCATATTTTTATTATTTTCCAGGATACATGAATAAAATCCAAAAGCATCAAAATACATAGATTGATGGTGGAAGCTGCAGAATTTATGATGTGATTCTTCGAGTTAACAAAGAATCAATCGACCAGGATCTTGTTGTTGAAGCGCTTGATGGGCAGAATTCAAGAAACGGACCTAAATCGGGCTATACTTCTCGAAATTATGTGATTTCAAGACGAGGAGAAAGATGACGATTTGAACTATAAAAATGGCTCTTGAATCGTTTAAAACGAGTAAATATTGAGGGTACAATGATGGAAAGAAAATTAGGGTTCTGGGTGTGAAATAGAACGAAATTGTTTTCAAGAAACGTGTTCTTGAATGATCAAGAACCAACAAAGTTCCTAAGTCACCACTTGAAATCAACTTACGTGATAAAGAAACACCGCATGCTATTGAAAACAAGATAAAAACTATCACCACCTTGCTTGGAACAAAAAACAAGGATAAAGAACAAGAAATAGAGAAAATAACTCTATTGCAAAATTTAGGTTTATGCTAAAAACGTGAATAGTGATAATTGATCTTCAAACTTGAACTTCTTAGACTTTCTTTCTATTGAATTTCAATCTTGTGTTTTTTGATTTTTTTGGATTTCTTGATCGTCTTCATCTTGCATCAATTTAGAGACTTAACTTTCTCATTAAGGTTATATGTGACAACATGAAAAGTACTCGACTTATATTGACCATGATTCGGCCTTGATTCTTACATAACAATATCTTGTTTATATTTATCTAGTTATCTTGGAACTTTGGATCATTATCACCAATATCAGTAATGTGGCCTAAGTGGGTGAATGTTAAATTCTCCATAAAGTTTTTTTTTTTTTTAACTGGTAAGTAGTGATATTATAAAGGAAAACGGTCAAATATGCCACTAAACTTTGGAAAATGGCCACAGTAAGCTATCCGTTAATAGTTGGGATAAAATGTGCCCCTACCGCTACAAAATTGGTCCAAATATTCACTCACTGTGGAAGCTTCCAACATGTGACCTTTTTTCACAAGAGAAAAGGCTCAAATTTTTCCCTTGAACTTTGCACAATGGTCCAGATTTGCCTCTGAACTTATGTGTATGCAAAAATAGAACTCTCTCTGTCCTGTCCTAATTTATGTGACACATTTTTTTTTTAGTTTATCCCAAAAAGAATGTCACCTTTCTATATTTAGAAACAATTTAACTTTATAAGATGATTGATAATCACACAAAAAAATCTAAAGCTTGTTTTGGATCACAAATTTCAAATGTCTTCCTTTCTTTCTTAAACTCTGTGCCTAGTCAAATTGTGCCTCATAAATTGGGACAAAGGGAGTATTACTCAATTGTCCAGATTTTCTTCTGAATTTTGTGTATGCATTATGCTCATGAGTATATCTATTTGATTTTTGGATCAACTTGCACGCACTTCGACTATTCCACCGGATACCCGCCACCTCCCATTAACACAGGTACCCGGTAACTCTGCCACCAAAACTTAAGCATATAAAAGAAATCACCTAGTGTCTTTTTACGAGAAAAGGACATAAATGGTCTCTTAACTATGAGAGTAGGTTCAAAATTGTCCCTTAACTATGCACTTAACGGTTTTGGTCCTTTAAGTTTGTCACAAGTTAACAAAAATGGTCCCTCAACTATGAGGGTTGGTTAAAAATAGTCCCTTAAGTATGCACTTAACAGTTTTGGTCCTTTAAGTTCGCCAAATGTTAACACGTTTAGTCTTCGACAAAATATTCATCGAACTCTGTTTATTAGATTTGACGAGAACTATGAAAAAATTAGCGAGAACTCACATTTGGGTGTACGCATTACTAAAGAAAAGGCCAAATACCTCAGGATAAAACCGACAGACATCAGTCGGTTATAGGAAAAAACAGAGGAAAAACCTACAGACTTGATAATGTCAGAAAATAGTGTTTCGGAATACAAAGACCGACGGACTCTGTCGATTAAAACCGACGGACTCCATCGGCTAAGTAAAATACACTAGACTCACTTTTACTGAAAACCGGAAAAAAAAAAATCTTCCATCATAGTGATTCTTTAAAAAAAAAAAAATAGTTTCTGCACATTTTCCTTGAAAATAACCGACGGACGTTCGTTGGTTTTCGTAAAAAATAATAAAAGCTAAAAAAAATTAAAAAATAGGGTCCCTCTATTTTATCCATCGGTTTCCGTCCATCGTTTTTTTCGCTTGTTTTTAGTAGTGATAATTTTTGTAGTTTCTGCTATTTCTAATTTATTTCTAAGGTCTGGTGTATTTTACTTAGCTGATAGACTACCTCGGTTTTAATCGATAGAGTCCGTCGGTCTTTGTGTTTCGAGACACTATTTTCTGACATTATCAAGTCTGTAGGTTTTTCTTTTGTTTTTTCCTATAACCGACTGATGTCCGTCGGTTTTATCCTGAGGTATTTGACCTTTTCTTTAGTAATGTGTACACCCAAATGTGAGTTCTCGCTAATTTTTTCCTAGTTCTCGTCAAATCTAACAAACAGAGTTCGATGAATATTTTGTCGGAGACTAAAAGTGTTAACATTTGGCGAACTTAAAAGACCAAAACTGTTAAGTGCATACTTAAGGGACTATTTTTAACCAACCCTCATAGTTGAGGGACCATTTTTGTTAACTTATGACAAACTTAAAGGACCAAAACCGTTAAGTGCATAGTTAAGGGACTATTTTGAACTTACTCTCATAGTTAAGAGACCATTTATGTCTTTTTCTCTAATTGGGACTAGGCAAAATTCAGGTATGAGCAATAACCCCCACCAAATTTAGGAAGGCCCTAAAATATTTTACCTACGATTTTATTTAAAATATCTAAATTAGTTCGGTTAGGTTCAGTCATTTTTTACAATTATTCTGACAAGCCTATAACATGAGCTACAATCAACAACCACTCAATCTGCCAACATCATCTCTAATCGACATCCACAACTATCATTGCCCCATTATTATCGCCAGCCATATAAATTTAAAAAAAATATTTTATTGATACATTTATTAAATTTAATTAATATTTTATTTAAATTTTATATTTATTAATTTTAAAATAAAGATAAATTTTATATATTCAAATGCTTTATTAATTCTTAATTTTAATAAAAATAAACGAGCCAACGTAAAAAAGAATCAATCACGTTCCAAACAAACACTCCGTCACTCATCAACTTTTGCTTATTGGTTTTGTTGACACATCCACCGCACCAACTCCCTAGCTAAATTTTCTCTCATTATTTATGTATTTAATCAATGCTGTTGATGGCCTCCAGCTTTTTCCATAATCTTTTTTAAAGCTTTTTAGCCTAGCAAAAGAGTGTGCCGCAAACATATAGAGAGGAACACTGCATACTATTAAGATGGCAACCAAATTGTGGGCTTCAAAGGCTGCTTCATATCTTACCCTCTGTTTGGATGGTTGTTTCCCGTGGTTCATTAATGTACAGTATGATATGGTATAGTATGGTGTTGTACTGTATTGCACTATATTAATGAATACAATGTTTGGATAGACTGTATCGTTTGTTGTGGTTTAATAACATTTGTATTGTTTGGTTTGACCGTATGATATTGTATAATAACTTGTAAGTTTACTAAAATACTCTTAACTCTTAATTAGAAATTAATTTATATATATTAATAAAACAAAATAGGAACTTTAAAAAATAAGTAGGTAGTGGGTGTGGGTGGGGGTGGTGGAGGGGTGGGTGGTACTTGGTAGGGTGGGGTGAGTTGTTGTGGGTGAGGGTAGGTGGCAGAGGAGTAGGGTAGTTAGGGTGGGGGTGGGTGGTAGGGCAGGGGTAAGGGGGGGGTGAGTGGTAGGGTGGGGTGGGTGGGGCGGATGGTGGAGGGTGGGGAGGGGTGGGATGGGGGTGAGTGGTTGGGTGGGGGTGGGGTGGAGTGGATGGTGAAGGGTGGAGGGCGGGGTATAATGGGGAAATAAAATACGTAACCATGAAAAAATTATCAAATCCGTAGTTACAAAAATTAAGACTTTTCATGGTTATATAACCATGGGATGAATCACGAATTTACAACACCATACCACATAATTTTAAAAATAATGGAAACAAACATGGTTTCATAGAAAACCATACATTAATGAACCACGGGAAACCACCATCCAAACAGGGGGTTAAGGTCTCAACATTTCACAGAGCATTTGCTACTGGTAACATATTTATGGACATAGATGTGGTTTCATGTTTTTTTTCCTTTCTTGTTTTGTATTTGGTTATGTGAATGTGAATCATGAATTTGTTACGCTAGAAGTTGCTTGATCTGTCATTCTGTAGATTAAAGACCCCATTTTGGGAAGTGGGTTGTGTGTGTGTTTTTTCTGTTTATTTAGATCAATAGAAGATACTGCTTTCTTGATTTTACATTCTGCCACCTTTGTAATGGGAGTATATCAAGATTATGACGGGGCATTGTTTGTTTGTATATGTAGATGTTGATGGGCAAATCATGTTACTGCTATTTGTTGTTAAAAGCTGTGTTCCAGTCCCCTGGGTACAGAGTCACATCTGTTAGCCCCCCTACTGTGGGACGCCCCGCCACGAATTCGGATTTATGTTATACGTATGTGAGATCTATGTATATTGGATCAGTTATCTTGTCTTTTTTCTTTTTTTGGATAAGTCCGTACCAGCTTTGGTGCACATTGAGTATTCCAGTGGACACCTGGTATCTCCCACCAACATAGGTGCGGGGTCACTTTGCATAGCAAGACTTAAATGTGAAGATATAACCTAATGTTTTTGTTTCTGTTAGGATCTGAACCTTTGTCTTGAGGTTTACACCTATTCATTAACCATTAGGCCACATCCTTGTGTGTGGAGTTAGTTATCATCAAGACTAAAAATGAAATGAAATGGTATTTCCAATCGTTGTTAATTACTTTGACATAGATACTGAAATATGGATGTCAGCAGCACTTCTCAAAATTGAATGGTTGAGCTCTGAAATCCGGATTAGTTAGAAATGATTAAGTTACAGAGAATGATTGTAACTTGTTAAATCAGATTCATAACGATAATTTCGCTGATGAATTTATCCATGGCTATACTTCTTTAGTCCAACTTGGTGTGTTTTTAAGTCAAATCCTCCCATGAATTCTACCAAAAGAGAAGTTAAAAGCTGTGTCTATTATAATGCCTATTAAAAAATGGTCCATTTTAGTTGTCATTCTTTCTTGTTGCAATGACTTCTCAACCAAACTTGTGACAATTCTGCATATTTTGTAAGGGATTTGCAGAAACTGTGTGAATATCTTGTCCTGTGAGTAAAGAAACTACTCAGAATCAGATTTACTTGTTTTTTTTCTAATATCTTCTATCTACAACAACAACAACAACAACAACAACAACCCAGTGAAATCCCACAACGTGGGGTCTGGGGAGGGTAGAGTGTACGCAGGCCTTACTCCTACCAAGGTAGGACGGCTGTTTCCGAAAGACCCTCGGCTCAATAAAAAAAACATAAAAAGAGGTCAGATAAGGCTAAGAGATTCAAAGCGATATGGAAATGAAATAATGCAAGCGACACAGATAACATAGGATAATCAAAGCACAGAAAATAACAGATAATAGCAGAAATCAGAGCACAAGAAATTATACTGCGATAATGCGGCTACTAACAAGACAGGATAACGAGACTATCTACTAACCTTCTACCCTAATTTGGGTCCTCCAAACCCTCCTATCTAAGGTCATGTCCTCGGTAAGCTGTAATTGCGCCATGTCGTGTCTAATTACCTCTCCCCAATACTTCTTCGGCCTACCCCTACCTCGTCTGTAACCATCTATGGCCAACTTCTCACACCTCCGCACTGGGGCATCTGTGTCTCTCCTCTTCACATGCCCAAACCATCTCAATCTCGCTTCTCGCATCTTGTCTTCCACCGAGGCCACTCCCACTTTGTCCCGAATATCCTCATTCCTAATCCTGTCACTCCTGGTGTGGCCACACATCCATCTCAACATTCTCATCTCGGCAACTTTCATCTTTTGAACGTGAGATATATTAACCGGCCAACACTCCGCCTCATACAACATAGTCGGTCTAACCACCACTTTGTAGAACTTGCCCTTAAGTTGTGGTGGCACCTTCTTGTCACATAGCACTCCGGAAGCAAGCCTCCATTTCATCCACCCTGTCCCAATACGATGTGTGACATCATCGTCAATCTCCCCGCTGCCTTGCATAATAGATCCAAGATACTTGAAACTACTTTTCTTCTGGATGGCCTGGATACCAAGCCTCACTTCCAAGACAGCCTCCTGAGGTGCTTCACTAAACTTACACTCTAAGTACTCTGTCTTGGTCTTACTCAGCTTAAACCCTTTAGACTCCAGAGTATGTCTCCAACCCTCCAGCTTAGCGTTAACTCCGCTACGAGTCTTGTCGATCAGGACTATGTTATCCGCGAAAAGCATACACCATGGCACCTTACCTTGAATTTGCCGCGTCAATCCATCCATCACCAAGGCAAATAAAAACGGACTAAGAGCTGATCCTTGATGCAACCCCATCACAACTGGAAAGTGCTCTGAGTCTCCTCCTACTGTCCTTACCCTGGTTTTGGCTCCCTCATACATGTCCTTGATCACCCTAATGTATGCCACATGTACACCTTTAGCCTCCAAGCATCTCCATAGGATCTCTCTTGGAACTTTGTCGTAAGCTTTTTTTAGGTCGATGAATACCATGTGTAAGTCCCTCTTCCTCTCCCTATACTGCTCCACCAGTCTCCTCACAAGATGGATGACTTCTGTAGTTGAGCGTCCTGACATGAATCCGAACTGGTTCTCTGAAATAGACATGCCTCTCCTCACCCTCGTCTCCACCACCCTTTCCCGCACTTTCATAGTGTGGCTTAGCAGCTTGATACCTCTATAGTTATTGCAACTCTGGATATCTCCCTTGTTCTTGTATAGAGGGATCATTACACTCGACCTCTATTCTTCGGACATCATTGCCGTCTTAAAGATGACATTAAACAACCTAGTCAGCCACTCCAAACCTGCCGGGCCCGCGCTCTTCCAAAATTCCCCAGGAATCTCGTCAGGTCCGGTCGCTCTTCCCCTGCGCATCTTACGAACAACACCCTTAACCTCCTCAACCTTAATACTCCTGCAATACCCAAAATCGTGACGCCTTCCTGTATGTTCTAAATCTCCCAACACAATGTCTCTGTCCTCTTCTTCATTCAAGAGTTTGTAGAAGTATGACTGCCATCTCCGTCTAATGAGAGTCTCCTCTACCAATGCTTTGCCATGCTCGCCCTTGATGCACTTCACTTGATCCACATCACATGCCTTCCTCTCCCTCGCCTTGGCTAGCCTGAACAATTTCTGATCCCCTCCTTTCTCTTCTAGTTCAGCATAAAGGCGTTCAAAAGCTACCGTTTTTGCCATCGAAACCGCCAACTTCGCCTCCTTCCTCGCCATCTTATAAAGTTCCTTATTCGTCCACTTCTCCACCTCATCCTCGCTTTCTATCAACTTCGCATACGCCACCTTCTTTGCTTCCACCTTCCGTTGAACTTCTCCATTCCACCACCAGTCCCCTCGATGCTGACCACGACTACCTGTCGAGACCCCCAACACTTTCCTTGCTACCACCCTAATGCAACTAGCCGTCCTATCCCACATACTGGTCGCATCCCCACTACTATCCCAGGCCCCCATAACCTTCAATTTCTCTCCCATCTCCAGGGCACTAGTCGTGGTCAAACTCCCCCATCTGATCCTAGGTCTATCATCCTCGACCCTCTTCTTCCTCGTTATCTTGATACCTAAATCCATCACCAAGAGCTTATGTCCGGTTGTAAGATAGTCGCTCGGAATGACCTTACAGTCTTTGCACAGACCTTTATCGTCCTTCCTAAGGAGTAAAAAGTTAATATCTTCTATCTAAAAGCTCTAAAACCGAAGGCATTCTATCAGTGCAGTAGATTATGTTTTTAGATGCTTATAAATGCAAAGAATATGGTACTCCTTTAGCTGTGTTTGTTTGGGTCTATCATCTGGGTAGAGTTAACAGGTCTAAGTATGGTGCTGAGTTAATTGCTGCCAAAGTATTTATGGACTTTTACATCCCCTCTTCACATTTAATTAACATGTCGTTCTTGAGCCTGGTCGGTGCAAGTTGTATGGTAACAACAAAGGCTTCTTCGAAAGTGAATCTAATGGGAATCATTCCATAGTCTTTCAGTTAAAAATGAAGACAGATGTAAATAGATTGTAGTTGTTCAATCTAATTTGAATTTTGTTATTCCCTGAATGGTGTGATGTAATATAAAGTGATATATTGGATTTTCCCTCTTGCACTTTATGGCAACTTATCTGTCCATTTCCTCAATTTGTATACCAAACTTAGAGATGAAATTCCATGTGATGATTGGTTTTTATCATGATACGTGCGGTCTCTTTCACTTAGTGGTATACTTGAACAAGTGTTTATTTTTGGAGCATGCAAGTCTAGAAAAATATGTAGGATAAAACTCTGAAGGGTTGTATATTGGGTGCAAGCTGTAATGTCTCCTTCTGCAAAAAGGGCAGTGAACTGGAAGCAATATTTACTAACCCATAATGATAAAACCTCTCTCTGTCTCTCTCCTCGGATAAAAAGATAAAGAAAACCAAGGAGAACGAACATGTGAAGTATTGTTAGAATATGATCCACCAATGTATTGATGGTTTGTATTTAATTCTTTGCAGTTGTGAAGGATTTAAAGTATGCAGACTCTCATGAATGGGTCAAAGTTGATGGTAGCTCAGCGGCAATAGGCATCACTGATCATGCTCAGGATCATTTGGGTGATGTTGTGTATGTTGAATTACCTGAAGTGGGGGCTTCTGTTACTCAATCTGGCGGTTTTGGGGCTGTTGAAAGTGTCAAGGCCACCAGTGATATCAATTCTCCCGTTTCAGGAAAGGTGGTGGAAGTTAATGAGAAACTCAAGGACTCTCCTGAGCTGGTCAGTATCCTAGCTCTCTATTTTGTTTTCTTCTCAATGATGTATAGCCTTATAGCTTGAAGTAAAATGCTAAACTGTATTCTTGCAAATGTCGTGGTTGAGTGGGTCGTCGGTGTTTAATTTAGGGAATATGCTTCAAGTTACTCCCCCGTCCCAATTTATGGGATATTCTTTCCTTTTTGGTCAGCCCTAAAAAGAATGACGCATTTTTATATTTAGTAACAATTTAACTTTTAACTTTCCATTTTATCCTTAATGAAATGATTTACAGCCACACAAGTATCTATTGCTTGTTTTGGACCACAAGTTTCAAAAGTCTTTCTTTCATTCTTAAACTTCATGCCCAATCAAATACCTTCACATAAATTGGAACGGAGGGGGTAGTAGTTAAAACAGGAGGAACTACTAAAAAAAAAAAAGGATAAGTAAACTACTAAAAAGCAGGGTGAACTATTACACATAATCCACGGCTGAGTCACAGTATAATTATCTTGAGACTCCTAAACAATCATTAATCAAGAATGTACTACAATTTTTTGCGCATGGTGAATATGTCATTGCTATCAAAGCAACGTCGATGTAAGTAGTTCTTCATGCATTTCTCTAGTATATGGTACTGGGAAGCAAAAAAAGAACAATAAGAAAGATGTAATGAAGAAGAAAAAGAAAAAGAAAAGGACAGGTTCATATTCTGCTGGACTGCTGGCATGCAAAATCACAAGGCTTTTTAATATGCAAACATTAGCTCCCTTCGGAAGTCTAAAGATCTGTCTGAGGCATCAGTTAATGTAGATTCACTATTGATCTTTCAAGATTCTTTCTCAACACATTTGTCTGTCACTTCATGAACTTTTTATCTTTTTTTTTTTTTTTTAAACTGGTACTATTGAAAGCAGAGGCGGATCCAGGATTTGGAGGCTCCGGGTGCCACTTTTTTTTTTCCGATTCCAAATAGAGTAAAATTTTGGTCAATTACGTTGGGCTTCGGGTCAGGTTATTAGTTTTTTCCATTTATATTAGACAAAACGATAGAATGAAAACACGTAATAATTACAACAACTTGACACACGGATTAGAACTTTGGACTATAAAACTTATGATAATTTAACTTCTTATATTTAAACAAATAACTAATAAGAGAGGAAAAAAAGTCAAGAATTAATAAATAGTAATTATTAGAAGCAATTCAAGAGGAATTAAGGAAATGAAAAAAGAAAAAGAAAGAGACAACTAATATAAATGGGTTCATAAATTTGTGGAGTCAATTTGTAGAATTTAATGTGTAATTCTATTTACTGCAGCAAGCCAAAAGTTCAATTAAATGTTGTAAGTGAGGTTCGAACCCTGGTCACCAAGGAGGAAACTAACGCGCTTTGCCACTGGCACCATGAGGCCATTTGTTACTCCGGGTGGCAATCTAACTATTTATACTATTTCTTATGTATATATATACATATATACACAACGTTTTCACCGAAGCTTGCGGGTGGCGTGGCATCCCCACGGGCCTTAGTAGATCCGCCCCCGATTGAAAGTTCATGAACTTTTTATCTTGCCCACTATACAATACTATAACTTTATATGCCGGCTACTAAACAGCCGAATGACATGTGCATAATCAGCTAAAAGTTCAAAAAACTTCATAATGATGCTCGAAGAAGGCATTTCTTAAGTTAATGAACTTTGTTATCTATCCCCCCTAGACTCACAAGCTTCAGTAAAACTCTAGGATATTTTCTGTGTCTGAGATCCAGATGGACTCGAAACAATGTCATCATTTTTGTCAGGAAAGATATCATAAGCTAGTGGAATATCTGAGTTACCTTGAATAAGTTGTAAAGTTTTGGTGGGTAGATTCTTTAGAGAACAGAGTAACTTAAAGATTTCCTCTATTTGCAACTGTCTCCTGATGGTTTAGAAGCTAGTGTTGACTTGTTGAAATTTGTTGTGAACTTCTGTTTTCTTCTGGGGCACACAGGACCTGAGGTCTCTCGACCAACCGATCAAAGTTTATTCTAATTCTTTTTATATACTACAGTCTAGTGGAATAGGCATTTTAGGGTGAGATCTGAAAGCTCTTCAGCATGTTGCGGAGCCTTCTGTCATGATAGAAATAGGCGTGCTATTAACCATCTTTGGCTTTGATACCTACTAAAATACTAGGGAGTGCAGGAGGAAGGAAAGATATTTCAGGTCAAAAAATCCGTGTCCTACCGGAAGCTGGGAGTAATCCCTTAACAGTGGCAACTTTTATTTCTTGTGTTGTAATTTCTGAAACTCATTAGCATGCCCTTTTAGTTAAAAGTGATAGGTAATACTGTCTTGTAAGTTTCCTTATTGGGAGTTAGAATTAATTGGTGAGACTCAATGGATTACTTTCATTGCTCGAGACTATTCTGTTATACTCCTGGGGACTTTTAGCTGAATCTTATCCTTATTCAAATTTCAAGTTTCATCTTTACATTTTCTAGTTCATTGTCATATTTTATGTGACTTATTCATTTTCCCCCCTAATATTTAGGTTAACGGAAGCCCGTATCAAGATGGATGGATCATAAAGGTGGAGTTGACCAACCCCGACGAGATCACATCCTTGATGGACCCAGACCAGTATTCAAAGTTTTGTGAAGAAGAAGATGCAAAGCACTGAGGAAGTTGATAGGGAAAAACCACAGGCCAGGAAGTTGAAGAGTTCGAGTGGTGTTTTTTTTGTGTTTGGCTCAACATGTATTAACACTGCAATTCTTTTCATTCTTCCAAGTTCCAATGAAAGATTGAATGCTTTGAATGATGAATTTCATGTAGGTTTTCGCAGAATAATTTCCTCATTCTGACGTTGCATTTGTTTGTTTTTGTTTTTGTCTTTTTTTTTCTTTTTCTTTTTCTAGTTAAACTTTCATCAAGTAATTGACAGTAATATTGCTATTGAATGATCCCAGTATGCGAGTTCCTTTATACTACCTCGGTGGGTATAATATTAATCAACTTTGTAAGTCTTCAATCCGATCTCTACATTCATTATTTGGACAAAACAAAAGAGCGTCTCTATCGCATCTCTGGATGACTATTCTTATGCTTCCTTGGTTTAAGGCAGTTAAGAAAAATATGGTCATATCACCCAAAATATGGTCATATCACCTTCTCAATGACTATTCTTAATCTTGTTTGGTTTAGGACGAAGTCGATACATACGGAAATTGGTTAATATATCTTCAGTACGGAATACATAGCCTTGGCAATGGGAAATATGAGCAATTCAGCAAATGGTGAGATTAATATGAAAAACTCTCACATTAGATTTTTTAAAGCTCTTAAATACATGTAAATGAGTAATGCATTTTCCTTCCGAATTTACACATCTGAAATCTCCTTATATGCACCTCCTATCATGTTATACTAGTGAATCACTCCGCACTTCGTGCGGTTATAATCTCTTTATAAGTATAAAACAAAACAAATTTTATATATATGCACACACAAAAACTTTTTCTATTGTTGATAAGCAATACTTTGGTTCCTAAATTTGTCTAAATTTTCTTTTTCAACCAACAAAATAAGAATCGTAAATATAAGAGCAAGGAATGATAATTGCCTCCCATCTAACAAACTAAAAGGAAAAAACATAGTAATAGTTAATTAATTTACCCATATAAAGGGCAAAAGACCTGAAATAAGGACAAATAATTTGATGCCCATACTGTTACCATTTCAAGTTCTCAATGCGCAATATTGCTCACGTTATATAAATTGATTGGTTTCATAATTAATTTTGTAATAAATAGATAATACTAATGGGTAACTTTTAAAAAGTCTGTCAATAGGGAAGGGAAAAGGGTTTACTGGCTTTATTGCAAAGGTTCCTTGGTTACCAATTTTTTGCGCCGAGTGCCCTTCTTTTGGGCTGGTCTTTATATTTTGCCCCTCATTTATGTCTTCTTTAAATTTTGCCCTTGCCGCCTGTTTAATGAAAGTTTTTTGACAAAATTACCCTTACCCCATTAAAATCCTTTTTATTTCGTCATTTGCCCTTTTCTTTTCTTTTTTTGCTTCTTCTTTCCTCCTCTGTTTTGTGTTTGTCTCATCTGTTCTAAAACTTAGGTACGAATTTGGATCTTTTGCTCGTTTCAATAGTTGTTTTTATGTTAAATTGTTATTTGTTGAATTGATATCCTTGCCTTCATCGTTTTTTATATTTAATTGATCATTTTTTATTTAAAATTATAGTGTTTTGTTATAGTGTATGTATGATTTTTTGAACTTTAGTTTCATCCCCCATGTATATATTTTGGTTTTTTGAATGTCGTATTATGAATGTCGTAATATGTTTTAGTTGATTTTGATATGCGTTTTGATTTTCTCTTTGTTGAATCGTTGAAGTTTTGCCTGTGAACAGCTGTTTTATGGTGTTGCTGCTGTTTTTATTAAATAATCTGGTTTTTGTGAAGAATGTGTTTGTCTGAGGCAACATATGTCGGGTCCGGCAGAGTTCTTGATTTTTGAAACTGAAGTTATGCCGGTTCCGGCATAAAGTTATGCTTGTTCCGGCATAACTTCATGAATTAAGTTAATTTATGTGTGCTTGATTTTTTGGTGTTGTCTTGTTAATAATTTTGGTTTTTATGCAATCTTATGTGTTTTTGGTGTTTTGTTAATAATGTTTTGTTTTGGTTATGAAAAATGAAAGTTTGCCTCTCACGACATACTTTGTAATTTTGTAAACTGAAGTTATGCCAGTTCCGGCATAAAGTTATGCTTGTTCCGGCATAACTTCATGAATTAAGTTAATTTATGTGTGCTTGGTTTTTTGGTGTTGTCTTGTTAATAATTTTGGTTTTTATGCAATCTTATGTGTTTTTGGTGTTGTTTTGTTAATAATGTTTTTGTTTTGCTTATGAAAATGAAAGTTGCCTCTAACAGCATACTTTAGTCTTTTGTAAAGTGAACTTCTGCCTCCTCCGGCATACTTTTCTAGTTCTTAACACTTGCGTAAATTATTGTTTTGCTCATGAAAATAAAAGTTTGCCACTAACAGCATACTTTGTTCTTTTGTAACGTGAACTTCTGCCCCCTCCGGCAGACTTGTCTAATTCTTAACACTTGTGTACTTTTTTATTTTGCTTATGAAAATGAAAGTTGCCTCTAACAGCATACTTTGATCTTTTGTAAAGTAAACTTCTGCCTCATCCGGTATACTTTTCTAGTTCTTAACACTTGTATACTTGATGTTTTGCTTATGAAAATGAAAGTTTGCCTCTAACAGCATAATTTGTTCTTTTGTAAAGTATTTTGCTTATGAAAATGAAAGTTGCCTCTAACAGCATACTTTGATCTTTTGTAAAGTAAACTTCTGCCTCATCCGGTATACTTTTCTAGTTCTTAACACTTGTATACTTGATGTTTTGCTTATGAAAATGAAAGTTTGCCTCTAACAGCATAATTTGTTCTTTTGTAAAGTGAACTTCTGCTTCCTCCAGCAGACTTGTCTAATTCTTAACACTTGTGTACTTTTTTATTTTGCTTATGAAAATGAAAGTTGCCTCTAACAGCATACTTTGTTCTTTTGTAAAGTAAACTTCTGCCTCCTCCGGCATACTTTCTAGTTCTTAACACTTGCGTAAATTTTTGTTTTGCTCATGAAAATAAAAGTTGCCTCTAACAGCATACTTTGTTCTTTTGTAAAGTAAACTTCTGCCTCCTCCGGCATACTTTTCTAGTTCTTAACACTTGTATACTTGATGTTTTGCTTATAAAATGAAAGTTTGACTCTAGCGGCATACTTTGTTCTTTTGCAAGGTGAACTTCTGCCTCCTCCGGCATACTTGTTCAGAACTTTGCCTGATTATTTTTTGTCAACTGAAGTTACTATAATTTCAAGTCTAAGTCATTGAGCATTGTATACTAATCAAATGGAACATATAAACTAATCAAAATCAGAACAAAGCAATAAATTTGATCAATTCTATGTTGTTGAGTAAAATTATGATTCGCAATGTTGAATCTCAACTGAATATCAGTTGTTTAGTTCATAGAAGATGATTTGTTGTTATTCAAATATTAGCAAATCTAAACTTAATAAAGCATCAAATTGAGTTGAATTACGTTCAATTGAAACGCTATATATTATGTATTTATCTTTTCCGATGTTGTAGCAGCAAAATCAATGGAGATTTCTCCGGTGAAATGTTGGAACGATGGAACGATTGAAAGGTTTGTTGTTGGAATGATGGATAGGTTTAATTGGATGTTTGGGGTTCGTTACAGACTTTCAGGTTTTTATATGTGATGGGTAGGGGTAGTAACGTCTTTTCTTATTATTTTTTAGCTTAGAAGGACAAATATTAAAGACCACGCATTACGGGGGCAAAAATTAAAGACCAACGCATTTGAAGGGCATTCGCGCGAATTGCCCCTTGGTTACTGCTACCCTGCTGCGTGGGCTTGATTGATATATGTATTTTATGTGCCTTTTATTAATGGGAAAATGACACAAATGATCATCCGGGTGAAACTATTGATTCTCGATGGCCCAAAATTTTTAAAAGTTACTTTTTAGCTGGTTCAAAATAATTTCATTTTCTAGCCATTTTTCAATTAATTCTAGCATATGTATATAAACTATATCATTGTTATATATGTATCACTACTGTATATGTATAGAAAATGTATCATACGTATGGAAACTGTATCGCAACTGTATATGTATAGAAAAAATGTATCACATGTACATAAACTGTACCTTTATCGTATAGAATATGTATCTTTAAAGTATATGTATAGAAAATATACTCCCTCCATTCCATAATAAGTGACTTTTTAGGCTTTTCATTTTGTTTCAAAATAAGTGGTGCTTTATGATTTTAAGAAGAAATTGTTGTTCTTCTTCCAAAATGACCCTTATTTACATAATCAAGAATCATTAAGTTTTTTTTAGGCATTTAATTAGGGGTAAGTTAGTAAAAACACTCCCATTTTTCTAGGAGTGAGCACTTTCTTAAGCGGTGTGCATAAGCCTAAAAAGTCACTTATTATGGATGGAGGGAGTATCATTTTTGTATAATAAATGTATAATTTCTGTTTAATAAATGTATACTTAGAAAACATATCATTGGTGTATAATTTATGTTTAATAAATGTATAATTACTAATTAGACACATATTATACATGTTTTGGAATATTTTTTGAAGGCTCAATATGAATTTTTTCATTGATCTTTAGTGGTGACTTTTTCATCTTTTGTGGTTCTTTTGTAGCGTACCTCTTAGTGACGACTTTTCGCCCACAAAAAGTGTGTGTGTGTGTGTGTGTTTTTTTTTTTTTCTGTAGTGAATGGGCTGGGCGACTAGCGCTTGGAATTAATTTGGGCTGAATGGCCAACTCAGGTCATTTGCTCAAAATGGGGCCATTTTTTTTTTTTTTTCTGGTGGTCACACCATGTACTTTTCCCTTTATTAATCCATTGATTAGTAGATTACGTGCAGAAATGAACAAAAAAAAAGGGATTTTACGCTCAATGTTAATTAGGGAAAATTAATTACCCGGTTTGGCCAACATTTTTTCTTTTACTCGCTTTAGCCGCCGGAACCGCTGAGAGCACGACAATCACCGCTTTTTCTTCTAGTGTTGTTTTAGTGCGAATCTGGTGCTGCTGTTTTGGTGCTTTTTTTGATGCAATTTGGTGCTTTTCCGGTGCTGTTTTGGTGCATTTCTTCTGCTGTTTCGGTGCATTTCTTCTATTGTTTTGGTGTTTTTTGGTGTTGTTTTAGTGCTTTTCTAGTGCAAATCTAATGTAATTCTGATTTTTCGGTGTTTGGTGAATATGGAAATTTCTTTGGGGAAATTTCGGACAAAATATATTTGTAACGACCCGCCCGGTCGTTATTTAATACTTCGCGAACCCATACCAAATCGAGGCCTAAGTTCTTAAAAGATAAGCCTTATGGGGTGTTTAAATGATTAATAGTTGGAAAAATCAGTTTCGGAAAGAGTTAAAAATCATAGGCCCGGGCAAGATTCGGTCCGCCTCAGCGGATAGGGCACCGCCACAGCGGTCTCGCTGTAGCCAGCCTGATGTCTGCCGCAGTGGACATCACAGACCAGTGGACGTGTTTTCCCACACTTAGTTTTATATTTCACCCTCCCTTTTAATAAAAGACCCTTCAAGGCTACTATTAGGTTTTACATTAAAAAACCCTTGACACCAAGAAAAAGAGGCTCTGCCAACATTCTTCACATTTTCTCCATCAATGGTCATCTCTCACGGATTTCGGCTACAGGCTAGGGAGATGGATACTTCATAGAAGTTCGAATAGCTGCTCATCATCGAGGTAGGTTACAGTTTACTTGAGTTAGATTTTGATTTGTGATTCGTATGTGCGTATAGAATTGACGGGAGAAAACATGACTAAGTCTTCAGACATGGAGTTCGAGTGGATATACATATAGTTTAAGGGAAGTTGTGTATATATAGTAACTAGGGTAACAACGAGTGTATATATGGATACTAAGCTCTATAAATTGATGATGTCTATGTGTTTCTGATTAGCAGAAATCACTTGTCGCTATTAAGGAAGGTTACCCCGCAGGTTAACATAATTATTTCGAAGTATATTTAGTTCCGCAGTAAATTGTTGAGTTATTTGCAGTATTCGTACGGTTGTTCGTTCTTGTCAATAAGAGGGTCGTATTGAGTGAGTTGAAGCTAAGGCATAATAGTGTTGCGCTCGTTCAGGGCTTGTTCCATGATATTGAGTTTATTTATTAGCATCGTTGCATATAATTGCTCGCATTTATTGAATGCTGCATGGAGTGGAAAGCCCGAGTAAATATCAGTTGTACTACCCGATTTTATGGCCGAGTTGGGTGGAATATGAGGTACTACTTGATAATTGATCATTGAGAGTGATGTGACAATATATATATATATGGCACATTTGACCGGGGGTGAGAATGTGGCCCAGTTGTGAGCTCATGGTCCGAGGTTCGTTCCGGAAAGAGTGGTACATGGACACCATAGGTCCATTGTAGGTCATGACTATTGGGCAAAGACACCAATTAGCATGTATGTACAGTTTGTGTATTGGGCCCTTGCATTGCATTACATACATTCATATCCTCATGTTTAGATGTTGTCATTCTACTATAATTGTATTATGCATCTTGTATAATTGTGTTGGACTGTCCGAGGAGTTCTGACAGTGCGTGAAGGTGTTGGCGTAAGAACGAATTATTAAGTTCTAGAATTTCTGTGTTAAATCTGATGGATTTAGAGAGTCACAGTGTTGGGTGAAAATGTGGGGAGTACGTTCCATGGATGCATCATACCTAGCGAGCGAACTGGATAGAAAACTCTAAGGCTAATAAATCAGAGAGTAGACGTTAATGGAGTTAACGAGATGAGGACTAATTATTTGGCCCTAAAAGCACTATGGAGTAGGACTACTCTTTGACTAGTTGGGTAGCTGGTGTAATTGTGGTAATAAGGGAACCAGAATAATCAGGAATTAGAGAGGTGAGTTCACACCGGTGTAGTTATCTATATTGGGGGTCTTGAGGGCATACGTTGACTTATCTGTTTATCTTATTGATTTTATATTGTGTTGCGTGAACTAATCTTAGTCGACATATGATGCTTACCAGTACGTGTGGTGTACTGATACTACTCTTGCTACATCCTTAATGGGTGTAGATGTGTTGCAGGTTATTACTTGAAGTTTCTCTTAGTGGATTACCGAACATCTTAGCCTTGCTCATCTCATTCCAGGCAGAGGCTGGGCGTTTATTTTGGTTTTATTCTTGTTTAATAGGAGCTCTTGTACTTGTCTAGACTAGATCCCGGGAACTTCCAGTTTTCTTGTATTGATAACAGAGTCATTATGAATATTTACTTTTAAATTGCGATTACTAAGTATATTACTGGTAGTAAAAATGTGTTCAATATTGGGTTGGTTGATAAGGGTTCGCTTACTAGGTAATAATACGGTAGGTGCCCGCACGGCCGGTAGTTTGGGTCGTGACAGTTGGTATCAGAGCCTAGGTTACCGATCTCACAAGTATAAGAGAAAATGTCTAATAGAGTCTTGTGGAATGGTAAGATGACGTCCATACCAATCCGCAAGAGGCTATAGGACATCTAGAAGTTTCCCTTCATTCATGCTATCGTGCTACTCCAATACTCAATCCCCTAGTTGAATACAATTGGTATCTGGGCGATTCCAATTGGTATCTTGACGGGCTAATTGGTATCTGTCGATCCTAATTGGTATCTAATTATAACATCCCAATGACGACTCTTAGTGGGTGGGTGTACTGTGCTAAGTGTGGGAATAAATGGAAATCTTGTTGCCGGTATTAAGTGGTATAAGTTGTGTACGTATATTAGGAGGGTTAGTAATTCGAGAATGCTTTTATACCCGTTCGGTGAAATCCGTGTTTGTATGCGCTAAGCAAACAAACAAGTCCCTGAGTGCCTTGAGTTATGGGCATCAAAATTCGCCTACTGACACTGTAGCTTCGCTGTAGCGGTGTGGGAACCGCTACAATGGGCTCGCCATAGCGGTGTGGGAACCGCTACAACGGGCTCGCCATAGCGGATCACTGTCCGCTATAGCGGACGCAAAACTTTCCACAGTCCCGCTATAGTGAGACCATCCCAGCCATAGCGTGACCACTGTAGCGGACAAGTGACCGCCGCAGCGGCGCCATGGACAAGTGAGCTCCCATGTTCCATATTTTTCTCAACCTGTTTATCCATCAACAAAACTCAAAGGAAAGCCAATTTTTCAAAGCAAAGCCTACATAGAAATATCCCGCCTAACTAGGGCAATTGTCTTACGAGTGTCCTTAAACCAGGACACCTGCACCAAAAGCGAAAAGATATTATCCAAACATTCAAAACAAACCAAAGCGAGTAGATGGTCTTAAAAACAAGTCCTACAAGGGTAAATAGAAACCAAGCTGATATTATAAAAAGAGGGGTGGGGTGGTGGTGGTGGGGGGGGGGGGGGGGGTCTCTAAGCCGCTCCTCTGCTGGTCGCCTCATCAACTCCGATATCTGAGTCGCTGGAGTCTTCGCTGCCAAGCCCGAACGCACTCAGGAAGGAGAACTGCGGGGCATCTCTAGTGGTCACCTTGGGGAGTTTCTCTTTTGGGGCTAGGGTCTTCAGAAGGCTCTTAATGCCCTTCCACATCCTCATAAATAGCTTATCCCTAGCCCGGTTCTTCTTCTTCTCCAGGTCCAAGCTCTCCCGAAGATCCACATAGGCCTGGGCCAGAGATCTAAAAGCACCCTGCAAGGCATCCACAACGTCCCCCATTTTGGTCTAAGAGTCCAGGTAACCCTTCATCTTGTCCGTGGTGAAATAACCAACACCAGCAGCAGCACTAGATGACCCGACCTCCATGAAAGACTGTTAAAATCCCATCATATCATCCTTCAACGCTGCCATGTCCGCCTCTCCATGCGCTCTAAAGTACCTGAGGCCTGTGAAGGACCACTACCGTCGCCACCTCTCTCTTGGCCCTCGCTGGCCTCGTCATCATCCGAGTCTGTCCTTCTTCTCTTACCTCTGCTCTGTGACCCCTTCAACTTCAAAGGGTTGAAAGGAACATCACACTCAACATATCGATCACCAGGCTCCACAGTCACACCCGACCTTTGGTATAAGTGGGTAATCAGGGAGGGAAACATCAAGCTCGGGCCAGCCTTGGCCATGAAACTCCGCCACTCTTCAATCACCTGCATCCCCACATTCACTGGGACATCATCCAGAATGCAAGCAACTATAAAGGCCCGGAGGTAAGTGACATCAGTAGTGTTACTCGAAGGGCAAACCCTTCGGGCAACAAGGTTCAGCCACCTTCGAGCCTCTGGGGTAAAGTGACGGCTCTTGATAGCAGACCGGGTAACACCCCAAGTAGTTTTCCTTCTTTTGGACTCCTTCACCAACATTCTCACTAGCCAAGGCCAGTTTCCCTCGTTATCATTGGCCCTCAACCCAGCTTGCGAAGGGTTAGGCAAATCATGAACAACATTAATCGCCTCCGCACCAACCTTTATATTAACCCCTCTAATAGTAATCTCAGGTTCCGAAACAGTCCAATCAATAGTAGGGATCATGGCATAGAACTCCCTGACCCAGTTGCGATTAACATCTCCCGACTCCTGGACCAATGGACCCTGCCAATTCGATGTAAGCGTTGATAAAAATCTGGGGCCAGATCTTCCACCTGATCCATGACAAAGGCCCTTTCATTAAGTAGACCCTTGGTCTGCTGCTCCATGTTGCATCTCTTGCACGCATTCGAAGCAAACCTAACATAAAAGGGGGGCGGGGCTGCGGGTGTTTCTTGTTGTTGATTTGCCACAGCGGAGTGAGATAGTGAGCCTGTAAAGGGAAGATTAAGTTAAAACCTAGACTATGTTGGCTAATAAGGTTCTGCCCCTGGCAGCTTCGCTGTGGCGGTAAGATGTACGCTGTGGTGAAGCCGCCGTAGCGGCAAAGGAACCGTCCTAGCGGACAAAGTTACGCCATAGCGACGTATTGGCAGCTGTAGCGGGCTCGCCGTAGCGAGCAGGTGTCCGCTACAGCGGACATCTTCCAAATTTACCTAGTCCTTGCCCATGACACCCCGAGCACCGTAGCACCATAGCTATGGCGAAGGAGGGTCCGCCGCAGCGGATCCATCTTTTCCAGCCAGAAAACCCTCAGACCCAAAATTTAGAACCCTAAATATTTCACCATAGTTTCCACATTTTTGGCAAGGATCAAGTACTATTGTTACACTTTTGAAATTTTCCCCGTTAGCGTGCAGTGAATAAGTTAGCGAAGGGCATGACGTACACGATGATTCGATAAGTAGGAGATAGCATTTGATGATTTTAATCGAGACTCGAAGACGATAGGCGTAAAGAAAGAAGTTCGACGAAGGAAGTAAAGGATATGTTACGTATCGGATAGGAATTATGGACGACGAGTTAATGATGGCATAATGATGTCTTAGAGACATGTGATAACGTCCCTTAGATTGGTATCGAAGTGTTGAATAAGTGTTAAGAAGGTTCCATAAGGATCGGAGATCAAACGAGTCGACGAAAACAAGTTCCGGACAACTGGACATTATACTGCCAGACATACTGGCCGTATAAAATTCACGGACCGTATGTCCAGGCCGTAGATCCAGTCCAAAACAACATGGATCACTGGACCAAACATACGGTCCAACATACGGTCAGTGAAAATTATACAGACCGTATGTTGGTCCGTATAAAGTGGTTCGGCCATCTTTGGTGACTTAATATAAGGGACCCTTTTCATTTCATTCCCACTCTCCACAAGTCAAGAGACCTCTAGAACATTCTCTAACATTCATCCACAAGAAAATCAAAGGAAATCCATGATCAATAACACCAAATCTATGAGACAAAGTGTATGAAACCTAGCTAAAGTTCATCTCTCTCAAGAAAACCCAAAAGAAGTGAAGTAGGGTTTTGGTGCTAGAGGAGTAATTCCATTCAAGGCTTGTTCAACCATCATCTAAGGTTAGTTTCATGACTATAACATGTTGTTTAAGGTATTGGAAGGTTAAGATACTTGAATTGTAGAAAGACATAGGAAATGGGTCATTAATGAGTGAATAGTGTCATGGTTGGATGGTAGTCGGGTTGAATCATGAATGTTGGTGTGTTGTGATTATGAATACGTTGAAAATGACATTTATACCATGAAATAAGTATTATACATGAGGAAATGCGATAGTAAGCTATAATCATAAATGTGGAGAAATTGAAGAGAAATGGTGGATTGTGGTCGATGTATGTAAATGATGATTGTTGATTGCAATATTGTGAATGTTGTTGTGAACGTTTGGGAGTTGATATAGAAAATAGGAAAAGTAGTATAAACAAAGGAAGTGCTGCCCAATTTTCCCTAGAAATAGTAGCGCGTTTTTATAGTCGATTAACTAACGTTAGTGCGAATTCTCTCTTAAAGGTAGAAACGTGATATCGAAGGAGAACAAGCAAGCAGAAGCGTAGTTAAACTTCAAAGGTATGTGAGGCTAGTCCTTTCTTCCTAATGACATGAATCCTATGGCATGATTTTCTTTCCTCGTCACGAGCTCCTATTTCGAAAAGCTAAAAGCCTACGTCTATGAGTAACTATATAAGATAAGAGATATGATAATGATGTTATTTATTGCCTACACTCACCTTATATGCTAATTCCTTCAAGGTGAGGCAGAATGTCAATGATTGCTCCATAATGAAATCGGGGGATCACGACCTTACGTCACCCCGATAAAGCATAGTCGATATTGAGCCGTATGCATGTACTATGATAAGATAAGCATGTTATGATGATGATATTACACCACGCCTATATGGCCGGGCAGTCACCGCTAAGGCGGGCAGCTATACACCATGGCCAAATGGCATGGGCAGACACCACTAGTGGGGGGCGTGAGATGATACCCCGGACGCGGGAGGCCTGGACGCAGGCTAATGCTATTGATTATTACACCGATCCGATATGGACGGGCAGTTTATACATTACGCACATATGATATGATGATGAGTATGAGTAAGGCAGCATGACTTATTTGTTTTATACTTGACAGTCAGATTCAGATATTCCATATTGATATCTTCTTTATATCATTGTCTTATTTCATTGTTTATGCCTCTCATACTCAGTACAATGTTCGTACTGACGTCCGTTTTCTTTGGACGCTGTATTCATGCCCACAGGTAGACAGGGAGGAGAGCTCGACCCAGATCCGCAATAGCTGTCAGTTGATTGAAAGCACTCCTTTGTCCCGGAGGTGCTTGGTTATTCTTTTGTGTATATTCATGTATATGTATTTTTGGGCATGATGGGGTCTTGTCCTGTCCTTATGTTCAGCACTCCAGTAAAGGCTCGTAGATACGCAGTGTGAGTTAGATGGTCTCACAAGATGCTATCATGTATATATATTATTTTGATGGCCGATATATATATATATATATATCAGTACTTATGTTTCCATATAAAATATGATTTTTCCTACGATTTGAGTATAAATGTGATAAAAGAGCATTAGATGAGTAAGATGAGTAGTAGAATGAGCGGTGCTCGGTGGTTAGCCCCGGGTGCCCGTCGCGGCCCCTAGCTGGGTCGTGACAACTATGATAGCATGCATGACTTTTACAACCTATAACACAACATTTCAACCACAATGAATACCGAAATTTTGAGAAAATCATCAAAAATTTGCACTTCTACCAAACACCCCCACCCCAACATAAACTACCCCATTTTAATTATATATTTAGTAGTAAGTGATACTAGGTGTTACACCTCGTCGTTTCGTCCGTTGAGATTTGTTAGGTGTTAATTGTCCTAATCGTGGAAACCGGAGTTACCTTCTAGGATATATGAGATTATATGTTCCCATATTATGGTTATGGGGGTTTAAGCCCGTGAAATAAGCTATGGAAGGGTTTGGGAACAAGCAAATTAAGGAATGGAGTTTGTCGGAACTTTGGGAAAACTTGGCAAAATTTTTGGACAGGATTTTGGTCCAAATTGGGAGAGGTATATCTCCTAGAATGTGAGGAGTTTTGGTGTGTTTATTTTAGCCTAATTTAAGTTCATCGAGTCTAGTTTCCAACGCAAAAAACCGTTTGTAAATGTGTCATCAGAGTAAAAAGTTATGGGTGTTTTAAGACAGACTGTCCGAGCAGAAAATTTTGACGGACCAGTTTGACGGACGCAGAAATTTTTGCGGCCCGTCAAATTTCACCTTTCCAGCGTAAAACAGTCACAGTGAGCCATGTTTGACTGGGCAGTTCTACGGAGCATTTTGATGGCCCGTAGGAATTTTGACGGCCCGTCAAAGTGGGCGCAGGATTGCCCAACGGGATTTTAAGTTACGCTTTATATATTTCATTCCACTTCATTTGGGCATCTTATTTTCTCAAATCAGATCCAAGAGCTCTCCAAAAACCCTCTCTTCAACTCCATAAACTAATCCAAGCCAAAATCCAAGAGAGATTAAAGATGAAGAGGCAAGAATCAAGATATCCATGTGTTAGAAGTCTTGCTAGGGTTAGTAGACTTCAAGAATTTTTTGGGTATTGAAGCTAGGGTTTTCATATAAGTTGATAGCTTGCTCCAAAGCTCATTCTTATGAGATAAAAGGTTAGTTTTCATGCTTATTACATGTTATCAATAATGTTTAGTTGTTAAACAACTTGGGTAGAAGGAGAAAGTAGAAGATGAGTTCTAAATGTAGTTTTTATAATGTTTTTGAGTAGTAAGCTAACTTGAGTTATGATTCTTAGTATGATATAGGTATAATCTTGTTATAGGAGGTAATAATGATGATGAGAAAGCGTTCTATGAAAAATGTGCAAAGGGTTGGTGTGAAGTTATTAGTGTAAGTTGAATGTGAGAATGAATATGGAAGATTTAATGGAATGTAACTGCGTGATTATGATATTGTAGAGTTATTATGGTTATTTGGGAGTTGTTTTGTAATATGGTGGAAGTCGATGAAATAGGGGAAATGCTGCCCAATTTTTTGTTAACTCATGAATTGTTCTAGTTTAGATTTAAGAGTATCTTTAAGGCTTAACCAAGGTATGAATCTTTCTAAATGTAGATTTTCCAAGCTTCAACGGTGAACGTTAAGTAGTTAAGAATACAGCGAGGTATGTATGGGTAACCATTCTTTCATTAAGGCATGGTCCCATTGCTGAATACCTTCATATGCGTTCTATAACATCTTCCAAATGACTTCATTCCTAGAATCGCTAAGGCTCATGATCCTTGATAATTCTCATGATACCATTAGTCCCATCCCATGATAGTTGATTCTCTAAGAAAGGATATAATGAAAATGATGATGACGTTGATAATGTTGAGAGCGTGTATGTGCTCCTATGTATATATATTTATATATTAAAGTATGACTACTAAGAACACCACTGCAGTTGGGTACGGATAACACTGAGCCTTGGTAGGGCCAGGTACGTACAACACCGAACCTTATCATTGTTGGGTATGTAAGACACCGAACCTCTATGGTTGGGTATGATACTACTGCAACTATAAATGTATGAAATGGAAGGTTCCCACTAGAAAGGGGGTAAGTAAATACGATGAACAACGCTAGAGGTATAAATGGCTTCATTATCTTATGACTTTTCTATCTTATGTTATTTCTTACGTTTCTATTATGATGTTGATCATGATTTATATACTCAGTACATTATTCGTACTGAGGACCTTTTGTTTATGGACGCTGTGTCATGCACGCAGGTGGACAGGGAGATAGACTTGACCCATAGACTTCTTATTCAGAGACTGCATAGAGGAGCTCCATTTGATCCGGAGCTGCAGCTTTTGGGTATTATTCTTTTGTGTATATATATGGGCATGGCGGGGTCCTATCCCATCCTTATGATGAAGTTTCTTACTCCTCTTAGAGGCTCGTAGACCGTCATGTATAGTAGATGTCTTCTAGCCTTGTCGGCTCATATTTTGTATATGATTTTGTTGGCCTCGTCGGCTTGCGTATATGGATATGGGCATAGTTGTTGATGATGATATAAATGTGTCATTGCCCAATCAGATTAGTATTATTGATGTATAAAAATCATGAGTAGGCCATGTGGCTCATCTAGATATGAATGTGAAGGTACGATGAGAGGTGCCCGGTGGGTTAGCTCTGGGTGCCCGTCATGGCCCTCCGGTTGGGTCGTGATAAAAGTGGTATCAGAGCAGTTTCATCCTAGGGTATGTCTACGAGCCGTGTCCAGTAAAGTCTTGTTTATGGGTGTGTTGCGCGCCACACTTATAAATAGGAGGCTGCGGGCATTTTAGGAATGAATGACCTTCTTTCTTCATAAGATCGTGCGATAGAGCCATGATATAAGGATTTCTCTTTCCCTAACAGTGTATTATGTATTTCAGAAATGCCTGTAAAGAGAAAAACTACGACATCCCAAAAGGGAAAGACAGTGGCACAAAAGCAGGCTGAAAGGGTACCGCCAACGGATATAGAGGAAGGTGAGCCCCAGAATGCAGCTCAATCTCAGTCCTCCCACTCAGTGCCTATTTCTGAGGGGCATGAGGGAGCCTCAGCCCCCGCTCCAGCACCCCCAGCACCTCCACCTGACGCTTTAGGTTAAGATGTGAAAGTGGCCATTCATTTACTTACTCAGTTGGTTGCCGCTCAGACTCAGCGGCAAGGTACAAGGCAAGGTGATAGGGCTGTTAGTGCAAGGGCCCGTGATTTTATTAGCTTGAACCCTCCAGAATTCTTCAGGTCAAAGCCGGATGATGACCCTCAAAACTTTATTGATGGTATGTTGAGGACACTTTGGTTAATGCATGCTTCAGACATTGAATCGGTAGAGTTAGCATCCTATACACTCCGGGATGTCGCGGTACATTGGTATACGGTTTGGATGGCTTCACAGGGAGTCAATGCACCTCCCCCGATCTGGCAAGAATTTGTGGATGCCTTCCTCCGACATTACTTACCTCCAGAGGTTCGGCGGGCTAGAGCCGATAAGTTCTTGAATCTTAAGCAAGAAAGTATGAGTGCCTTAGAGTATAGTCTCCGCTTCAATTCTTTGGCTAAGTATGCTCCGGCCATGGTAGCGGATATGGGTGACCGAGTGCACCGATTTGTGAGAGGCCTAGGGCCACATTTGATGGATAGGTGCTTGACTGCATCCCTTCAGGACAACGTGGATATTTCACGCATTCAAGCCCATCCCCAGAATTTAGAGGAAAGCCAACAACAACAACGAGGTGAGTGTGAGTATGACAGAGGGTATAACAAGAGGGCTAGATTTTGGGATCCGACGAGTGAGTTTAGAGGCGGGAAAAGACAACAGTTTTCTAGGCATTCATGCCAGATTACTGCGCCTCCATGGTTTACAAGCCAGAGATTTGATAGATCTACTTATTCCGGGCAGAGTCAGAGTTTTAGGGCTTCAGGTTCTCAGTTCAGAGGCAATTCGGGTCAGGCAAGGCCACCCGTGCCATGATGTTCTTAGTGCGGGAAGTTACATTAGGGCCAGTGTCGATTAGGCTCAGATGTTTGCTATACATGTGGTCGGCTACGCCATATCATGCGTGACTGCCCCTCGATTGGTGGTAGGGGTAGGGTCCAGCCCTTAGGGTCAGCAGCTGGGTTTTCATCATCTATACGCCCTCCAAGGAAAGGTTCACAGATGCCAGTCAGCCGTGGTAGAGGTAGAGGAGGAGCTCCCAGTTCTAGTGGCCCCCAGCACCGTATTTATGCATTGGCTGGGCGACAGGATCTTGAGTCTTCCTCTGATGTCGTCACAGGTATATTATCGGTATTTTCTCATGATGTATATGCTTTGATAGACCCGAGCTTCACATTGTCATATGTTACTCCTTATATTGCTGGTCGATTTGGGTTGAAACCGGAGTTAATTAAACCTTTTGATGTATCTACACCCGTTGGTAAACAGGTAATAGCTAGCCGAGTATATAGAAATTGTATAGTCATGATTTGTAATCATCGTACTATGGCTGATTTACATGAGTTGAAAATGGTGGACTTTGATGATATTATGGGCATGGATTGGTTGGCTTCTTGCTATGCTAATGTCGATAGTAGAACGAAGATCTTCACTTTCAGTTTCCGGGAGAACCAGTTTTAGAATAGAAGGAAAATACGGCACCTCCGAGAGGTAGGTTTATTTCCTATCTCGAGGCAAGAAAAATGATTGCAAAAGGTTGTATTTTCTATTTAGTCCGGGTTCAAGACATAGAAGCCGAATCGCCGACTCTTCAGTCAGTTCGCCTGGTGAATGAGTTTCCGGATGAGCTTCTAGGCCTTCCTCCAGAGCGGGAGATTGATTTTACTATTGATGTGCTACCAGATACTAAACCCATATCTATTTCTCCTTATAGAATGGCTCCCGCAGAGTTGAGAGAATTGAAGGAGCAGTTGAAGGACTTTCTTGAGAAAGGCTTTATTCGGACTAGTTCTTCCCCGTGGGGAGCACCCGTGTTGTTTGTGAGGAGAAAAGATGGATCCTTGTGAATGTGCATTGACTACAGGCAACTGAATAAGGTGACGGTCAAGAACAAATATCCGCTTCCAAGGATTGATGACTTATTCGATCAATTACAGGACGCCAAATGGTTTTCAAATATTGATTTGAGATCCGAGTATCATCAGGTGAGAGTTAGGGAGGAAGATATTCCTAAGACAGCCTTCAGAACCAGATATAGCCATTTCGAGTTCCGGTAATGTCGTTCGGGCTAACTAATGCACCGGTAGCGTTCATGGACTTGATAAACAATGTGTTCAGGCCTTTCCTAGATTTATTTGTGATTGTGTTCATTGATGATATCCTGGTATATTCTCGGTCTGAGGCAGAACAAACGGATCATCTACGCACCTTTCTTAGAGTTCTTCAGACTCGAGAGTTATTTGCAAAATTTTCAAAATGCAAGTTTTGGTTGAATTCGGTGGCCTTTTTGGGGCATGTTTTTCAGCTGATGGTATTCGGGTGGATACCCAGAAGATTGAAGCCATGAAGACTTGCCCAAGGCCTACAACACCTACGGAGGTTCGTAGTTTTCTGGACTTAGCAGGTTACTACAGAAGATTTGTAGAAGGATTTTCTTCTATTTTGCATCATTGACAAAGCTAACTCAGAAATCAGCTAAATTTCAATGGACGGATGCTTGTGAACGTAGTTTTCAAGAGTTAAAGAATAGATTAACCTCGGCCCCGGTCCTAACACTTCCAGATGGATTAGAAAGCTATGTTATCTATTGCGATGCTTCAGGCATTGGGTTAGGATATGTGCTGATGCAGCATGGTAAGGTAATTGCTTATGCCTCATGGCAGTTGCGAAACAATGAGAAAAATTATCCAACCCACGATCTTGAGTTATCTACGGTGATTCTTGCATTGAAGATGTGGAGACATTATTTGTATGGTGTCCATGTGGATATCTACACGGATCACAAGAGCCTTCAGTGTATTTTCAAGCAAAAAGAATTGAATTTACGACAACGGCAATGGTTGGAGTTATTGAAAGGCTATGATGTTAACATCCTATACCATCTCGGGAAGGCGAACGTTGTGGCTGATGCTCTTAGCCGTAGATCTATGGGAAGTTTATGTGATGTTCAGCCAGAGAAAAGAGATTAGCTCGTGAGCTCCAGCAATTAGCTAGCCTAGGAGTTCGGGTAGTGGACTCAGGCAATGTGGGAGCTACCATTCAGAATTCAGCGGTCTCGTCACTAGTAGTTGAAGTGAAAGAGCGCCAGTATGAGGATCCCATGCTAGTTCATTACAGAAATACACTTCCTCAAAAGAAGAAGTTATCATTTGAGATTTCTGGAGATGGAGTTCTCCAATGCCGAGGCTGGTTATATGTTCTAGATGTCGCAGGATTACACCACCAAATATTGAGAGAAGCCCATTGTCCCCATTATTCTGTTCACCCCGGAGCAACGAAAATGTATCATGATCTTAAATCTATATATTGGTGGAATGGAATGAAGAAAGACATAGCGGAGTTCGTGGCCCAATGTCCTAATTGTCAGCAAGTGAAAATTGAGCACCAAAAGACCGGTGGATTGTTGCAAGCTTTGGAAATTTTGACTTGGAAATGGGAAGTGTTAAATATGGATTTTATCGCAGGCTTACCTCGTTCTAAGGACAAATATGATTCTATATGGGTAATTGTGGATAGACTTACGAAGTCAGCTCATTTTCTACCGGTCAGGACTACATATGTAGCCAAAGATTATGCAAGGCTTTATGTCAAAGAAATAGTGCGACTCCATGGTGTTCCAGTATCTATTATTTCCGATAGAGGGACACAGTTTACCGCAAATTTTTGGAAGTCTTTTCAAGAAGGTTTTGGGACTCAGGTGAGTCTTAGTACAACATTTCATCCATAGACTGATGGGCAAGTCGAACGTACAATTCAGACTCTTGAGGATATACTACGGGCATGTGTATTGGATTTTGGAGGTAGTTGGGATGATCACTTACCACTTATTGAATTTTCTTATAATAATAGTTATCATTCTAGCATCCAAATGGCCCCGTATGAGGCTTTATATGGGCGAAAGTGTAGATCTCCAATTGGGTGGTTCGAAGTAGGAGAGACCAAATTGATAGGGCCAGACTTGGTCCAGCAAGCTATAGAGAAAGTCAAGCTTATGCATGATCGATTATTAACAGCTCAGAGTCGTCAGAAATCCTATGTAGATAATCATCGAAGTGACTTAGAATTCCAAGTGAAAGATTGGATATTCTTGAAGGTGTCGCCAATGAAGGGCGTCATGAGATTTGGAAAAAAGGGCAAGCTTAGTCCCCGGTACATTGGACCTTATGATATTGTACGCAAGGTAGGCCAAGTGGCTTATGGATTAGACCTACCTGCGGATTTGGAGTCAGTCCATCCGGTTTTACATATATCGATGCTTCGTAAGTGCATTGGAGATCCTTCTAGAGTTGTACTAGTAGATGATGTTCAAGTCACTGAGCAATTATCCTACGAAGAAGTTCCCATTGCCATTCTAGATAGGCAAGTACAGAGACTCAGAACTAAAGATGTAGCTTCAGCTAAGGTCTTATGGAGAAATAATAATAGAGAGGAAATGACATGGGAAGCGGAAGAAGACATGAAGTTCAGGTACCCGCATTTATTTTCACCTTCAGATAAGACTCAGGCAGAGACGCCATTGCCCCCAGTTATGCGATGCTTTGTTTGATGTTTTCTTGGTCGTGTGTGGCCATAGTTGTTGATGCTGTTGTTGTAGCCCTGGGAGGCGATATATATTTTGGGTTGCTGTGACAAGATAGTAGTGCCAAATTACAGGGGAAACTCTGGCGAAAGTTTTGTAGAATCCCCAAAAGTCTATCATTCGAAGATGAATGTTCATAAGAGGGGGAGAATGTTACACCTCATAGTTTAGTCCGTTGAGATTCGTTAGGTGTTAGTTGTCCTAATCCTGGAAACTGGAGTTACCTTCTAGGATATATGAGATTATATGTTCCCATATTATGGTTATGGGGGTTTAAGCCCATGAAATAAGCTATGGAAGGATTTGAGAACAAGCAAATTAAGGAATGGAGTTTGTCGGAACTTTGGGAAAACTTGGCAAACTTTTTGGATAGGATTTTGGTCCAAATTGGGAGAGGTATATCTCCTAGAATGTGAGGAGTTTTGATTTGTTTCTTTTATCCAAATTTAATTTCATCGAGTCTAGTTTCCAACGCAACAAACCGTTCGACAATGTGACATCGGAATAAAACGTTATGGGTGTTTTAAGACAGACTATCCGAGCAGAAAATTTTAACGAACCAGTTTGACGGCCGCAGAACATTTTGACGGACCGCAGAAATTTCTGTGGCCCGTCATATTGCACCTTCTCAGCGTAAAACAGTCACAGTGAGCCATGTTTGACTGGGCAGTTCTACGGAGCATTTTGACGGCCCGTAGGAATTTTGACGGCCCGTCTAAGTGGGCGCAGGATTGCCCGACGAGATTTTAAGTTACGCTTTATATATTTCATTCCACTTCATTTGGGAATCTTATTTTCTCAAATCAGATCCAAGAGCTCTCCAAAAACCTTCTCTTCAACTCCATAAACTAATCCAAGCCAAAATCCAAGAGAGATTAAAGATCAAGAAGTAAGAATCAATATATCCATGTGTTAGAAGTCTTGCTAGGGTTAGTAGACTTCAAGAATTTTTTGGGTATTGAAGCTAGGGTTTTTATATAAGTTGATAGTTTGCTCCAAAGCTCATTCTTATGAGATAAAAGGTTAGTTTTCATGCTTATTACATGTTATCAAGAATGTTTAGTTGTTAAACAACTTGGGTAGAAGGAGAAAGTAGAAGATGAGTTCTAAATGTAGTTTTTATAATGTTTTTGAGTAGTAAGCTAACTTGAGTTATGATTCTTAGTATGATATAGGTATAATCTTGTTATAGAAGGTAACAATGATGACGAGAAAGCGTTCTATGAAAAATGTGCAAAGGGTTGGTGTGAAGTTATTGGTGTAAGTTGAATGTGAGAATGAATATGGAAGATTTAATGGAATGTAACTGCGTGATTATGATATTGTAGAGTTATTATGGTTATTTGGGAGTTGTTTTGTAATATGGTGGAAGTCGATGAAATAGGGGAAATGCTGCCCAATTTTCGTTAACTCATGAATTGTTCTAGTTTGGATTTAAGAGTATCTTTAAGGCTTAACCAAGGTATGAATCTTTCTAAATGTAGATTTTCCAAGCTTCAACGGTGAACGTTAAGTAGTTAAGAATACAGCGAGGTATGTATGGGTAACCCTTATTTCATTAAGGCATGGTCCCATTGTTGAATGCCTTCATATGCGTTCTATAACATCTTCCAAATGACTTCATTCCTAGAATCGCTCAGGCTCATGATCCTTGATAAATCTCATGATACCATTAGTCCCATCCTATGATAGTTGATTCTCTAAGGAAGGATATAATGAAAATGATGATGACGATGATAATGTTAAGAACATGTATGTGCTTCTATGTATATATATATTTATATATTAAAGTATGACTACTAAGAACACCGAGCTTATATGGCCAGGTATGATATCTATCGCGCGCACACCACTGCAGTTGGGTATGGATAACACTGAGGTGCCCGGTGGGTTAGCTCCGGGTGCCCGTCATGGCCCTCCGGTTGGATCGTGACACTAGGACAGTGTGAACGATGAAATAACCCACCATGACCCAACACTTCGTACCCCAAGAAATCAAAAACCCTTATTTCGAAAGATCAAAATTTTGCTCTAATCTAGCAACTTGGGCATGTGATTTTTGAAATAAAAGAATATAAACAAGTTATAGGATGATGAGAGGGACTACTAACCTTGAAGTAGTTGTAGATCTGCAAGATTTTTCTCTAGAAGTGACCTTTGGGCGACAGAGAATTTCTTCTCTCCTTTAGTATGTGAGTGGTATAATAAGTAATGGAGGGGGTTGGGTGTTTAAATGGAAGTGAGGAGGGAGATAAGGGGTCTAGGGAGATGAATGAGGAGAAAAATTTTCATGAGAGGGGGAAGGTTTACGGTTTTGGAGAGTATGGTGGAAGAGTGAGGGATGAAATGAATCAACTAATCTTTTAAAACTGCTCGGGTCCCGCTGTAGCGGACTGCGCCTGTCCAACAGCTTTGTAATTTTCCCCTTTTCGCGACGATAACTCGAAATCCTACCTCCTAGGGTGTAGGGGCTAGGAGAGTGACCATTACCCCATCCCACGCCATTCGGGGACGAACGGTGATTTAATTGGTATCTGATGTAACGACCCACCTGGTCGTTATGTAATACTTCGTGAACCCATACCAAATCGAGGCTTAAGTTCTTAAAAGATAAGCCCTATGGGGGTGTTTAAATGATTAATAGTTTGAAAAATCAGTTTCGATAATAGTTAAAAATCGTGGGCCCGGGCAAGATTCGGTCCGCTGCAGCGGACATGACACCGCCCCAGTGGTCTCGTTGTAGCGAGATTGATGTCTGCCACAACAGACATTACGGACTATCGGATGCGTTTTCCCACACTTAGTTTTTCACTTATCGCTATTAAGTAAGGTTACCCCGCAAGTTAACATAATTATTTTGAGGTATATTTAGTTCCGTAGTAAATTGTTGAGTTATTTGCAATATTCGTACGGTTGTTCGTTCTTGTCAATAAGTGGGTTGTATTGAGTGAGTTGAAGCTAAGGCATAATAGTGTTGTGCTCGTTCAGGGCATGTTCCATGATATTGTATTTATTTATTAGCATCGTTGTATATAATTGCTCACATTTATTGAATGTTTCATGGAGTGGAAAGCCTGAGTAAATATCAGTTGTACTACCCTGTTTTATGCCCGAGTCGGGTTGAATATGAGGTACTACTTGATAATTGATCATTGAGAGTGATGTGACAATATATATATATATGTATATATATATATATATATATATATATATACATACGCACATTTGACTGGGGGTGAGGATGTGGCCTAGTTATGAGCTCGTGGTCAGAGGTTCATTCCGGAACGAGTGGTACATGGACACCATGAGCCCCCTGCAGGTCATGACTATTGGGCAAAGACACCAATCAGCATGTATGTACAATTTGTGTATTGGGCCCTTGCATTGCATTACATACATTCATATCCTCATATTTACATGTTGTCATTCTACTATAATTGTATTATGCATGTCATATAATTGTGTTGGATTGTCCGAGGAGTTCTGACAGTTGCCGCTAGCGAATATAAATGATATGATATATGCAAAATTTATTTGGAATGCCAAAGGCTCCTTTCCTGAGGGCTGCGTGAAAGTGTTGGCATAAGAATGAATTATTAAGTTCTAGAATTTCTGTGTTAAATCTGATGGATTTAGAGAGTCACTGTGTTGGGTGAAAATGTGGGGAGTACGTTCCGTGGATGCATCATACCCTAGCGAGCGAACTGGATAGGAAACTCTAAGGCTAATAAATCAGAGAGTAGACATAATGGAATTGACGAGATGAAGATTAATTATTTGTCCCTAAAAGAAATACGAAGTAGGACTACTCTTTGACTAGTCGGGTAGCTAGTGTTATTGCGGTAATAAGGGAACCAGAATAATCAGGGATTAGAGAGGTGCGTTCGCACCAGTCTAGTTATCTATATTAGGGTCTTAAGGGCATACGTTGACTTATCTGTTTATCTTATTGATTTTATATTGTGTTGCGTGAACTAATCTCAGTCGACCTATGATGCTTACCAGTACGTGTGGTATACTGATACTACTCTTGCTACATTCCTTTTGGGTGTAGATGTGTTGCAGGTTATTACTTGTAGTTTCTCTTAGTGGATTACCAAACATCTTCCTACAACCTTTCTCATCTCATTCCAGGCAGAGGCTGGGTCGTTTATTTTGGTTTTATTCTTGTGTAATAGGAGCTCTTGTACCTGTCTAGACTAGATCACGAGAACTTCCAGTTTTATTTTATTGATAACATAGTCATGATGAATATTTACTTTTAAATTGCGATCACTAAGTATATTACTGGTAGTAAAAATGTGTTGAATATTGGGTTGGTTGGTAAGGGTTCGCCTACTAGGTAATAATGCGGTAGGTGCCTGCACGGCCTGTAGTTTGGGTCGTGATAATATTTCAATTCAAAAAGAGTCTCCACCCTTAAACCACCAATATTCATCTTCACTTCGATTTACCGCGTCAGTGATCTCGAGTTTGATTTGATCAGGTCTTAGCAAAAACAACCGGGTAAAATGTGTATAAATACCTTTTATACGTTATTATACATTTTTATACAGTGTAGAAGTGTGTATAAACATCTCTTATGTATAAACACCTCTCGTATAAGTTTGTATAATATTGTATACTAGTGTAAAACTGTGTATAAACACCTCTTATACATTATTATACACTTTTATACAAGGTTGATACATTGTCTACAATATGTGTATAAAGGTGTATATTATTGTATAATGTTGTATAACGTGAAAATTTCGCTATGCGGATGTAATTTACAAATATGGCTACATGGATGTAATTTTGTATGTTGGATTGTACATTATTGAAATACCCCCCCCCCCCCCCCCCCCCAAACCCCAAAAAAAGCAGGAAAATGGCCAAAAAAAAAAGAGAAGAAAAATATAATTGTTGGCCATATAAATATGCCACATCACCTCCTGGATGCCTAGCTTTATATATATATATATATATATATATATATATATATATATATATATATATTCTTTGCCGTGATATGATTTCCTTTTATAATAAAACACCATTATCCTACCGGTGCATCCAAAGATCACATTGCAAACTCCTTGGTTTTGCCATTGAAATTTCATGCAAGAATGTAACGACTCGCCTGGTCATTATTTAATACTTTGCGAACCCATGCCCAATCTAGGTTTATGATATTAAATATTAAGCCCCATGGGGTGTTTAAAGGATTACTAGTGGGAAAAATCAATTTCGAAAAGAGTTAAAAGTCATGGGCCCGGGGCAGAAATGGCCCGCTATAGCGGCCAAGGGACTGCCTCAAAGGTCCCGCTATAGCGAGGCTATGACTGCCGCGGCGGACATGGCAGGCCAGTAGACGCGTTTTCTATACTCAGTTTTATATTTCACCCTCCTTTTTAATAAAAGGCCCTCCAAGGCTGCTATTAGGTTTTCACAAGATGAAAAACCCTTGACACTAAGAAAAGAGACTTTTCCAACATTCTCCACATCTCTCGCTACAACTATCATCTTCCATGGATTCAGATAAGGGCTAGGAGGGCGAGTAATTCCTGGAAATTCAAGTAGTTGTTCGTCATCGAGGTAGGTTATGGTTTACTTGAGTTAGACTTTGATTAGTGAATCGTATATACATTTAGAGTTGACGAGAGAGTGCATGATTAGGTCTTCGGACACAGAGTTTAGATGGATATATTCGCAATTTAACGAAAGTTATGTGTAACTAGTAACTAGGGCAACAACGAGTATTTAATTGAGTGTTGAGTGCTACTATCGTTGAGGTTTATGCGTTACGGCATAGGAAGTGATTATTTGCCATGGTTAAAAAGGGGTATTTCGTTGTTTAGAGTATGTATTCCTAGGTATATTTGATTTCCGTATTTATTTGCAAGTATATTGAAATATTCATATGATTATCATTCTTGTTAACAAAGAGGATTGCATTGGGAGGACTGAAGGAAGGAATAATAGTGCTACGCCCATCAAGGGCATAATTCATGACATTGTTTTCATTCATTGGCATAATTTCATACATTGCATGTGGTCATGAGGTAATACATGAAGCAAAAGGTCTGAGTACGTGCCAATTGTGTTATCCAGTTTTATGGCCGAGTTGGGTTGAATATGAGGTACTATTTGACAGCCAATCATTCGCAGTAATGTAAAGGTAAGTGTATCTATATGATATGGATCCGCATCCGAGGTTCTTTCCGGAGCGGAAGATTTATGGCTCGGGTCCGATGAGTATCCGGAACGAGTGGTACATGGACACCATGGGTCCACTGCAGGTCATGAATACTGAGCAATGACATCAGTTAGCATGTATGTACAAAGTGATTAGGCCCTTGCATCGCATCTGCATTGCATTACATTTCATATTGCTATGTCCTTATGCTTGTTTGCTATCAGTCTGTTATATTGCATTGTGCATCTCGCATGATTTTGTTGAAGTTGTGTGAGGTGGTGATCATTATTAAGGTAAGTGTAACAACGAATTACTAAGTGGTAAGTTGTTCCATGGGTGCATCATATCCTAGTAAGAGAACTGGATAGAAAAGCTTTACGGCTAAAAGTGAGGAGTTAGATATTAATGTAAATGAGAAGATGAGACTTAACTAATTGGCTTAAGGGAATAGGGAATGAGACTTAACGACTAGTCAGATAACCGGTATTACTATGAGGATAAGAGAAACAAATAACTGGGAGTAGAAAGGTAAGTTCGTGTCGGTGTAATAATCCATGTTGGGAGTCTTAAGGATCGTTGACTTTTCTGCTTATCTTATTGACTTTATATTGTGTTGCGTGAACTAATCTTAGTCGACTTATGATGCTTACCAGTACGTGTGATGTACTGATACTACTCTTGCTACATCCTTTTTGGGTGTAGGTATGTTGCAGGTTTAAGTTGAAGTTTCTTCGTGTGAATTACCAGGCATCTTCCTACAGTCTCACTCATCTCATTCCAGGCAGAGACTGGGTCATTTTTTTTCCTTGTGTAGTAGGAGCTCTTATACCTGTCCAGACTAGATCCTGGGGAGTTTTCAGTTTTCTTGTATCAATAATAGAGTCTGTATGAGCATTTACTTTTAAATATTGTGATCTTTAAGCAATTATTAATTATAAACTGGCTGAATATTATGTTGGTTGGTAAGGGTTCACCTACTAATTAGTAATATAGTAGGTGCCCGCAAGGCCCGTAAGTTGGGTTCGTGACAGTTGGTATCAGAGCATAAGTTACCTGTCTCACAAGTACAAGAGCAAATGTCCAGTAGAGTCTTGTGGAATGATACAATGACGTCCGTACCCGTCCGCAAGAGGATATAGGAAATCTAGAAGTTTCCCTTCATTCATTCTATCGTGCTACCCCAATACGCCGTCTCCTAGTTGAATCAAATTAGTATCTGGGTGATTCTAATTGGTTTCTTGACGGGTAATTGTTATCTGTCGATTCTAATTGTTGTCTCTCTATATTGACTCAAGGAAGACCTTCTATGAGTTGGTACGTGTTAATTGTGTGAACAAACGAAAATTTCGTGATAGTGTAAAGTGTTATGGATTGTGTGCTTATTTTAGGAAGATTAGCACGTTAATAGCGCATTCGTACTCGCTAGGTGAAAACTGTGTTGGTACGTGCTAAGAAAATAAGCGAGACCCTACGCGACCTGAATTGGTGGAAAAATTTTCTGCCCACTGGCACTGTAGCACCACTGCAGCGGTATGGAGACCGCTACAACAGGCTAGCTATAAGGAGCATCAGTCCCCTATAGAGGACCCAAGCTTCTGAACAGTCCCGCTGTAGCGAGACTGTCATATCCATAGCGGAAAAGCCGCAACGGTCAAGTGACCGCCGCAGCGATACCATTGACCTGTAGCCCCCCCCCCCCTCCTGTGCCTAGTGGCTCCAAATATAGGACTCGGGAACAAGTTGGTCGCATATGGATTTTTTATGTATTTGGGTCGGTTTTAAATGGATCGGGTTTAAAAATGAAATCAAGTTATGTTACGGATTTCCGTTAAGACAAGGGTATATTTGAAAACTTTAATGACGGGAGGGGTATTTTTGACCTGAAATTTGTTTGGAGGATATTCTTAGCCCTTTTCCCAAAGTAGAGGGGCATTTTTTACCCTTTTCCCTTTCTGAAAAGCAGACAATACGTTTTGGAAGAATGCCTGATGTCGATCAGTTTTGGAAATTATTTCATGATATAATATTAATAAACTTTCTACTATTACAAACATGCTTTCATCTTTAACTTTCGTAACGTCATCCTCATTCAATTTAAGTAATGTTTTTAGCCATTTGTAGAAACATAAAAATCAGGAGAAAAAGCAAAATGAACCCCACAAAAACCTCAAAAAATCAGCAAAAAATACAAACATAAATGCTAGCCAATGAGAGATGACACATCACCTTCTTCATTCCCAGGATTTTATATTGTTAAGGAATGAAGAAATAAGGCCTAAGAGTATAAGAGTAATTACACCCTTTCTAGAAGTTAGTTATTGGGGTTATGAAGTCTATTAGTTTCCGGAAAGTAGTTAACAAGTTAGTTACTATGTTAACAAGTTAGTTACTATGTTAACAAGTTAGGTACTATGTTAGCTTAGTTAATCAGTAGATTAGTGAATCATGATATGTATATATACGTCATTGTAAGTGTATATCCATAATATCATTGAATAATATTGAGCAAAATTAGTTCTCTCTTCTTCTCTTCTTCCTCTCAATATGTCTTCATTCTTCTTCTTCTAAGTGTTCCTTAATGTCAATCACAATGTTCAACATGGTATTAGAGTAGTGAACATTGATTCTAAACTCTTGTGATCGATCTAATACTTCAGTACATTCGACTTGTTCTTGATTTTTTGTCATTTTAACTTTCTTGAAAAATCTGTTCGATAAAAGTTCTCCGAAACTTTCTAAGTTGCAAGATATTGAAGTCTTGATTCAAAAATGGGAACCAATATGAATGCAACTGATGTGTTGAATAGAATTGCACTAAACTCGACTCCTTCAACTGAAAATGGAACTACCAGTCACACAGAAACTGGAATTGAACAAGCATTGGATCATAATCACCCTTTGTATCTTCAATCAAATGATGTAAGTGGTATTTCTCTACTCTAATTTCCATTGACTGGTCCAGAAAACTATCCTCGATAGCATATATCTATGAGATTAGTGTTGTTAGGATGAAATAAATTCGGGCTAGTCAATGGCACTTGCAAGAGAAAAAAAAAGGTTTAGAGAAGAGTTATGGGATCAATGGGAATGGGTAAATGCCATAGTTCAGTTTTGGCTTATGAGTTCTATGTCTAGTACTCTTCTTGGAGGTATGGTGCATACTACAACTACTGATGAAGTCTAGGAGGCTTATGTGAAAGATTTGATAAGGTAGATGGGTCAAGAACCTTCAATCTACATAAAGAAATAGCCACTTTAAGTCAAGAAACTTCAACTGTATCTTTGTACTATACCAAACTCAAAGAATTGTGGAATGAGTTTCAATCTCTTGTTCCTCCTCCTAGATGCAATTTTGAGAAGTCAATGGACTTTGTACTATATATGAAGGGACAACACCTTTACCAATTTGTTATGGGTCTGAATGATAACTACAAATGAGCAAGAAGTCAGATCTTGCTTATGTCTCCCTTGCCCTCAGTCAATCACTCCTATGCCATGATTATTAGTGATGAGGACAAAAACCATCTCATCATCCAGTTCAAAAAACTCAGCTGGTTTATTAGAAGTTGTTCCAAATAGTTTTACTCATGATCCATCTACAATGTATTCTAAGATAGGAAATCAGAAGTTCAAGAAAAACTACAATCTCTTTTGTGAGGTTTGTAAATTGAAAAGACATACTAAAGAAAATTGCAGAAAATTTATAGAGTATCGACCAGGTTTCAAGTAAAAAAGAAAGGATCATGCCGCATACAATGTTCATTCTTGGAGTACTGACAATCAACCATATGGAGATCTGACTAGAGCACAAGTTCCAACTCTGAATGGTGGAGCAGTGGAAGCAACTACTAGCTACTCAACTGTTCAAATGAATCAAGGTAGAGTTGGTGCCTTTTCTAAGGATCAATATGAGTAGATCATGAAACTGCTGAATCAAAATCAAACTCAGGTGAACCATCTTGCAGGAGCTTCCGCAAATGTAGTAGGTATAACTAGTAGTAAAGTTTTACTTGTTTCAAAGATTCTAAAAGAATGGATTATAGATACTGGGGAAACTTATCATATGGTGTCAGACATAGATCTCTTAGATAAAGCCAAATCAGTCAAAACTACAAAACCTCAGCCTGTTTATTTGCCTAATGATGAGGTGTCTTATGTGACTCATACTAGTTCAAGCAATATATCTGACAGAAGTACATTGAATAATGTGTTTTTACTTCCCGAGTTCAAGTACAAATTGATGCCTGTGTCAAGATTGACTAGAGAATTGAATTGTTCAGCAACCTTATACCCTGATCCCTATTTATTTCAGGATCTCTATAATAGGAGGGTGAAAGAGATTGGTAAAATACATGATGGACTCTATGTGCTACTGACTAAAGCTTTTGTTATATCAGCTATTGGGAAGAAATTTGGACTAGCTACTAAAAGAACTACTGTGATAAGTGAAGTAGAGATAGAACCGTGGCACAAGAGATTTGGTCATGTAGCTAGTACTGTATTGCATAGATTACTTCCTACAAAGTCTGAGATCATAGTGAGTACTCTAAAGAAGTGCAATAACTGTCCTTGTGCAAAGCAATGTAGACTGTCTTTTCCTACTAGTTGTTTCAAAAGTACCGAAAGATTTGATCTAATACATTTGGTTGTTTGGGGGCCTTACAATGTGCAAACTTATGATGGAAACAAGTTATTTTTTACTATTATTGATGATTTCACAAGAATGACTTAGATTTATTTACTCAAGCTAAAGTCTGATGTATGTGTGGTTTTATAGTATTTCTTAGCTTATGTCAAGACTCAGTTCATCAAAAAAGTGAATAGTGAGGAGTAACAATGGTACATAATTTGTCAATAAAATTTGCAATAACTTGTTTAGTCAACTGAGAATTATACATCAAACATCATGTGTGTATACACCTCAGCAAAATGGTGTTGCTGAAAGAAAACACAAACATATTAGAAACAACTAGGGCAATTAGGCTCTAGGCTAATGTTCCTCTCGGATTTTGGGGACATTGTGTAAAAGCAGCAGTATATATCATTAAATGGCTTCCTTCATCTGTAACTGGTGTTTCACCTTATGAAAAACTGTACAACAAGAAACCTTCACAGTCATTTAAAGGTGTTTGGGTGCTTATGCTATGCACAAGATATGTCTGTAACAAACAAACTTCCATTAAGAACAAGGACTGATGTATTGATGGGAAATTCAGAAATGCGGAAAGGTTACACTTTGTATGACATCACAAATAACCTATTCTTTGTAAATAGGATGTGAGTTTTTTGGAGGATGAGTTTCCATTTAAATGGGACATTCACACTACTCAACCAATATTCTTACACCATACAATCCCAACAGGCGATGAAACTTCACTGAGAAACATTACCTCATTAAACCATGATACTCAAACTTTGCCTCCTGACAATCAAGCACTACATCTAAACAACACTGAACCTATAGCTGACCCTATAATTGTTCCTATATCAGAACCAGAAAATACATAAAACTATCAAACACCACCTGACCAAACCTGACAAAATCAAGAAACTACAATACAGACTTCTCCACAAGTTACCATTCCTACAGAATCAACTAGAAAGTCAAGAAGAAGTAAGCAACTTTAAATTTGGATGAAAGATTTCATAACTACAAACAAAACAACTCCTTATTCAATACCAAACTACCTGCCCTATGAATCAGTTTCACTTAAATTCCAAGCTTTCCTTGCAGCCTTTTCTGCAACAACTGACCAAAAACTTACTCTGAAGCTTCTAAATATCCACAATGGGTTGGCAATAAAGGCAGAAATTGATGCTCTTCAAGCCAACAATACTTGGGACATAGTATCTCTTCTAGAGGGTAAACAACCAATAGGCTATAGATGGATCTATAAGATCAAATATAAGACTAATGGTGATGTCGAAAGGCTTAAGGCTAGATTAGTGGCTAAGGGCTATAGTCAAAAGGAGGGAATTATTATCAAGAGATATTTTCTCCTATTGTGAAGATGGAAACAGTGAGATCTATACTTGCTATTTCAGCATCTAGAAGTTGGAATATACACCAGACGGATGTATATAATGCATTTCTTCAAGGTGATCTTAATGATGAGATCTATATGGATTTTCCACAAGGATTCGAGATCCAGGGGAGTATAAACCATTATGTAGGCTCATTAAAGTCCTTGTATGGGATCAAGCAAGCACCTAGGAAATCGATTTCAAAACTAATAGAATCATTGTTGAATCTGCAATTTGTGCAAAGTAAATTCGATCATTCATTGTTCATCAGAAAAACTAAGAGAGGTATTGATATGTCATGACATGTTTTGATGATTTGAAAAACCTTATTAAAAGTACCAGAATACTATTATGTATCTCGAGGTCTGAGTGTCAGGGGGAAAAATAACGTATCTGGTCCTTAGGGGGAATACAAAGGATGTCGCTTTATCATCATCAAAAGGGGGGAATTGATAAGAAATGATATGTTTTGATGACATGGAAAACCCTAAGGAACTATATACAATTAGGTTCACCTGTCTGAACTTGGTTAACCTTATGATATCTCATATGCTGCTATTCTAACATGCTCCTTGAAGGATCAGATGCCTACATGATTTTCTCATATGTGAGAGACCAAATATGTTGATTCAAAAGGACCAGATGGGATCAGGTCTCTAGCCTGCTCAGCCAACGGTGCAGCTATAAAGCTACTGCTAGTATAGCCAGTACTTACAACTAGCTCGAAGAACAGATGAGGGACTAGGTTTCTCTTGATAAAGGTCCTGGTCACTGAAGCCTTGAAAGTCCAAATCCACAGCTATAAAGTGTGCTGCTGAAATCTATATTGCAGCAGTACAGCAACACCTCAATAAGGTCGTTGATTAACGGTCCAGATTTCATGAATGGTCACCTCTACTCTCTCTCTCTCTCTCTCTCTCTCTCTCTCTCTCTCTCTCTCCCCTTACATATAAAGACATCATCTTTCAAAAGAAGACTCATTCTTGCACAATCCGAAAATTGCTCCATCCTAAGTGCAAGTCTCAACCTTTCAAAGTGTTCCTCAAGAACAGAGCCTCAGCAACCCGAAGGACTGGATCCATAACTGAAGATGCTTTAGGTCCTTAGGTTTTGAGTCTTTGTTCTTTTGTGTTTAAACTGTAAACCTACTCTTCCATAAAACGAAGTTGATTGCAGGTGTTTTGAAGTCTCAAAGGTTCCTTGTTAGAAGTGTGTTTCCTCAAGCCTTTGAGTAGTATACTAGAATAGAGTTATCTTAGTTGTATTAGTGTATGGGTGGATAGTGTTAGTCACTGTGGTGAATTCTCAATGGGTGCCTTTGAGTGGTATGCTAGGCTAGAGTTAGTCTAGGCGTATTAGTTGAATTCTCAAAGGTTGCTTGTTGAAAGAGTGTCTTCACAAGAGCTTTGAGTGGTACACTAGGCTAGAATTAATCTAGGTGTATTAGTGTGCTTGGCTAGGGGTAGTTAAGTGTGAGGGTTGCATAAGCGTTATTGTAAGGGTTAGGGGTTTTGGGAGTTAACTTCTTACTTGCAATAGAGTTGTAACCTGAGTTTTCTCGGTTAGTAGAGTTGAAATCCTACTGGGGTAGGTCGTGATTTTTAACCCCTTGAGTAAGGAGTTTTCCACATGAAAATCTTGTGTTGATTCTCGTACTGCATTGCATATGGGAACTGGTACACAACCAGGTCCCTTTATATACTGTTTGGTGGACGCACTGCCTTTAACAATTGGTGTCAGAGCAGGTTCTTTCGAAAAGGTTAAAACCTAGAAAGGATCTCTATCACGACTATTTCACCAAGTTTGGAGAAAAAAGAATCTATCACAAGATCGCCAAGATCTAACAAAGAATATCATGGATGGAGGAAAGGGAGAAGGCATAACTTTTCATGGCTGAGGATCTAAGCTGTGGGACATAATTTTTGATGGACCTTATATTCCAATGAAAAGTTGCGGGGCTAGATCTGGGACTGGTCAAAAGATTGAGAACAAGCCAAGAGTTGACCGACCCAGTTTCCAAAAAAAAAAAAAGGTGCTGCCTGCATGGATCATTTATTGTATCATTGTATGAGACCCAATATACCTAGGTTCCAAGATCAAATGAGTGAATTTGGTTGTAGGCTTGAGTGAGAAGAGGAAGTCAAAAAGTTACCTGAAAGGAGACTGCTCGAAGCATATTACTGAGAGAATGGATGATTCCGCTCATTCATAGAATTTCAAGTGGGAGTGTGTGATTTTGAAATTACGCTGAACAGGAAGCACTTTGGCAGAAATCGATAGGAGACGGGTTTGATCGAGCTCAACTTCTTGCCTTTCCTCAAATTTCCTTATGCTTGGCTATGTTAAGAGGAAAGGTACAATGTTAAAAGGTGTTTTTCGGTGGTATCTAACTCACTCTTGTACCATTATAGGTACACATGCATGGCAGGGTCAGGACAACATAAGCATAAGTGACATTGCACATCTCAAAGCTCTTGCCTCGTCTTCAAAATTGTCAAGGGACCTGGTCCCTATGACTTAGGTTAGTAGTCTCTTTAGTGCTTAACATGTCTCGAACTGTCTAGAATGCCATTTCATTAAGACTCTTTCACTTCCTATTCCAAATTAAGCCCTTTAAATTCCTGTCCATCCTGAACCTCTTCGTATTTCAAAAGAAAACCTTTCTTTCTTCAGATCTTGCAAAAAAAAATCACCATATCTTATATCTGAATCGTCCTTTCTCACTTGCCAGAAGCTAAGCCCCACTATATCACTACCAGATCCCAAAAATAGTCTGACTCTGGTAAGCACCACTTCCATCGATTATTCTAGAACAGATAAAGGACTCTATGAGCCTTGTATAGACCTTCTCCTTGATGACTCTAAATGAGGGGGAGAGAAATAGATCTAATATCTTGGAAAGTGAAATTGAAATTTCTAAGGGTTTTATAGAGGCCTTGAAGTCAAAATAAAGTGGTGAAGGAACTCAGAAGGATCTGATGACTAAACTGATGAATGGGAAGGAACCTATTAGGGAAGAAATGGACGTAATCCGCAAGGCATGCAATCCATTGGAAGAAGGGTATCTGTCACGAGTAACCCTTGTGGTAGTGCAGAAATCACATCACACACATCTCCTCCCTGCAAATCACAATGATCCTAACATGACAGACAAGGATGGAAACACCTTTCCAGGTATTATGACAGATTCCAAGATGTGCCATTTTGTGGAGCCTGATGTTTACTGGTATAGCTACGCTAAAATTTGAGGTGCTAACCGTCCAGCTTATTACCATGTACTGGTTGATGAGAATGGATCCGGTATAGCTACAAACTAGCTATGCTACATATGCAAGGTGCATACGTTCAGTCTCCATGGTTCCACTAGCCTATTATGCACATTTGATTGCCCATTGTGCATGATAATACATTGAGGATGATGTGGTAATCATGGAGAAATGAAAATGCTCAAGAAGACAAGGGTACCAAGTCTCAGTGGTATTGTAAAGGAAGCCTACTCTTAGCTAAAGACTGAAAATGATAAGAGATAGTAGAATCCTTTGTCTAGCCCCACTCTTCTATAGTTCTTAAACCCCTCTTAGTCCCCTTGAATATCTGTCCCTTTGTATTCCATCGCTTAATGACTATGGCACTCATGGCTTTTTAAGTATCATATTTTGTACTGACTATGACTACTATATTTGCGATATGCTTAATCTAATCTGGGAAATTACTTTGATTTGTGCAATGATATTCAAACTTGTTGTTCCAATTGTTGCACATGTTATGTTGCTCTAATGGCCATGAACTAATGCTACTGAACTTCTTTTTGGCTTATGCTACTTTTATTACTCTTTTCAATAATGCCAAAAGGGGGAAGAAAATAAAGGGGTGAGAAATGGAGACTACAGAAAAGGAGGAAGAATGGGGGAGAGAAGTATATAAATAGAGTCTCTAAATTTGTATAGATAGAGTCTCTAAGTTTGTCATCATAAAAAACGGGGAACATGGCTATATGTTTTGATGATTGTCAAACTTGGTGAAACTAGAGAGAGAAACCTGATCCGCAATATGGCCTTTCTATACTTCTCACAGTCTCAAGTAACTAATCGATATATATGGGAGAGACATGTGCGGAAGATAGGGGGAACAGTGAAAAAGGGAAAGAGGACTGCAAGCTGGGCAAGTGAAGGTTTGATCTGCAGGGGTAACAGGTGGGAATCTGGTTCTCCGAGGGAACTTTGTCTATGTGTTTATCATCATCAAAAAGGGGGAAATTTATATGTCATGACATGTTGTGATGATTTGACAAACCTTTAACAAAGAAATAGAATACTACTATGTATCTCGAGGTCTGAGTCTCAGGGGGAACAAATGAGGTATCTGGTCCTTAGGGGGAATACAAAGGATGTCACTTTTTCATCATCAAATGGGGGAAATTGATAAGAAATGATATGTTTTGATGACATGACAAACCCTAAGGAACCATATACAATTAGGTTCACCTTTCTAAACTTGGTTAACCTTATGATATCTCATATGCTGCTATTGTAACATGATTCTTAAAGGATCAGATAGCTACTGGATTTGTTCATATATGAGAGTCCAGATATGTTGATTCAGAAAGACCAAATGGGATCAGGTATCCAGCCTGCTCCGCCAACGGCGTAGCTATAGAGCTACTGACAATGTAGCAAGTACTTACAGCTTGTTCAGAGAATAGATGAGGGACCAAGTTCCTCCAAATAAAGGTCCTGGTCGGTGAAGCTTTGAAAGTCCAAATCCACAGCTATAAAGTGTGCTGCTGAAAAGTACAATGCAAGTTTACTACAGCACCTCAGCAAGGTCGATTGATTAACGGTCCAGATTTCATGAGTGGTCACCTCTACTCCCCCCCTCTCTCTCTCTCCTTACATATAAAGACATCATCTTTCAAAAGAAGACTCATTCTTGCACAATCCGAAAATTTCTCCATCCTACGTGCAAGTCTCAACCTTTCAAAGTGTTCCTCAAGAATAGAGCCTCAGCAAACCGAAGGGATGGATCCATAATTGAAGATGCTTTAGGTCCTTAGGTTGTTGAGTCTTTGTTCTTTTATGTTTAAACTGTAAAACTACTCTTCCATAAAAAGATGTTGATTGCAGGTGTTTTGAAGTCTCAAAGGTTCCTTGTTCGAAGTGTGTTTCCTCAAGCCTTTGAGTGGTACACTAGGCTAGAGTTAGCTTAGTTGTATTAGCGTATGAGTGGCTAGTGTTAGTCGTTGTGGTGAATTCGCAAAGGGTGCCTTTGAGTGGTATGCTAGGCTAGAGTTAGTCTAGGCGTATTAGTTGAATTCTCAAAGGTTGCTTGTTGAAAGAGTGTCTTCACAAGAACTTTGAGTGGTACACTAGGCTAGAATCAATCTAGGTGTATTAGTGTGCTTGGCTAGGGGTAGTTAAGTGTGAGGGTTGCATAAGCGTTATTGTAAGGGTGAGGGGTTTTGGGAGTGAACTTATAGCTTGCAATAGAGTTGTAACCTGAGTTTTCTCGGTTAGTAGAGTTGAAATCTTACTGGGGTAGGTTGTTCGTTTTAATCCCTTGAGCAAGGAGTTTTTCACGTAAAAATCTTGTGTTGATTCTCATACTTCACTGCATAAGGGAACTGGTATACAATCAGGTCCCTACATATGCTGTTTAGTGGATGCACAACCTATAACAAGTATTTTTGTGGTACTAATCTATGTAGATGACATTCTTATAATAGGTGATTAGTTGGAACTGATAGAAGAAACAATACAATCACTTTAACATGCTTTCAAAATGAAAGGTTTGGGAGAGTTGAAGTATTTCTTGGGAATTGAGTTTGCAAGATCAAGTCAAGGGATCCTAGTGCATCAAAAAAAGTATGCATTAGAATTAGTTTCTGACCTTGGATTATCAGTAGCTAAGCCTGCAAAAACTCCGACTGATAGCAGTGTTAAGCTTAACCACAAAAGAATATGATGATCACATTCTTGAAAAAGGATAAAAAGAAGGACATGACACTGATAAACTACTCTTAGATAACAATCCCTATCAAAGACTAATTGTTACACCCTGGAAAATTTCGCGCTACTAAGATTCGTAGACGGCGTAGTACGAGTTCGGAGAAGAGTAAGGTCATACAAGGATTAAGGAGGAAGGTTATAGTATAAGAGTGAAATAATAATGCACATATGATATTTAGAGATCATATGGGGTGAATCAGTTCATACATTACTGGATGAAAAAGCCCTCGTTACTGTAAGCTAAGTGGGGCCCACATGCCTAGATTTTATAAAGAACGTATGAAATATTATATGAGTAGTACATGAGAAGTTGAACAAGTCTTTAGAAGGACCCTTAAGCCAAATATGGGCATAAGCCCTCCAAAGGGATGATTTAAGGAAATGTTTTTGGATGATCTGACTTGGAGAGGCCAAAACATCATTATAAGTTTAGAATTTGGAAAAAAACAATAATGAAATTTGTATATAATTGAATTAGCTTTCCAACCATAGGTTGTGGGCCCTCATACGATATCGGGATTACCCGTTATGCGCGTTTTAAGATCGGCTATCTGGGCAGAGAAATAACCCTGCGCGAACGCTCCGGAAGGTGGCGCGAACGCGCACTGCAGAACCCTGTAAATCAGCGCAAACGCGCCACGTGGCAGCGCGATCGCGCTGAGCAATTTTAAGTCAGTCCAGGCAGAACCTGGACCGTTATAAAAATGGGTTGCCCCCTCATTTTTCAGAACAAACCCACTCAAAACCTCTCCAATATTCCAGAAACTTCCCCAACCTTCCAAACATCAACTTTTTAAGCCTAAACCAGGTAAAATTTAAAAATTTCGGTCCAGACGGCGTATATTTGAAACTACAAAAATTGTGTATTGACGCGTTGTGGCTTAAGTCCAAGGGGGAGGAGTGAATATATAGAAATATTACTAAGAGAAAGGTGTGAATGTCTTCCTATTTATGTTAATATTGGCTTATTCACGAAGATAGAGTGGTTAAATAATTGCATACTGAGCTGATTAGTTATGGAAGTTGGAAAACAGCGTGTGGGCTGTTTTATGGAATACTTTGGCATTGGAAATGATGTTATTGATGTTGGTAATGTTATTTTTGTTGTTGGTTGTTAAATTGAGAATTCAGGTTAGGCATATAAATAGGGAAGATGCTGCCTGATCTTTGGCAGAATATAAAATAGTTTGATTTGAGAACTTGGAACAAGTGTGCGATAAAGAGGCTAACGTTAGTGTAAATCCTCTTAAATGTAGACTTACGAGCTCGGACGCATAACCGTAGCTATTAGGAGGTCGAACAGGTATGTTATGGCTCGTTCCTTTCTTTCAGAGGCATGATTACTATGTTATGACTTCATAAATGTTTCCATATCTTCCTTGTTTTCAAAAGTTAGATGTTTATGACTCCAAGGCATAATCCCTTTCCTAATAATTCATAAATGTTTTCCAAAATATTCGTATTTTCCAAATCAGAGATTTATGACTCCGTAAACTCTTATGATAACAACGATGAACTTGTTTTCACAATGATAATGATGATGTCAAAGATGAGAATATTTTCCTATGATGATTATGATGATGACGATTTTGTGTTTAAGGGTTCCAAGTTTACGATTTCAATGACGATATGAGAATATTGAGCTACCTTTTGACTTTCTCATTTCATCCATTGTTGTTTATCTCACCTTATACTAATTGTTCTTTCAAGGTGAGATAGAACGATAATGATTATTCTATAATATAATCGGAGGTTACTGACCTTACGTCACTCCGATAGAGTTATATCTTTTCTTGGGATCTCATGCATGCTGCTTATATGATATATGAATATGATATATGTATATGTATATGTATATGTATATGGGGAATATGGGAAAAATGGCGAGGCGCTATAGACGCATGGCCACCTGATCAGTTGGTATAATATGATATGATATCATCCCGGACTCGGGATGCCTGGACTCGGGGTATATGGTTTAATGGATCGGAGCTGACGTTCCTCGGCAATATGATATGTTCTATTTTATGTATACATGTATAAGAAATGTTTTTCAAAGAAAGCTAAGCATGCATGGCATCCACCCTAAGAGGCATCCTGATGTACAGGTTATTCCCTTATCTCATGTTATGTTTCATATGTTTTATTATAGTATTGCTCATGCCTTACATACTCGGTACATTATTCATACTGACGTCCCCTCTTGTGAACGTTGCGTTCATGCCCGCAGGATCAGGTAGCTAGTCGGACGATCCACAGCAGTAGGACCTCCCTTCAGCGGTAGTCAGTACGCTCCATTGATCCGGAGCTGCAGCCCTTTTTGGTATGCCAACTTGTTATGTACATATATGGGTACGGTAGGGCCTTGTCCTGTCCTTTCTATAGTTTGTATTCTATAGAGGTCTATAGACAGTGATATGTAGCTGTGATGTTATGCAGTCTCGTCGGTGCTTATTTTGTTGTACAATATATGTATATAGCCGCCAAGTCGGTTTGCGCTGTTACTCTCAGTATTTATGCTTATGTGTATGTGTTGGCCGTGAGTTCTCGATGTGGTGTCTCTTGCGTTGGTTGTTCAGGAGACAGTATAGCTCAGTTACAGATTGCGTATGGGCCCAGGATAGTCAGTGAGGAGTAGATGTCAACATGGGAGTGATCGGCCAGTAGTGGTTGGGTACTCGTCACGGCTCATCGGTTTGGGTCGTGACACTAATAGGCAAGTTATTGTATCTCACAGTGACCAGACCAGATATTTCCTTCAGTGTTCAAACACTTAGCCAGTTCTTTCAAAAACCAAAGAAGAGAAGTCTCAAGAATAATCCCCGCCCCTCGTTTCTAACATTAAAACACCTATTTATAGTCTAGGTTAAAAGTTGAAATAATTAAAACCAATTCCCGATCGAACTGGGAAAATTGGACGAAGACCCACAATGGCTGCGCGATGCGAGCCCATCATGGGTATATCTTTTGCGTTGATCAGAGATTGGTCAGAGAGTGCCTAAGCTTGCCTTGCATCCGGGATGTGGGCTAAATACAGATGGTCCATCAGTGGTCCTTTTTTTCTCTAATTGTTGCATACTCCTTCCATCATCTCGTTCTTGTGCAATAAGCTCCCATTTCACTCAAAATTGCTCGGATTTTGTTCATTCCACCTCGTTATACCTAAACATACAAACATACCAACATAAGCTCAAATACAACAATTTCATTATAAAGAAAGCAATTAAAGTACTAAGATTTAGAAGGAAAGTGATGCGAAATATAGCTATTTGTTCCAAATATCACCCCCCCCCTCCCCAACTTAGACTTTGCTCGCCCTCGAGCAAACACTTGCCAATACCAACCTATCACAAACCCACAACCATGCCATTCGAACAGGTCTACTCAGTCTTCAGCTAATACAACCATTTTCAAAAATACATTTCAAAACAACATTGAGCCAATCCTTATGAATTTCATGCCATCAATCAATATTTTTAGTTTTAAAACATAAATAAACAATCTTCTCAAGAACAACTTTATTCCAAAAATACAAGACTCAAAGACGGCACTCAACAAAACTATCATGCTACTTGACCAAGAATCGAACAATTCACCAATCTATTGCCAACTATGTGTCCTCATCGAAAGAGAGTTATCCATATATCTCACATGAATCAAACAATTTAACTTCAATGGATATAAAATGAGCAAATACACTCACTCACACAAAGAACATCATATGCCAAATAAGATAAACTTTAAGCTTGCCCGTAGTGTAACCGCTTCACTAATATAAGTATGGTGAACCTAGGATCAAGTCGGACTTAAGGGGTTGTAACGTTGGCTAAGGGAAGGGTAGGAAATATTTGGAAAATAGTGACTATCCTCCCTAAGCACTTTAATACATACAACACAATCGTTTCACACAACTTTCTTCGTCAACCAAATCTCTACAACCAACCAATCAATGAATCCTCCAAAATCAACCCAATTTGTTTCTTTAAATTTAAGCACCAAATTTTTGACGACACAAGTTAGAAGAGAACTTTTATTTGGTGATAATCAATCCTTTTTTTAAGTTTTAGTTCAGTTTTTTTCCTTTCAATTCCCAACTAACAAGAGAAATTGCTTTTCTTTAGGTGCACCAATAGACTTCACTAGATTCCAACAAACAAAAACTCCCCTCTTTTCTCACATCCCAACTGCAATTACAACAATTTATCATTAAAGTGCTTAGGATGTACATTGGATCAAATGCTGAATGGAAGATCCCTTGGAGCATCTCAATGTTGGTGGATGATATCAAGAGGATGATGGAAGATCATAGAGTGACTGTGGAGCATATACATAGAGAAGGAAATGGACTTGCAGATTTTTTAACTAACTTGGTTTTTGATTTTGCAGGTGCAGTTCAGTTTCATAATTTTCAGGAATTACCAAGTCAAGCTAAGAGGATTCTGAATATGGAAAAAAGAGGAATTCCTAACTTGAGAATAAGAACTCTTCAAGACAAAGCACCTGATTGGTCTTTGACATCAGAACTTTAAACCATTGCTAAGTACAGTTTTTTTCAACAGATTGTGAATAATTGCAACATATGTATTAGGGTGGTATCAGTGTGCTTGGCATGCTCATTCCTTAATATAAATGGTGTGATGCTTATGATCTAAGTTGTAGATTGTACTAGTTATGGAACAAGTAGTATAGTGACCTGGTTTTCATGCAGAAGGTGATATACACAGCAATATACAACTACTTTCAAGATTACCTGAAGAATGATTCAGATGACTTGAAGCTTTCCACCTGTGAGACTTTGTGGTGTGATAGAAGTTATCAAGCCAAGGCTCTTAGATTCTAGTTGGTGTAATCTGTTCATGTCTACTTCTACTGGCCATAAGTCACTAGATTTTCTATATTTTCTTTCATTTTAGGATCAATCTTGTTGGATTGATCCTTTTTTTTTTTTGTATTTTCTGTTCTTTGTTTTTAGCTAGATCAATCTCTTCTAGATTGATGTGTATATATTTTCTTTATTAATAAAATTCCACCTTCATAGTGTCCTTTAACTTAAAAAATAAGAAGATAAAATTAGGCCAATTAGAACAAAAGGGTATGGGCTTATTGCCTGCTATCAAAGAAAAGGCTGAAGGCTCAACGGGCTAAATAAGATAATATTTAAATATTGGTCGGATAAGTTGAAATTTGGCTTAACGAAGAATTGCCTCTATCACTTCCTAAGCCACAACAAACTTCATTTCATTTGAGAACATAAGGGGCAAGTTCTAGACATCTATACAAGGCACGGACCATATAAGAATTATCCTTACACACATATGGCACACAATCAACACAAGAAGGATCCATTTCTTCCCTCGAATCAAGAAACAACATATCAATCATGCTAAATGGGTCATACATGAGCCAACAAAACATGGTTAAGTGTTTCGAGAAAGGTTATTCGTTTTCAAGGCATGTTTTCAAATAAAAAACAAGAATTGCTCACATTGTCAATATTTCACCTAAACCAAGCACCTGAAATTTGAATGGTCTTAACGACTTGACTTCTCTTCCTATTGACTAATTTTCCCTCAAGACGGTCGTCATCCATCTGTCATCAAGAAAAGCCTCTTTTATGATGAAAATAAACAAAACTCCCGGGATGCCTTATGCCACTACAAAGGGTCTAATAAACTTGAAAGTAAAATATTTTTGACTTTTTTCAAGGTTTTCAGTTTTTTTTTCCTAAGGGTAACTACTAATCAAAAGGAAAAAAAAAACTAGATCCTAATCCTAAAAGTAAGGAGGAAAAAAAACTCCTAAGAAAAAAAATTCCTAAGGCATAAGCATCCTATCTCGAGAGGTACCTCCCACCCCACACTTAATTTAATGTAGTGTCCTCAATGCTTATGAAAAATAAAAACAGAGTAAGGCGAGAGATACTCCTTGGGCTCACTAGGGCCTAGTCGTCATCCTCAACATCATCATCAGCCTTGCCATTAGACGACTCGGCTCCATCATCTTCTTCATCCTTGTCGCCTTGAGTAGGCGACTCCACCTCCTCCCCTGCTTTCGTATCAACTTCCATAATATTTGTCGAGTTCACATCCTAATCGGCCGATAATCGAGTCTCATCACCCAAAAGTTATTGTGAGTACACTGTGTGTGGGGCCTCAGCATAGACACTAGAGAAATCTAACTGAAATCGCTTACCTACAATCACTGCCATCTTGTGTAGTTAGGTCAATACCGTGGACTGGGCTAACCTCTCCTCAGTTGGACTGAGATTGTGCTTCATAGTCTGCTCTTAGGCCTTGACTTTTGAGATGTTAATGATAGTGTTGGGTTGTGCAAGCACTCTGTCATGAGGGTCAGCCAAATTATCATTAAGCTGCATCAATAACTCTGTGAGCATGTTGCCAAAGCTCAATCGATGGGATTTTCCCTCCTTCACTCTCTTCATCTTTTGGATCATCCAATACCCAATGTTGACGAGCTACCCATCGTGAGAAAGTACACAATGCATACCATATCTTTCTTAACATTTATATAGTGATCGAGACATAATCCAGTAATTCAACAACTGCGACCAAACTCGTGCCTCTCTTCGAAAGTTTCTAATCAGCATAATTTTGGGCTTTTTATACTTGTCATTATACCGGGCCCATTTCTCCTTAGATTCAGGCCCACACAATGTCTCTATGATTGTCCTGTAACCGGGCCAACAGATGAGCTCCTTTAATGGCTCAATTAGGTGGTCTGGGATGCCAAGTGATACACACAAAGTTAACGGGAATAAAGGCACCCACTCGTGTTGAAGGTAAACTGACGGTCGGTCCTCCTCTAAATGTATCAGTTGTAAATTGGCATATAGCTCTAAAATGAGGTCAATGTTATTGGTCTCAGAGTGTCAAAGATGGACCTCCACCCCATGGCAATGATTTGGTTGTAGATGTCCCTGAAATTCTTTTTTCATGGGACTGGGTTGACCGCACGTTCAACGATATACCCTTTCTAAAGATCAAAGCTGTCATACCAATCCTCCGCGTAACCACCATCCAAGACTAACTCGGGGCTAGGCCTCGAGGAAAAAGCTCGAGGAATATGAGTGGTTGGGTTCTTACCCATTCCTGATTTTGTCCCTTTCTTCTTATGCAGAGGGTTTTTAGAGCGGCCCCTCTTTATACCTTGGGAGGATGTGGCGATGAATTTACCTTTTCCTTTTGTATTAACCATTGTTCCTGCAACAACAAAACATTCCAAATGATAAGTAACACTTATGTTTAGAGTACTTGTATTTCTAAGTTCGGGCACCGTTATGGTTATTTTACCCTTTTATGCTCATCCGGGGTTGAACTGACCCCACACTTATTTCAAAATAAGTTACAAAAACTAAAAACAAAGAAGTTAACTAATTCTAATCTATTGTAAAAATAAAACAAAACAAAGAAAGAAAAACCATGTTTTAGGAATTGGTTTTATGTTTCACAAGTTTCCCATAATCAAATCTCCGTTCAAATATTGAATTTGTGGTTCAAATTGATTCCCAAGGGTTCGTATAGTTTTTTTTAATGTTACATTGATACTCAAGACTTCATAATTTTCACAAAAAACTTGCTTAAGGAATTTTATCGAAAACCTTGTGGGCGTAGAATTTCCCCTTTGGATATGACAACAATGGGGGTTGTAGAATCCTCTTTTTTTCAACGGGGAATCATTATTCTAGCCCTAAATACCATAATCAATCAACACAATACCAATTCCTGCCCTAATCTTTCCTAAACCCAACAACCTTAGTTTACAACTAACAAAACTCAAGAACAAAGGGGGGGGGGGGGGGGGGGGAGGAAAGGAATTTCATGTGTTGATGATGGCAATTACTTACTTTGTGATGTTAATGGATGATAGATGCAAGTTATTGTGTTTTGATTAGGATTTAAAGGGAGTTGGGAAAGGGTTTTTCGATTTTAGAGAGAGAGAGAGACAGTTTGGTGTGTTTGTGACTTATGAAATAAAAGAGGGGAAAATTTGTCTTTTAACTTGGAATTTTTTTTTGACTGGGTAGACTCGTGCGTTGGCCGCGCGTCGCCTACCTAGTGCGGGTCAAAAAATTCTATGACACTAAGACAACTCGCGCGATGCATACACGTTGCGTGCTCATCGTGAAGAAACACAGGCTCTCTGAACTCTCATAAATGTTTGCACTTAGACTCCATGTGCGCTGCTTGCGCGATGCATGAGCAGTGCACATACCAAACCTGGAGCGCTTTTGATATAGGCTATGTGTCCACCACACATATATACAGAGCCCTGATGTATCAGTTCCTTTATGCAATGCAGTAATTAAACAAGGCGTTATTCTTACTGTGGAAAACTCCTTGCTCAAGGGATTAAAAACTACGACCTACCCCAGTAGTATTTCAATTCCACTACACGAGCAACTTAAGATTACAACTTATTATAAGCTAGAAACTGACTCCCATAATCCCTCAACCCTTACAATAGTAGCAACCTAGGAACTAACTCCCATAGTCCCTCAACCTTTGCAATACACCGATTGCAAACACCTCAACTTGAATAACTCTAGCCAAGGAAACTAAGGTGGACTACCTCTAGCCAAACCCAACTAATACACCTTAGACTACACACTAGCCAAAGGTACCACTTAATAGATTAAAAGGTAAACTACCAAACAACTACTAAGAATTTGAAATACCTACAACATCTTCTTATAAGAGAAGAGTAGGTTTACAAGTTATAGCACATAAAACAAATATTAAAACAAACTAAGAGAATAAGGCATCTTCAGTGTTGGAAATAGGTCCTTCAGTCTGTGATTAGCTTTATTGAACACTTGGAGTGTCTTGTGACGGCTACACCTGTTTAGTGATTTTTAGGTTTTCTAAGTGATACACAATATGTTGCAACATGTTGTATATAGAGGGGCAAAAATGTGGGATGGATAGAGACCACTCATTTAATATTTTACCTAAAGCATGGGCTAGCTCAACTATTGTACTTGTGTGGAGTGAGTAGCTAGACTTTACAGCTATCACTGCTTACCGTGCAAGGTGCATAGAGAGCAGATCATAGACTAGGTCTCTATCTGGTTCCGAATCAGTTTGATAATCATCAAAACAAAAAGCACTTGTACGTATAAGTTTTTTATGGACTTTTTACTCGTTTTGCGTTCCCTCTCTTTCACTAGTCTTGCAACATGAATAAATGTGACTTATAAAATACAAAAGTTGGTTGCCTTCCAGCAAGCGCCTTGGTTAACGTCGTGGCATGACATATTTTTGTATTTTCTTTTCTTTTTTTTATGTTCTTTTTCTTTAGGCTAATAGTACAAACATGAGTTGCCTCTCGAGAACCGGTTGATTTAACGTCGCCTTTTCAAGTTCCACGGAGGTCCTCCCGCTGTCAATGACCTCTCCAAGATACTGCTTCACTCGCTGGCCGTAATGACCCGTTCAGTCCTTATGTGGGTTTTGACCATTTTACCCGTGCTGATCCGTTATTGAGACTACGAGCGAGTCTAGTGAAAACTTAAGGAGTTAGAATCCTTAAGTGAAGGAATTCGACCAATAGTTGACTTTTGGGTAAATAGACCTTTTTCAAATTTTCGTTGATTCCGTAAGGTTCGAAGGATCGATTATGACTTGGCGGGGTGGATGGTTCAATTTTTGAGATGCTTGATTTTATTTTGTGCACTTGTTTGAAAACTTGTTTTATTCCGTTTGGGGGTTGACTTAGTAAAATAGACCTCTGTTGGGAATTTTGTGGCCACGGGTGAATTCGTAGCACATTTTTTTACCTATGTGTGCATATCTGGTTTGTGTATGTGGGGCCTTAGAGTGATGTCGGGATTTTGGGAAAACTTGGTGAAAAATTAGATGTTTTTTCTTCTGGTTTGACCGCCGTAGTGGGCCTCAACAACGGAGTATACCGCCACCACGATGAGTTGGGTTTAGAGGAAGTCCACCATAGCGAGAGTGGGCCACCATAGCAAAACTGCTACGGCACAGTCTGAACTGCTATGGTGAGTCGTACCTTTTAAAGAGGTCCGCCACAGCAAAGTGTATGACCGCTTTAGTGGGACTGCTGGGGAAACAATATCCACCACTGCAGCGATCGTCTGGATACAGTAACCCATTTTTATATTGCTAAGTACGAGTCATTAGCCATAAACCCCCCTAAACAGTTCCCAGAGCAATAGAGGCGATTTATTTCATTACATTGATGGAAACATCCTTGAGGGTAAGTCCTAACCATTACTTTGTTCACTTTCATTCCTCCATTAAGTTCTTATGCTATTTCTAGATTCTCTAATGGTGTAAGAATATCCTAGAACCCTAGAATCAATAAACCCTTGTTAAAATTGTGGATTATTGATTATATTACTATTCATATTATCTAGAAGTGTAGGTTGTTACCTTTTAGGATGGAATTGCTTAATTATTTGGGATTATATGTTGAGACGTAGGGTTTCACCCAAAGTGGTTTTTTTTGCCTAAATTCTTATTTGAAGAGTTTAAAATGATTAGAAACCTACAAATTGGAGGATTATGATTGTTTGGATTGAGGGTAGGATAAATTCACCCTTAAATTCTACTTTCACCCTTTTGGATGGTTAGGGGCATTTGGGTATTATTTCCCAAATGTTGTTTCTTATTTGATTAAATGGTTTGTTGCTTACTTAGAATTATATTGCTAGACTTTGAGCATTCCGAGGCGTTACGGAAAGGGAGAGCTCACGAGAAGTGGCTTGCGTTCGTTCCAGTTCTGCATTGATGTGCATTATGGTTTACTTGAGTTAGACTTTGATTAATACCTTGTATATGCAGTAGAATTGACAGGAGAAGTATGATTAGGCTTTCAGGCATGAAGTCTGGTTGGATACTACTTAGGTTGGTATGACTTATGATTATATGGGCTTGTCACCATTACTTTATGTATTGAACATGTGGTGTATTTGTTATGAATTGGAAGGAAGGGGTTAATATATACTCTTCTTGATATTTGAGATAGCTTGTATGTTCACGCTATTGTTGAGTTGATTTATCTGATCTTGATACGATGATAGGGGTGAGGATGTGGCCTAGTTATGGGCTCGTGATCCTAGGTCAGTTCCGGAGCAAGTGGTACATGGACACCATGGGTCCCTTGCCAGGTCATGACTATTTTGCGAATAATTCCCTTAGCATATGTGTGCGGTTGAGATAATATCATTGATTGCATTGGATTGGACTTAACTCATTCTTGTGGTGCATTGTGGACTGGTTGATGATTGGCTCTTGATATTGTTGTGTTGTTGTGCCTATCTGCCTATTTTGTTGGTTTTACAAATGCATACATAACACTAATCTTAGTCGTCCTATGATATCTACCAGTACATAGTGTTTGTACTGATACTACCTTGTTACACCCTTTTTTTTAGTGCAGATTGAGTACCGAAGACTTTTTCCAGACCTTACATTTAGCCTGAGGCCATTTCCCGTTCAGATCAAAGGATGAGATCCTATCCATGCCACGCCGCCTGAAGATCTTTCCTTATTAATTTCTATTTCATTTCTAGACACTTATGCTATTTTAGAGTCCTTGTACGATGACTTTAAGATCTTTGGGGTTGTAATAGCTTAGATTTTCAGTTGTAATAGCTTAGATTTTCATACTTTTATGTTATTATGGCATGACTAGACAGTTTATGGTTATTTTCATTGTTGATGGTTTATAATTGATTTAATGAATAAGAAATTGGTTAAGAGGATGGTTCACCCACCAGGGGGTTAGAGTGGGTGCCATCACGATGGGTTGGATCGTGAAAAAGTTGGTATCAGAGCCCTAGGTTCGTCGATCTCATTGTACAAAGACATTTCTAGTAGAGTCTTGCGGATCGGTATGGAGACGTCTGTACTTATCTTCGAGAGGCTATGGGACACTAGGAAAATTCAATTTTTTTCTTCCTTTTGTGCTACTCGATTCTAATTGGTATTTGGATGATTCAAATTGATATTTGACTTTTTATTCTATTCTCTCACAGATGGTGAGGACTCATGCGAGAGGAGCTGTAGATGAGTTGCTTGAGCCGGACCGCAACTCGTGGTGGAGGCCAAGTTAGAGGCCGTGGTCGTGGTAGAGGCCGGGAGCAGCACCAGCCAGGGGCAGGGCTTCTGTGGCTGGTCAGGCTCATGCTAGATCCCCCGTGCCTCAGGTAGCTTTAAATGAGGCAGCAGAGTTTGCAGGAGCACCAGATCAGCCAAACATTATAGCTACTCCAGTTTGTTAGGCGTTATTGTCACGACCCAACCGGAGGGCCATGACGGGCACCCGGAACTAGCCAACTGAGTACCTCTTATCATACTTCTCATAATCATACTTAGGTGATCCATATAGCTAACCCATAATTACCATGAACTGAAAAGACACAAGTTCCATTGAACATATGCACGTCTATATAAACATCATTAACTATGCCTATATGTATAAGCCGACAAGGCTACCAAAATTATATACAAAATGTGAACTGATAAGTCTATGGGATATCTAGTTATGTACATCTGTCTACGAGCCTCTACATGGAGTATGTAATATCATAAATAGGACCCCGCCATGCTTAAGTATGCACACAAAAGAATACTACCAACTAAGCTGCATCTCCGGATCAAATAAAACACTTATATACAACCACTGATGAAGCAGGCTAGGGGTCTGGTCCATCTCCCTGTCTACCTGCGGGCACGAACGCAGCGTCCACAAACAAAGGACGTCATTACGAACAATGTACTAAGTATGTAAGGCATGGATGGCAACATGATGAAAGCATAAAGACAACATAAGATAAAGAGAACAATTTATACCTCATAATACCTCTTAAGACGACTGTCAAGCATTCTTAACCTTTCTCTAAAAGAAACATTTCATACACATACATATAATGATACCATACCCGGCCATATCAAGGCTCGACATCGTCTATACCCGACCATAACAAGGCTCGACATCGTCTATACCCGACCATAACAAGGCTCGACATCGTCTATACCCGACCATAACAAGGCTCGGTGTTGTCCGTACCCAACTGCAGTGGTGTGCACAATAGATATCATACCCGACTATATAAGCTCGGCATCAGAAATAGCTATATATACATATATGGCATACATGATAATCCAAGGGAAGTATTACAACCCTATCGGAGTGACTTAAGGTCGGTGAGCCTCTAATTACCATTATGGAATCATCATTATCACTATATCTTTCCTCAGAGGATCAACTATCGTAAGATGAGATCAACGAAAAGAACAAGATCAATAATATCATGAGAACTTTGAGAATCATGAGCTTCTATCATTTCTAGTAGATAGGACATTATGGATATCATAAATGGATTCACAATAAGGAAATCATACCTTTAGAAAGAAAAGGTTAGCCTTAACATACCTTTAGGTTAGCCTTAACATACCTTTACGTCTCCTTAATTACTTAATGTTTTCCTCCCAAGCTGGTAAATGAACATTCAAGATGATTCATACTAAGGTTAAGTCTTTAAAACACTCTTAAGTCCGAACTTGTGTAATTAACGAACTAGCAAAATTTGGGCAGCACTTCCCCTATTTTATCGACTTCCATCAAATATAAAACAACTCCCAAAAAACAATAATAACATCCACAATACCATAATCAAGGAGTTATATTCAATTTAATCTCAAATTTATCCAAAATCCCCTTTCACGTTCACCTCGTAGTCATCAACTTCACTTCAACATTTTATGACTTCTGTTCTATGATTCTAACCTTTCCAAAACTTCCTAAACCTTTAAATAAACTTAATCATATAAATAGGATGAAGAACATATCTTATATTGGAGGAAATTAACCTTACTCAACTCCTCCCTAGACCAAGTTCATCACAACCATGAAGAGAAACAAGAACAATCACCTTCCATGGATTTATCTTAAGTTTTTGATGTTTGATCTTCTCTTTTGATGGTTGATATGCTCAAATTACACCTATTAATGGTATAACGCGGACGTTATCAAATATAGTAACCCAACGAGGTTGGGGTCGAATCCCACAGAGAATATGGTGTGAAAAGTTTACTAAACAAGTATTATACTAATCTTGCGGTCCCGGTGTATTCCAGAAAAGGGCTTTATAGTTGTTTTGGTTTGTGGACTAATTTAAAGTGACTGAAAATTTAAAGTTGTAAATATATGGGTAAAAAGAACCAAGGTTGTGTCCCCATCAGATAAAGTGTATGATCATGGGTATCGATCTTGATATACTTCTAATGGAGTGTTTGTATGGATGCACTTAACCTCTTTGTGGATTAATTTAAAGTGACTGAAAATTTAAAGTTTTAAATATATGGGTAAAAAGAACCAAGTTGTGTTCCCGTCAGATAAAGTGTATGATCATGAGTATCGATCTTGATATACTTCTAATGGAGTGTTTGTATGGATGCACTTAACCTCTATGTAAATTTGAACTATCTCTCAATAAGAAAAGATTATTTCTTTCTATGCTTTTTCCAAAGATAAGAAAGTATGCATGAAGAACGGTTAATTATGTCAAGTAAATTCCTCTTATTCCTAAGTGAATTTATTAAACAAGGTTTAAAGCCTTGAGTTCTTGTTATTTGTTCTTACCTAACCCTAGCTATTTTCCCAAATAAACTAAAGTTTATGGCGTTAGCTAATGTTTGCAACCACTAACTATATGATAAACGAAGAACAAATAAACCCTAACAATCCATTATGCGTATATATTTCACGATCCTCAATCACAACACACTCATCCTTGGGTTCATAACCTTAGTAAAGGTGTTTAGCTACTCATGGCAACAAGAAAATAATAAAAGATTGAAGATTGCATAATTGAATTTTGGATTGAACTTACGAATAAAACTTGAAAGTAATGAATGTAATTGTCTGGAAATCTTCAAAAGCAATAACAACTCAAAAGTAATTACTACAAGTCTAAAACTCCAGATGTCTGAAAAATAAAACCTAAACAGGTATTTATACAAGTCAAACTCGGAATAATCAATCCCTAGTCCTATTCCAGCTTAGCTTGCACTTCGACGGGTTGTCTTTGCACTTCGACGGTCGTCGACATGCTCGACGACCATATCGACGATCTGAGTATTCCTTTTTCACTCTGCAGGAAATCCACTGTCGAAGCACTTTGACGGACCGTCGATCCTGTCGACGGTGCAAGATGACGGTCTATTGATGATCTGAGAATTTGCCACTTTGCAGGAACTCATCGACGAGGCAGCTTGACGGACCGTCGAGCATGTTGACGATCCATCCTTATGATTATTAGAACAGATTGCCTATTTTCCTTGATTTTTTGCTTTTCGAGCATTCTAACTTCACAATACCTGCACAATACACAAAACACATCAAACTAACACAAACTTGCTCGAAAACAAGTAAAACTTATAGTTAAAAAGCATTAGATGTGCCATAATTTCCCGGCACATCAATGGTATGGAAAGGTTTGGAAATTTGTGGAACCCTCTTATAATGTGGGAAAATAAGTATGGGAGTATATATGAAAATGGGATCTTTTAGAACTTAAAAAGGTGTCAAATTCCCCCCCCCCCCCCGCGTTCGCATCAATTTACGGTGGAGATGCGGCCACATCTCCCCTCATCTCCTTAGGGAGGAGGTTGGGCAGTGAGGCCGACCATTTTGATGAGTTTCCGGCCAATATGTTGCACAACAAACTCAGTTTGCGGCCGCATATTGGTCCTCAAACTCCAGTTTCCGCGAAAACGCATTCTTTTCGATTCGTTTGACCTCCAATTCTTATGGATCCTTCTTGGCACTTGTATAAAAATTCATTAACCATATAAGGGGCTCTATATCACCCTCTCAAGGTTATTCTAAGCAATGTGTAACTAACATGATATGAAATCTTCCCAAAACATGACTCAATTTCCAATCCTTCAACAAACTTATTTCCGCCGCTTCATATGGCTCTGAAACCTTAAGGTACATACTTGGAATTATCAAATACCCTTGTCAACCTTGTAAGGGCTTCATATCTAATTTAGGCTTGCGTTAGTTTACTCATAATGCAAACGACACAAAATTTCCAAGGTGTAACAATTATAGTTCGAGTGTTAAACCTGTTGAACGGTTTGACTGAGGCAGGTGTGTTACCAATTGCTCCAGATGGCCTGGGTGTGAGATTGGGTGATCCGGCTCTAGACAGGGTTCGTGCTCTAGGGGCACAACATGTTACAACTGTGGCTCCATGTATAGATGAGGCTCCAAGACTTGAGGTATTTCCTATACCAATGTCTGGGCCGGTGATGACCGATGAGGAGCATGATTTATTTTGGAGGTTTACTAAGATGAAACTTCCATTTTTCTATAGCATTGAGACTGAGGATGCTTATGAGTTCATTATTGACTCTCATAAGAGGCTCCATAAGTTGGGGACGGTTGAGAAGCATGATGTTGAGTTTGTGACCTTCCAGCTCTTGGGTGATGCCAAGTTGTGGTGGAGGGATTATGTAGAGTGTAGATCAGCTGAGTTGCCTCCATTGACTTAGACCCAGTTCTATTCAGTTTTTTTGGAGAAGTAAGTCCCGCATAATTTGAAGGATAGGAAGCGTGATGAGTTCGGTAGCATTGAGTAGGGGAATTCTTCAGTTGCTGCTTATGAGGCCCGGTTCCATTCCTTGTCCCGTTATGCTCTCTAGTTGTTGCCTACTAAGGAGAGAGTTAGGAGGTTTGTCAAAGGGTTGAACACTGCTCTTCAGTTGTCAGCTCTTCAGCTTGTAGCCTCAGGATCTTCTTTCCAGGATGTAGTGGACCATTTTAAGACTGTTGAGGGTGGTAGACAGGATAATTATGGTAAGTATGCGGAGAAGAAGGCCCGCAAGGGTGGTAATTTCAGTGGTTCATTCTGCCGTGGACTGTCACGACCCATTTTTAGGAGCGTGTGGGCACCTACCATTTTTATCTTGGAAGGAGAAACCTCAAACACCGACATGACTCCTTTCTATTAATAAAACAGGATTCATTCAATGATTAAGTCATACAAATAAACATAAGCAGAATTAACTCTTTTATAAATGAGTCGATTTTTTTTACAAAAGGGCTATTACAAAACAACCTTCCAAAAATCTGGTCTAGACTTGTACTAGAGCGACTAAGATTTGAGGTACAATATTCAAGTGGACAAGAAAAACCCAACCTCCATCTAGAGATGAAGATGATGGAGGTGTTCAAGATAAGCATCATGCATCTTCTAGCACTCTCGAATTAAGCTATCAACCTGTAAGACTCTACACTCCGAATGGGATGTAGCAAGAGTAGTATCAGTATAAAACAAGTACTGGTAGGCATCATAGGCCAACAACAGTTAGATCACACATGCAAATAAGGAAATGAATAGATAATCACGCTTGCAGATAGATACAATTTAGCAAGTCTAAGTAGTACAGTCAATTATCACGCGATAGGTTGAGCTCTGATAGATCACGCATACAACAAGGAAATGGATAGATAATCATGCTCACAGATAGGTATAAGTCAATAAGTCCAAGTAGTATAGTCAATTACCACGCGATAGGATGAACTCAGATAGATCATGCATACAAACAAGGATATGGATGGATAATCATGCTCATAGACATATACAAGTCAACAAGTCCAAATAGTACAGTCAATTACCACGCGATGTCTCAAATAATACATGAGTCCAAGCTTAACCATAATGATCACCCAATAACTCAAATATCACCAAAATCTATATCAATCCAAATGACAATAAGAACAAATAATGTGAATGCATATGGAATGCAATGCAATGATACACACATGCTTCAGGGGGATGATGTTCACCTCTCGACAGTCATGACCCATAGGGGACCGCTAAGTCCACTTACCGTTATTCCGTATCATACAGCCTAGAATGACTCCTTCATCCAATATCAATACTAACCACTCCGTATCACATAGCATATAGATGGCTACGTAAATATAGCAATGTCGTTTGAATCATACTTACCTCCATCATAACCATATCTTAATATCAAGATCAAGACAAATATATCATGGATATGAGAAAGTATGTCATGCAATAAGATGATGATAAATAACATATGGATTCCAATCAATTCATATAAGGACAGACATCATTGTACGAGTATCACATGAATCCATTTCTTCCAACCAATCTCCCATAATACAAAGAAACCACCAATTCGTATAAGAAAAGCCACGCATAACCTAAGGATTCTACAGGCCACGAGCCCGAACACACAAGTCGCACAACAATACCAATCCTAAAACTTTCATCCCAACTTCATACCCAAAGGTTCATATGATGTCTCCAACAATTCCCTAGTACTACATACGAGTCGCTAACCGAAGTTTTACTGAAAGGTAAGCCATAAACTACCTCGAGGCCGAGCGGGTGCCACGAACATTCATTGACTTCATCTTCCATCCTCGTAGAGAAATGTAAATCTGACTTAGTCTAGGAACGACAAGCAAAATCGAATAAGCAAAAGTTGAGGGCTTGGTATTTAGATCCATAAATTCTAAGGTTTCGGTTTAAGGCTAAAATGTTCAAGGATAGAAATGGAATTTCTTGAACAATCTCCTAAATCCCCAATTATTGATAATTAACCCCTTTCCTATAGAAATCATAGTAATTCATAGGCAAAGCTATCATTTGGTTCATACCTTAATTATCAAGACTAACCCATTTAGGAATAAGAAGGTTTAGCTTAGACAAATTGGTTAATAAATTACTCTTGAACTAATTAATCCTTTTCTCCCCATAACGATGTTATACTAGGTTAAGAACACCCATTAGATATTTAGGAAAACCTTCATTTAATGACTTACCATGTTTAAGATTTAGAAGGAAATTGGAGGAAGGATTTAAAAAAGATGAAATAAGTGATAAGGAGAAATTACCTTCACAATTGCTCACATCTCTAGGAGCAGAAATGTACATAAATGGCAGCTACAAGCCCTAAAAATGAGAGATTTAGGCCAAGTCCCGGAATAGGGCTTTAAGTAGGGTCAAAACTGGTCGTCGACCGCTGTGGCGGTAAACGTGTCACTACAGCGATACCGCTTCGGCGGTACTTATACCACTGGGGCAGAACTTTGAAAATTGCACACCTCTGCTATGGCAGAGCATGTGCCACTATGGCGTGACTACTAAGGCAGTCTAAGGTGATTACCTGGGGCCCGGTGGTCCAAATCTGATATTTCAACTTATATTCATACATCATTTTCGATTAGGCTAGGGTTTTACCAAGTACACGTAATGAATCGTATATGTTTTTGGAAAACAAGCCCGTGAATTTTTTGAAATTACGGTAACGGCCAAATGGGTCATTACACGGATAGAGTTCCCAGGTTTGTTCGGGACGTCCTTTTCGGTCAGCTATGCAGGCTTTGGTTAGAGGCCCATCAGGGGCCGGTTAGCACTTTTCTAGTCAGCCAGAGGGTTTATAGGCCAGATTTTTTGACCATGGTGGTTATTATGCTTTTTCGGTTTCTTTTCGACGACCGACGAAAGAGTGGCAAGAGTGCTCAGTACCAGGCTCTTAAGGCTCCGGTTTTATCAATTAGAGGAGAAGGATCTTATGGTAGAGACCGTGCTCAGACTAGGCTTGGTGGCCACACAGCTAGTAGAGGTGGTACCCAGCCTAGCAGAGGCAGATCTCATTTAGGCAGAGATGGACATCAGCCTGGTAGGGGCGAAGCTCTGTCGGGACAGGGTGATCGTGGAGTTTTGCAGGCTAATGGCAGATGGGTTAATTGCTATGCCTTTCCTAGCATATCAGAGGCTGAGGGTTCCGATGAGTCATTACAAGTAACATCTCAGTCTGTTACCGGATAGTTTCTGTGTTGTTTGATTCGAGTTCTACTTTCTATTATGTGTCCATGTACTTCTCTATAAGTCTTGATATGATTTGTGATTTTCTTGATGCTCCTATTCATATATCTACTCTAGTTAGAGACTCGGTGGTTCTAGATAGAGTATATCGGTCTTGTACTGTCACATTTATAAGTTATGGTACGTGGGTTGGTTTAGTAATTCTTTATATGGTAGACTTTGATGTTATTTTGGGTATAAGTTGGCTAGCTCCTTAATATGTGATTTTGGACTGTCATGCCAAGACAGTCATGTTAGCTATGCCGGGTATGTCTAGACTTAAGTGGAAGGATACCCCTAGTCCCTCCCCAAAGAAGATTATTTCTTTCCTTCATGCCAGGAAGTTAGTTGATAGAGGTTGTTTAGCTTATATGGCATATATTCGTGATACTAGTGTTGATGTTCCATCGCTTGAGTCAGTTCTTGTGGCGTGGCATGCCAATTTGCAAAGGTATTTCCTGCGGACTTGCCAGGTATGCTGCCCGACCTTGATATTGATTTATGTATTAACTTAGAGACAAGTACTTGCCCTATTTCTATTCCGCCATATCAGATAGCACCAGTAGAGTTAAGAGAGTTGAAGGTGCAGCTTCAGGACCTTTTGAGTTAGGGGTTTATTAGGCTGAGCGCCTCTATTTGGGGCGCTTTTGTGCTTTTTGTGAAGAAAAAGGATGGGACTATGCAGATGTGCATTGATTACCACCAGTTGAACAAATTTACCATTAAAAATAAGTACATCATTCCTCATGGTGATAATCTATTTGACCAGCTTCAAGTGACTTTTGTGTTTTCTAAGATCGATTTGAGATCGGATTATCATCAGTTGAAGATTCGAGCGGAAGATATTCCTAAGATACACACACACACACACACACACACACACACACACACACACACACACACATATATATATATATACATAATGACCATGCTATAAAACCACACGACCCACGTCGAGTATCTACGAGCCTCTAAGAGATGACATCTACAACTGTATACAAAAGAATCATCATAGGCACCTCCGGGACAATGGAGGGATTTCAGTCAGCTAGCAGCCTCTAAGAATCCGGAGCGAGATCTCCTCCCTGTCTACCTGTGGGCATGAACACAGCGTCCAAAGAAAAAGGACGTCAGTACGAATATTGTACTGAGTATGTAAGGCAGGAATGAAACAAACAAACATAATAGAAAGATCATGAGTCATGGGACAAAGATATAACCTGCACAAATGTCATAGGCAATCGTATTACTTTCATATCTCATATTTTACATAATCATAGTATACATGTTATCACATCCCATACATCATCACGTACGTCATCATATACATCATCACAACATAATCTGTATCGTCACCCGCGTCCGGGTAACCCTCATACGCCGCCCACTAGTGGTGATCATGCCCGGCCCTCTCGGCTCGGTGTAAACATCGCAGCCCGCATTAGCGGTGACATGCCCGGCCATATAGGCGTGGTGGAATCATACGCAGCCCGCATTAGCGGTGACATGCCCGGCCGTATAGGCACGGTGGAATCTTATCATCACAAAGTCGATCATAACACATCACTATTACACATCTCATAACATAGCATCATCTTATCATCTTATTGTCATAACATACATTAGCATTAAGAGCATTCATTAGGATTTAAGACAACCATACTATGTCGGGGTGACGTAAGGTCATGAACCCCCCGATTGTATTATGGACATTTATGAGTATCATGCCTCGCCTTGAAGGGAATAAAACATAAGGCGAGTGTTAACAATAATAACATCATTAGCATTGTAGGAACATCATGCCACAATTTCTTGAGTCTCTAGACTCTAGCTCATTGTCATCACTATCATGCTCATAGGGGATTTAATATATAGAAGGACTCTTAAGCTTCATCTTATAGAAGGATTTGTGGAAAGCTTGAAGGATTCATACCTTTTGAAAGAAGAGTTAAGCCTCACATACCTTTCTCGTTTAAGCAATTTAGCGTTTGCTTATTCTCCTTCAATGTCACGCCTCTACCTTTAAAAAGAGGATTCGTACGATCGTTAGTTAGCCAACTATAAGAATGCACTACTATTTCTAGAGAAAATTGGGCAGCACTTCCTTTGTTTATACTACTTTTCCCATGTTCTATTTCAACTCCCAACATTTACAACAACACTCATAATATAGCAATCACAATTATCATTCATATACAATGGCCATGATCTACCATTTCTCTTCATTTTTCCCCACATTTATGGTTTTAGGTTCGCTACCGTATTTTCCCATGTATCACACTTATCTCATAGTCTACATGTCCTTTATAACATATTCATACTCACAACACACTAACATTCATAATTCAATTCAACTACCACTCACTTATGACACTATTCACTTTTGAATGACCCATTTGCTATGTTCTTCTACAATTCGGGTATCTTAACCTTCCAATACCTTAAACAACATGAAATGGTCATGAAACTTACCTTGGATGATGGTTGAACAAGTCTTGAGTGGAGTTCTCCCTCTTTCACCAAAACTCTATTTCTCCTCTTCTTGGTTTTCTTAGTTTGGATGACTTCTACTTGAGTTTCATAGACTTTGATTCATGGATTATGTGTTATTGATCTTAGTTTCCCTTGGGTTTCTCTTGTAGTGGAGGAGTAGGGAAGGTTCTACAGGTCTCTTGAAGTATAGAGTGAGGAGGGAATGTAATATGAAATGAAAAAGACCCCTCATACTTCAACTTAAAAGCTGCCCGACCCTCACTATACGGACCAACATACGGTCCGTACTATTTATACGGACCGCATGTATGGGCGTACATTTGGTCCAGAATGTTATCTTCATTTTGGCCAATTATACGGTCCAACATACGGCCAGTATAATTTATACGGTCCGTATGTTTGGCCGTATAATGCCAACTGAAGCGACTTATGTTTTCGTCGACTCGCTTGATCTCCGATCCTTATGGAACCTTCTTAACACTTGTTTAACACCTCGATACCCATCTAAAGGACGTTATTTCTTATTCCTAAGGCCTCATTATGCCATCACTAAATCGTTGCTTGTTATTCTTATCCGATACACAACGTATGATTCATTTTCCTTAGCAACTTTCTTTCCTTGCGTTGTATGCCTTTAGAATCTCGTCGAGGGTCATCTAATACTCTTTATCACTCATCAAAACATTGCATACGCTACGCTCTTGGTTAGCTTATTCACTGTACATAGATGGGGAATTTTCCAAGGTGTAACATTCTCCCCTCCTTTTGGAACATTCGTCCTCGAATGTTAAACACTCGAGATTCTACAAAAATTTCGCCAGAGTTTCCCCTGTAACTTGGCACTACCAACCTGTCACAACAACCCATAATATCATTGCCTCACAGGGCTACACCACAATAGCATCATATCTATGGCCACACACGACCAAAAACATAAAGATAAAGCATACATACCTTATATTGTCGGCGTTTCATTTTGTATCTCTCCTGGGAGTTGGAATAAGTGCGGATACTTGGACCTCATCTTCTCTTCTGCCTCCCAAGTCATTTCTTCCCGATTGTTTTTTTGCCATAGGACTTTGACTGAAGCTACCTCTTTATTTTGAAGCTTTCGCACTTTCCTATCCAAGATGGCAATATGCACCTCTTCATAAGTTAACCTTTCTGTTATCTGCACATCGCCTATCGGGACAATCCTTATGGGATCTCCAACACACCTGCGGAGCATCGAAACATGAAAGACTGGATGGACTGATTCAAGCTCCGAAGGGAATTCCAATTCATATGCTACCTGTCCCACCTTGCGAATGATTTTGTAGGGTCCGATGTACCTAGGACTTAGCTTCCCCTTCTTGTCAAATCTCATTATCCCTTTCATTAGCGACACTTTCAAGAACACCAGATCATTAACTTGAAACTCCAAGTCTCGTCGGTGGTTGTTCGCATAGGACTTTTGGAGACTATGGGCTGTTAACAACCGATCTCGAATCACCTTGACCTTTTCTACTGCTTGTTGGATCAATTCAGGGCCCACTAATTGTGTTTCTCCTATTTCGAACCATCCTATTGGAGATCTACATTTCCTTCCATATAACGCTTCATACGAAGCCATTTGTTTACTAGAATGGTAGTTGTTGTTATATGCAAACTCAATTAATGGCAAATGATCATCCCAACTATCACCTGTTACACCCCGCGTTTTCAGAGCAGGAGTATGACATTTACCTCACCGTAGTAAGGGAGTGTCGGAGACGTCCCATAATGTTTTGAAAAGCACAAGTCATGGAAAGTACGTAACAACGAAGAAAGAGGGTGAATTACGATCTCGTAAGTCGTAATCGGGAAAGAGTATTTTGAAACACGAGAACATGATCATTATTAGTATAATAAGTGATAAATATCATGTATGGAGAGTTTCGGAATATTTCGAGATCGAGCAAATTGAAAAAAATAAGTTCGATGAAAATTTGAGAAATGCTGGAAAGATATTTAGTCAAATTTGGAGGGGTATATCTCCATGTATATTTGGAGTTTTAAGGCGTTTCAAAAGCCTAAAATGAAGTTCGTCGAGTCTAGTTTGTAATGCAACAAACCGCTCATCGATAGGGCGTCGGAGTAGAGAATTATAGACGTTACAAACTGAACTGTCGCGCAGAAACAGAGCTGCTACAGCACTGCTACAGTACCGCTACAGTACTGCTACAGTACTGTAGCTGCAGTACGTCGGCCCACCCTCTATAAAAGGGCTAAAAACCCCCATTTTGATCACAAAAAATGCTACAAAGTTCCAGAAAATTCAGCCATTAAAAGGCTCTTAATCTGACATAAAAGTGAAGATTTTGGGCAAAAATTCAAGCTACGAAGTACTAATCGAAGTCCGGGCAACGCATAGTCACAAATATGATTTCATTTTGGAGTTGGAGTGGCTTGGAAACAAGTAAATGTTGAAGATTTGGCTACCTTCATGAAAAACAAGGTATGAATTTGTTGAATCTCTTTCTCTATCAATATGAATTAAGAAATAATGGCAAGAACAAGGTGATAGTTTGTTGTATTGATGTTGTTAATTTGTGGGTTGAGATTTGAAGAGAAATTGGACGAAATATACATATATCTATCTTGTAGGATGTTGGGGATGTTATTATTGATGTTGTTAGTACTAATTTCAACTTCTTTACGGAAATAAAGTTATTAAATAGTTGTATCACAAGTGGGTTGGTTGAGAAATTTGGAAAATAGTGTGTGGGTTGTTTTATGGCATATGTTGGTGTTGGAAATGATATTACGACTATTGGTATTGTTGAAGAATAATGAGCAAGTTATATTTAGTGTTTTAGTTGTTGTGTTGTAGATTGCATATAGCAAGTAAAGACTTGATAAGTGTGGTAAAGTATTGGTAATTGGAAGATTATGTATATTGAAGAATAATGTTCTTGCATGGATAGTATGTAATGATATTGGTATGATGTCGTTGGAATATATACTATAAGGTTGTTATCGTGTTCATTGGAGTCGGAAGGTTTTGAAGAAGGTAATAAATTGAAATCATGCATCTTGGATGAAATATGTGAATTGCTAGTGCGATTGTTGATTATGTTAATAGTTTGGCCGGGTTTGAATTCCCGGATTGTGTTGGTTGAGAATTTGGCTATGTTGAATGTTGAGGATGGTATATTTACAGAGGAAATGCTGCCGAAATTTCGGTAGCCAAGTGTTTCCTTAAGATTTCAACTCTAAGTATACTAATGAGAGTTTTGGTAAAAACGACCAATTTGCAGATTTTAACGAAATTGTGACGTGAATTTGGAATAGCAAAAGGAGCGGAAAGAGGTATGTAAGGCTTCACCCTTCTTTCTATGGCATGTCTTAGGTGTAATAAGTCGGGTACGAGCCTCGGGGACAACTCTGTTCCCCGGAATCCGCACCTAAAGTTTTCTCCTTTTTGTTCAATAGTATTGAATTAGAAAGTGTGCCAATTGTGGGAAAAAACCTCCTAAACCCTTAGCACTTGTATAAATGGGACCCGATTACCCTAAGATCCTCACAATGTAACGCTATGACACGTAATATATGTAAATCGTATACGCTACCTCATCCGTCCCGAGGTGGGCCCGTTACTCTCGGATTTTCCTTATAGTCTTGCTTGACTTACTTGAAGTGAATCTAAAGGGAAACTTTAATCCCGATTTCGTTACCAAATGATAAGTACTATGACTCCTCTAACGAGGGTACTTCCATGACGATAATGATAACAATGATGTTAGATAAGAGGATATGCCTATGATACGTCCTACCAGAACGACTCTATGACTAAGATGACTAAGCTAAGTATCTTATGTAAACATGAAAATGATAAACTAATTTTCGAATCCTATTTATATTCCCTAGCTATGACTTCACTTTTTAAAGACTTCCAAGCCTATGAACTGTCATCTATGACGCCCACGATTTCATTCTACGTTTACTTTAATACTATTCTCCGTTGACCATCTCATCTTAAAATATTCGTCCCTTCGAGGTGAGACAAGAGCGATCATGAGTATTCCATAATGTACTCGGAGGTCACCGACCTTACGTCACTCCGATGGCTACATGATTTTCCCTTGGGCTCCCTTGTGTGCTTATATGATGTATATTTATATAAAACATGTATATTTATATAAGATATGTATATATATATATATATATAAAACATGTATATGTATATAAGATATATATAAGTATATAAAATATGTATATGTATATAAGATAAGTAAATGTATATAAGACATGTATATGTATACAAGCTATGTATATGAATACAAAAATATGTGTACGTATATAAGATGTGTATATGCATACAAAGTACATATATGCAAGCTATGTATATAAACCTGGGCTGGGGGGAAGGGATACATGGGGGAAATGGGAAGAGAAACATGTTTCATTGCTACCTGATCAGCTGGCTTATCATCCCAGACGCAGGATATATGGGTGAGCCGGTGTATATCGGCGCTATGTGGGTGAGCCGACATTGCTCGGCGCTATGATATGACCTACCATGTCATGACCAGACATGCTATGATAAGATATGCTATGGTAAGCTATACTATGACATGATATGCTATGATCTACCACGACAAGACATGATATGACAAGCTATGCTATGCTACGATACGCTATGACATGCTATGCTAAGGTGAGACATGCTATGACACGCTATGCTATGACACGACACGCTATGACATGCTATGCTATGATATGATGAACTATGATATGATATACTATAGCCTGACATACTATGACACGATATACTATAACGCGATATGCTACGACAAGACAAGATAAGATATGATACGATATGATAATACATGACATGGTATAAGTTCTATTTTCTATGTCCTATGACTCCATGACATTATTAATTATACACTATGTTATTGCTTGTGTTATCTTCCGTGTCTTAAATACTCGGTACACTATTCGTACTGACGTCCCTTCTTGTGGACGCTGCGTTTCATGCCGCGCAGGTCAGCAGACAGGTGGACTTGATCCTTAAGAGCTCTACCAGCGGTACTCTACAGCGCTCCAGTTGTTCCGGAGCCTCACTTCAATGGTACTATTTTGTGTATGTATTCTCGGGCACGACAGTACTCGGCCCTTTCTATGTATAAGCGTACTATGTCTAGAGGCTCGTAGACAGATATGTACAGTCAGTCAGGTACAGTTAGATATATGGTGTTTTAGCATGTTAATGTTGTTGTATAAAGTGATAACGAAGTTTACTAGTCTATGTTCATAATGACGCTGCTAATGTTAATGTTCAAAAAAAAATATGGCACCGTTCATACGGCTTGCTAAGAGGTAAAGGCAAAACGATAGACAAGGGGTGCTCGGTACAAGTATCGGGTACTCGTCACGGCCCCTAGTTGGGTCGTGACATCACCGAAATCCAACACACACGCCCGTAGCATATCTTCTAATGTTTGAATGGTACGCTCGGCCTGCCCGTCAGTTTGTGGATGAAATGTCGTGCTAAACTTCACTTGCGTGCCCAAACCTTCTTGAAAAGACTTCCAGAACTTAGCTGTAAACTGTGCTCCTCTATCCGTGATAATAGACAATGGAATACCATGGAGTCGCACAATTTCCTTGAGATACTGTCTTGCATAGTCTTCTGCTGAGTACGTGGTTCTAATTGGAAGAAAATGGGCTGCTTTTGTCAATCTATCCACGATCACCCATATAGAATCATGTTTACCACGGGAACGAGGTAATCCCACGATGAAATACATGTTAATCACTTCCCATTTCCAGGTGGGTATTTCTATCGCTTGCAATAAGCGTCCTGGCTTCTGATGCTCAACTTTTACTTGTTGGCAATTTGGAAATTGTGCCACAAATTCTGCTATGTCTCTCTTCATGCCATCCCACCAATACATCATCTTGAGATCATGATACATTTTGGTTGAACCTGGGTGAATAGAATATCGAGAGCAATGTGCTTCTTCTAGAATTCGTCGGCGCAATTCCGCCACAGTCGGCACACACAACCTGCCTCGGTATCTAAGAATTCCATCACTAGAAACTTCAAACGGAGACTTTTCCTTTCCATGCGATGCGTCTCTATAATGACATAACTGAGGATCTTCATACTGCCGTTCCTTCACTTCCAGATCCAAGGACGAAATTTTGGAATCTTTGATACTAATACCTGCATCACCTGAATCAATTACACGCACTCCAAGATTAGCCAATCGATGAAGTTCTTGAACCATCTCTTTCCTTTCTGGAGGGATTTCACATAAACTGCCCATTGATCGGCAGCTAAGTGCATCGACTACTACATTCGCCTTCCCGGGGTGGTATAAAATGTTAACATCATAATCTTTTAATAATTCTAACCACCACCTCTGCCGCAGGTTCAACTCCCTTTGCTTGAAAATGTACTGGAGGCTCTGGTGATCTGTATAGATATCAACGTGCACACCGTACAAGTAATGTCTCCACATTTATAAGGCATGAATGACCGCAGCCAATTCGAGATCATGCGTCGGATAGTTCTTTTCATGTTTCCGCAATTGTCTCGAGGCATATGCAATAACCTTACCATGCTGCATCAATACGCATCCCAATCCGACACCTGAAGCGTCACAATACACAACATAGCCATCTGACCCTTCTGGAAGTGTTAAAACTGGAGTTGAGGTCAACCTGTTTTTCAACTCTTGGAAACTACGTTCACAAGCGTCATTCCATTGGAATTTAGCCGACTTCTGGGTTAACTTCATCAATGGGGCTGAAATAGATGAAAAGCCCTCTACAAACCTTCTATAATAGCCTGCTAAACCCAGAAAACTACGAACTTCTGTAGGCGTCGTAGGCCTTGGCCAAGTCTTCACTGCTTCAATTTTCTGAGTGTCAACTCGAATACCGTCATTGGAAATAACATGGCCCAGAAATGTCACAGAATTCAGCCAAAACTCGCATTTCAATAATTTTGCATATAGTTCCCGAGCTCGAAGAATACCAAGAACGATCCTCAAAATGATCTGCATGTTCCGCGCGAGAATATACCAGAATATCATCAATAAATACAATCACAAATAGATCCAAGAGAGGCCTGAATACATTGTTCATCAAATTCATAAATACAGCCGGAGCATTAGTCAACCCGAATGACATCATTCGGAATTCATAATGTCTGTATCTCGTTCTGAAGGCCGTTTTAAGAATATCCGCTTCTCTAACTCTCACTTGATGGTAGCCCGACCTTAAATCTATTTTTGAAAACCACTTGGCACCTTGCAATTGATCGAATAGATCATCAATCCTTGGAAGAGGGTATCTATTCTTTATTGTCACCTTGTTCAATTGCCAGTAGTCGATACACATTCGTAGAGATCCGTCTTTCTTTCTCACAAACAAGATCGGTGCTCCCCACGGCGATGAACTGGTTCTAATGAATCCCTTCTCGAGCAAGTCTTTCAGCTGCACCTTTAGCTCTTTTAATTCTGCCGGAGCCATTCGATAAGGGGGAATAGAAATAGGCTTTGTGTCCGGCAATATATCAATAGCGAAATCAATTTCCCTTTCTGGTGGAAGACCTGGAAGTTCATCTGGAAATACGTCCGGAAACTCATTCACCACCGGAACTGACTGGAAAATTGGTGGCTTTGCCTCGGTATCATGAACCCGAACTATATGATAAATATAGCCCTTGGCTATCATCTTCCTTGCCTTGAGGTAGGAAATAAACCTACCTTTCGGAGATGCTGTATTACCCTGCCATTCAAGCATGGGCTCTCCCGGAAATTGGAATCGAACCACTTTTGTGCGACAATCAACATTTGCATAATACGAAGCCAACCAATCCATACCCATGATTACATCGAAATCTACCATTTCTAACTCAATCAAGTCAGCTTGGGTCTGACGATCGCATATCACAATAACACAATTTTTGTACACTTGTCTTGCTATCACAGGATCACCAACTGGGGTGAGTACCTCAAAGGGTTTAATTGACTCGGGTTTCACCCCAATACAACCAGCAACATATGGAGTAATATAAGAAAATGTAGAACCCGGATCTATCAACGCATACATATCACGGGAAAATATAGACAATATACCTGTGACTACATCCGGAGAGGACTCGAGATCCCGTCGTCCCGCTAAAGAATATACACGGGGCTGAGTGGCACCCGAAGTAGATGCTGCCCCTCGGCCTCTGCCTCGGCCTGTTGTCATTTCAGGAGTCTGCCCTGCGGGGCATGCTGATGAGGAACCCGCTGCTGAGCCTGTGGGCTGAACCCCACCTCTACCATATCGCGAGGGACAACCTCGCATCAAATATCCAGTCTGCCCACAAACATAACAACCATCAGTGTCTTGACGACACGGCCCTGAATGTAATTTGCGGCACTGACTACATCGCGGAACTGGCGGTCGTCTCTAACTGCAATCACCCCCAAACTGAGAACCCGGAGCTCTGACCTTGTCCCGACGGAAAAGAGCGATCAAATCCCCTGTCCGCGAACCGGGGAGGTGCACTAGTCGCTGACTGGCCTGAATGCCGGGAATAAGCCTGCCTCGATCCCCCTCTATAATCACCACCTGTGCCCTCAGATCTAGCCCTTTTGTTTTGCCTCCTATCACTGTCGTGATCGCCTCTTTGTTGTCGTTGTCGCCCCTCTAAATTCTGAGCATGGGCCTGTATCCGGGAAATGTCCATCCCGTCTTGCAAGGAAGCCGTCAGAAAATCTCTGAATAAATGCGGTCCCAGACCACTCACAAATCTATGTACCCGATCTCCCATGTCGGCCACCATAGTCGGAGCATATCTAGCCAAAGAATTGAATTGCATGATATACTCCCGGGCACTCATGTTCCCTTGTCTCAAATTCGGAAATCTATCTGCTCTAGCTCGACGGACCTCGGGTGGAAAATAGTGGCGAATGAAAGCATCTACGAACTCTTGCCAAACCGGAGGAGGCGCATTCTCCCCTCTTGATAACACCCAATTGTTGTACTATAACACCGCCACATCCCGGAGTCTATAGGATGCCAACTCCACGGATTCGGTTTCGGAGGCATGGACAATCTTCAATGTCCTCAATATTTCATCAATAAAACCTTGTGGGTCTTCCTCCGGCTTTGACCCGAAGAATTCCGGGGGATTTAGACTCATATAATCACGAGCCTTTGTACTTGGTGCCCGGTCACTTGAGCCCACATGTTGTCGTTGTGCTTGTGCGGCAACCAATTGGGTCAATAACTGAATAGCCTTGGTCATTTGTTGACCCAAAGCAGCTGGCGGAGGAATTGGAGCTCGGGCTCCTCCTTGCTCTTCCACATTAGGCGGGGTAGAAGAAGTATTTGACAAGGCCTCGTTGTGCGATTCGCTTTCCTCTATATTCATCGGAGGCTCTCTTTCTACCCGTCTCTTTGCTGTAGGCTTGCCCTTCTAGGCGGCTGTAGCTTTTCCCTTTGGCGGCATTCTGAAATCATAACACACTATTAGAGAGGATAACATCGTATACACGACTCTATCGCACGATCTCATAGAAGAAAGATGGTCATTTTTCCTAAATGCCCCGTAGCCTCTTGTTTATTGATGTGGCGCGCTACACACCATAAACAAGACTCTACTAGACACGGCTCGTAGACACTTCCTAGGAACGAACTGCTCTGATACCACTTTTGTCAAGACCCGGCTAGGGGCCGTGACGGGTACCCGGGGCTAACCACCTAGCACCACTCGAGCCATCGCTTATTAAGCTTATTTAGCAATCATTTATTCAATTCATGCTTAATTTATAATAAAATCCATTTTCCTTTAGAAACGAAATGATTTTATACATACGAGCCCTTAGGCTAGCAAAATAATATACACATATATATATTTATACATAATGACCATGCCATAAAACCACACGACCCACGTCGAGTATCTACGAGCCTCTAAGAGATGACATCTACAACTGTATACAAAAGAATCATCATAGGCACCTCCGGGACAATGGAGGGATTTCAGTCAGCTAGCAGCCTCTAAGAATCCGGAGCGAGATCTCCTCCCTGTCTACCTGTGGGCGTGAACACAGCGTCCAAAGAAAGAGGACGTCAGTACGAATATTATACTGAGTATGTAAGGCAGGAATGAAACAAACAAACATAATAGAAAGATCATGAGTCATGGGACAAAGATATAACCTGCACAAATGTCATAGGCAATCGTATTACTTTCATATCTCATATTTTACATAATCATAGTATACATGTTATCACACCCCATACATCATCACGTACGTCATCATATACATCATCACATCATAATCTGTATCGTCACCCGCATCCGGGTAACCCTCATACGCCGCCCACTAGTGGTGATCATGCCCGGCCCTCTCGGCTCGGTGTAAACATCGCAGCCCGCATTAGCGGTGACATGCCCGGCCATATAGGCGCGATGGAATCATACGCAGCCCGCATTAGCGGTGACATGCCCGACCGTATAGGCACGGTGGAATCTTATTATCACAAAGTCGATCATAACACATCACTATTACACATCTCATAACATAGCATCATCTTATCATCTTATTGTCATAACATACATTAGCATTAAGAGAATTCATTAGGCTTTAAGACAACCATACTATGTCGGGGTGACGTAAGGTCGTGAACCCCCCGATTGTATTATGGACATTTATGAGTATCATGCCTCGCCTTGAAGGGAATAAAACATAAGGCGAGTGTTAACAATAATAACATCATTAGCATTGTAGGAACATCATGCCACAATTTCTTGAGTCTCTAGACTCTAGCTCATTGTCATCACTATCATGCTCATAGTGGATTTAATATATAGAAGGACTCTTAAGCTTCATCTTATAGAAGGATTTGTGGAAAGCTTGAAGGATTCATGCCTTTTGAAAGAAGAGTTAAGCCTCACATACCTTTCTCGTTTAAGCAATTTAGCGTTTGCTTATTCTCCTTCAATGTCACGCCTCTACCTTTAAAAAGAGGATTCGTACGATCGTTAGTTAACCAACTATAAGAACGCACTACTATTTCTAGAGAAAATTGGGCAGCACTTCCTTTGTTTTTACAACTTTTCCCATGTTCTATTTAAACTCCCAACATTTACAACAACACTCATAATATAGCAATCTCAATTATCATTCATATACAATGGCCATGATCCACCATTTCTCTTCATTTTTCCTCACATTTATGGTTTTAGGTTCGGTACCGTATTTTCCCATGTATCACACTTATCTCATAGTCTACATGTCCTTTATAACATATTCATACTCACAACACACTAACATTCATAATTCAATTCAACTACGACTCACTTATGACATTATTCACTCTTGAATGACCCATTTGCTATGTTCTTCTACAATTCGGGTATCTTAACCTTCCAATACCTTAACCAACATGAAATGGTCATGAAACTTACCTTGGATGATGCTTGAACAAGTCTTGAGTGGAGTTCTCCCTCTTTCACCAAAACCCTATTTCTCCTCTTCTTGGTTTTCTTAGTTTGGATGACTTCTACTTGAGTTTCATAGACTTTGATTCATGGATTATGTGTTATTGATCTTAGTTTCCCTTGGGTTTCTCTTGTAGTGGAGGAGTAGGGAAGGTTCTACAGGTCTCTTGAAGTATAGAGTGAGGAGGGAATGTAATATGAAATGAAAAAGACCCCTCATACTTCAACTTAAAAGCTGCCCGACCCTCACTATACGGACCAACATACGGTCCGTACTATTTATACGAACCGTATGTATGGGCGTACATTTGGTCCAGAATGTCATCTTCATTTTGGCCAATTATACGGTCCAACATACGGCCAGTATAATTTATACGGTCTGTATGTTTGGCCGTATAATGCCAACTGAAGCGACTTCTGTTTTCGTCGACTCGCTTGATCTCCGATCCTTATGGAACCTTCTTAACACTTGTTTAACACCTCGATACCCATCTAAAGGACGTTATTGATTATCCCTAAGACCTCATTATGCCATCACCAAATCGTTGCTTGTTATTCTTATCCGATACACAACGTATGATTCATTTTCCTTAGCAACTTTCTTTCCTTGCGTTGTATGCCTTTAGAATCTCGTCGAGGGTCATCTAATACTCTTTATCACTCATCAAAACATCTCATACGCTACGCTCTTGGTTAGCTTATTCACTGTACATATACGGGGGATTTTCCAAGGTGTAACAGAAAGGACTTTGTGGTTTATTGTGATGCTTCTCATTTTGGGTTGGGTGCCGTGTTGATGCAGGGAGAGAAGGTTATTTCTTATGCTTCCAGGCAGCTAAAGATTCATGAGAAGAACTACCCTACCCATGATTTGGAGTTGGCCGAAGTTGTATTTGCTCTGAAGATTTAGAGCCACTATCTCTATGGTGTCCATTGTGTATTCACCAACTATCAATGTCTTCAGCATGTGTTGACTCAGCGGGATCTTAATTCTAGGCAGTGGAGATTGATTGAGTTACTTAAAGATTACGACATTACCATTTTATTTCATCCTGGCAAGGCAAACGCGATAGTAGATGCCTTGAGCAGAAAGTCAGCTAGCATGGGTAGTTTGGCTCACTTTATTGCTTTGGAGCGTCCGTTAGCCATGGAGGTTCAGACTCTGGCTAATAGTTTTGTGAGGCTGTATATGTCCGATTCGGGTCGGGTGTTGGCTTGTGTTGAGGCGAGACTATTGCTTCTGGACTAGATTAAGGCAAAATAGTTTGAGGATGCAATATTATGCGAGATTCATAACAAGGTGTTTAGTGGTGAGGCCAAGAAGGCCATGATTGATAGTGAAGGGGTCTTGAGGATCAAGGGACGTGTTTTCGTTCCTCGTATTGATGACTTGATTCAGACGATTTTATAGGAGTCCCACAGTTCTAGATATTCTATTCATCTTGGTGCTAACAAGATGTATCATGATCTAAGGCAGCATTATTACTGGGCTAGGATAAAGCGTGATATTGTTGAGATTATTTCTTAGTGTCTGGATTGTCAACAGGTTAAGTACAAGCACAGAAGACCCGAGGGTACACTTCATAGGATGCCCATTTCTGAGTGGAAGTGGGAGAGGATAGTTATGGATTTTATCGTTGGTCTTCTAAAGACCTTGGGAAAATTTGATTCGATTTGGGTTATTATTGATAGGTTGACTAAGTCTGCTCATTTCATACCAGTTTAGATTACCTACACTGCTCAAAAAGCCCATATTTATATCTGTGAGATTGTTCATTTGCATGGGGTCACTATTTCCATCATATCTGATAAAGGCCCACAGTTTATGTCCTGATTTTGGAGGACTTTACAGGCTGAGTAAGGTACTAGATTGGATTTGAGTATCGTTTTTCACCCTCAGATAGATAGTTTGAGCATATGATTTAGATTCTCGAGGATAAGCTCCGAGCTTGTGTGATTGACTTTGGTGGTCATTGGGACCAGTTCTTACTATTGGCAGAATTTTCTAATAATAACAGTCACCATTCGAGCATTGATATGGATCCATTTGAGGCTCTTTATGGGAGGAGATGCCGATCTCCTATAAGATGGTTTGATGTCGTTGAGGTGAGGCCGTAGGGTGCTGATATTTTGAGAGAATCTTTAGATAAGTTTAAGGTGATTCAAGATAAGATTTTAGCAGCTCAGAGTAGACAGAAGGATTATGCGGACCAAAAGGTCCGAGATCCTGAGTTCATGGTTGGGGAGCAGGTTTTGTTGAAGGTCTCACCTATGAAGGGTGTGATGAGGTTTGGGAAGAAGGGAAAGCTCAGTCCTAGGTTCATTATTTCGTTTGAGATTCTTAGCCATGTGGGTAGCTTTTGAATTGGCTTTGCCTCTTGATTTTTCAGGTGTTCACCCGGTATTTCATGTGTCTATGCTGAAAAGATACCACGGTGACGATTCTTACATCATTCGTTGGGATTCAGTCTTACTAGATGAGATCTGTCTAATGAGGAGTAGCCTATTACCATTTTAGATAGAGAGGTTCATAAGTTGAGGTCTAAAGAGATAGCGTCGGTGAAGGTTCAGTGGAAGAATCATCCAGTTGAGGAGGCTACTCGAGAGACCTAGTCTGATATGCGTAATAAGTATCCCCAGCTTTTCACCCAGTCAGGTACCTTCCCTCTTGTTTCTTCCCTTGTACGTTCGAGGATGAACGATTGTTTAATTGGTATCTAATATAATGACCCGTTAAGTCGTTATATGCGTTTTGGCTATTTTACTCCTGCTGAGCCGTTTCTAAGACTAGGAGCGAGTTTAGTGAAAACTTAAGGAATTAGAATCCTTGAGTGAAGGAATTTGACCAATAGTTTACTTTTGGGTAAATAGAACTTGAGGTCCGTAAGGTCAATTATGACTTGGCGGGGTGGATGGTTCGGTTTTGCGAGATGGTTGATTGTATTTTGTGCACTTGTTTTATTCTGTTTGGGGTTGACTTAGTAAATTAGACCTCTGTTGGGAATTCCGAGGCCACGAGTGAGTTCGTAGCACATTTTTTTTACCTATGTGTGCATATCAGGCTTGTGTATGTGGGGCCTCAGATTGATGTTGGGATTTTGGGAAATTTTGATGAAAAACCAAAAGTTTTTGGTTTTGGTGTAACCGCCGTAGCGGGCGTGGTGCCGCCATAGCATAGTGTTGACTCCCACCACGGTGAGTTGGGTTTAGGGGAAGTCCGCCATAGCGGGTAGTGGGCTGACATTCTACGGCGCAATTTGGACCGATATGCCAAGCCGTGTCTTTTAATGAGGGCCGCCAAAACGGGTGGTATGACCGCTATAACGAGACCGTTAGGACGAAAATATCGACTGCTGGAGCGATCGTCTGGAAAAAGTAACCCATTTTTATATTGCTAAGTACGAGTCATTAGCCATAAACACCCTAAACAATTCCCAAAGCAATAGAGGTTATTCATTTCATTACTTTGGTGGAAGCATCCTTGAGGGTAAGTCTTAACCATTACTTTGTTCACTTTCATTCCTCCATTAAGTTCTTATGCAAGTTCTAGGTTCTCTAATGGTGTAAGAAAATTCTAGAACCCTAGATTCAGTAAACCCTTGTTAAAATAGTGGATTATTGACTATATTACTGTTCATATTATCTAGAAGTGTAGGTTGTCACCTTTTAGGATGGAATTGCTTAATTATTTGGGATTATATGTTGAGACTTAGGGTTTCACCTAAATTGGAGGGTTTTTGCCTAAATTCTGATTAAAGAGTTTAAAATGACTAGAAACCTACAAATTGGAGGATTATAATTGTTTGGACTGAGGGTAGGATAAATTCACCCTTAAATTTTGGTTTCTCCCTTTTGGATGGTTAGGGGCATTTGGGTATTATTTCCCAATACTTAGCATTATATTGCTAGACTTTGAGCATTCCAAGGCGTTACGCAAGGGTAAAGCTCACGAGGAATAGCTTGCGTTCATTCCGGCTCTGCATTGAGGTAAGTTATGGTTTACTTGAGTTAGACTTTGATTAGTAGCTTGTATATGTAGAAGAACTGATGGGAGAAAGCATGATTAGGTTTTCGGGCATGCAGTGTGGTTGGATACTACTTAAGTTGGTATGACTTTTGATTATGTGGGCTTGTCGCCATTACTTTATGTATTGAACATGTGGCGCATTTGTTGTGAATTGGAAGGAAGGGATTAATATATACTCTTCTTGATATTTCAGATAGCTTGTATGATCATGCTATTGTTGAGTTGATTTATCTGATCTTGATATGAATTGTGGCATGAGGACTTGTATTCATTGACACTGACATTATTGATTGATCATGCTTCATATTGAGTTCTGGACTTGAACCTTGTTGAGATTCATCTTGTGATCGGATACAAATATATATATATATATTACATGGAGTGAGGATGTGGCCTGTTTATAGGCTCGTGATTCAAGGCCAGTTCCGGAGTAAGTGGTACATGGACACCATGGGTCCCCTGCAAGTCATGACTATTGTGCGAACAATGCCCTTAGCATGTGTGTACGGTTGAGATACTATCATTGATTGCATTGTTTTGGACTTAACTCATTCTTCTGACATGTTGCTTCCATAGTTTTTTTTATTGAATCCTAGATTATTCATGAATTCTTGTTCTTCTTCTCCAATCAGGAGTAGCTAAACTCTCTTATTCTAGGATGGTAGCAAAGACATGATAGTTGGTTTGACGACAATTTCTATTTGTTGAATTTCCATCTTTTGGGTTGTTTATTTATTCTTGTGCTTAATTGTTTAATTACTTGATCATTAGTTAAACACTATCTGTGGCGTGTGAATTGAACTTGGGAGAGAGAATTTGCATAGGTAATAAGAATAAATAGGGCTTGTTCGAATGCACTTTAGGACAATCATTTCGCTATTGAGGATAGAGATATACCCTTTAGCCTTGCTTAGTTGGTTATAGAGATTTAAATGAGTTTAAGTTATTTTCTAATGATCATAGAGATATAGACGCTAGAGTAACTTGAATAGATTTGTGAGCAATTCCAGAGATACTCATAAAGTAAATATCAACCCGTGAACTAGTAACCCAGGAAATAAGATAGGTAGAATTATCAGAAGGCTAACTGGATTGTCGAAAACCATGACCTAGAACTCTTTCTCATCTGATAAATCAAAAGAAATTTGTCCAGTCTTATTTTATTCCAAATCTCTTGTTTTATTTAATTACTTCAAATAGTTACTTTAGTTACAGAAAACATCTTGATTCCACTCTCCTGAATACTTACGATTGAATTTGAATTAGTAAACAGTAGAAAAGTATAAGTTTCTATGGATACGATATCTGAACTTAAATCTTATATTACTTATTCGACCACGTATACTTGCGTGTGTGTTTGGGAGCAACAACCTTTGTCGTCGCCATCTTTTTGACTTAATGATAAATGCTTTAACAAAGTTCACAAGGAATCTACGGTGGCTACTGTTGGCATGTGAGGATTTTGGTAGAAGAGGCTTAATGATGAAAAAATTTTATGAAGTCCATGTTAACTTTTTGGTTTTTGCATGTCATTTCAGAATAATTACTCCACAAAACTTTTATCCTCGGAACTGATAACTTTCTACTATTTTTTACCGCAGCACTACAAGTTTAAGTCTGTGCGAGTGACTCGTATGGATCAACTTCTTATAAATGGAAAAGCACATTCAACAAGCTAGACTGGAGTTGCAAGAAACACAAAAACAACTCACATATCAATGTACTGAAACTCTACTGAACAACGAGAAAGACATCTTGCAAAACTTAGAAAAATGGTCTTTACTTGAAGAAAGTGTACTTAAGCAGAAAGCTAAAGCTACTTGGATCAAGCTTAGGGATTTAAACACTAAGTATTTTGCTGATGTAGTCAACGAAAGGCCTCATAGGAAACAAATTAGTGAACTCACTTCGCTGGCTGAATTAAGGTTGACAGATTCCAAAGATATCACTGATGAGATATTGTTGTTCTATAAAGGCTTAATGGGAACTGCAACCACAACTCTCCCTGCTGTTAACAAGATCATAATGCAAAAGGGTCCTATGCTCAATGAACAGTCTTTTGGCACCCTCTGGATGTTCAGCCATTTTAATAATTGTTGCCAAATTTCATTAGAAATGCTACACCTGCAGAAAAGATGGTCAATAGTCTTATTTTCTTATTCAAATAGTGGGCAAGTTTAATTTGTTGTCACCCCCCATTAGTATGGTCTGTCCCTTATAGCAAGTCTCCTATGAGCAGCAAGTCTCAATATGAATATCCATTGAGGCAGCCCAACGTTTTTACTAACTAATTTCCTCTATGTCACTTTTGGGAACTGTTCCCTGAGCCTGATGTAAAGTTGTTTAATAAAGAATGTTTCCATAGCCATCACCTCAGCCACATCATATCCAGCATTTATAAAGTACTTTGTAGCCTTTAAGATTTTTTGAGTAATCTATGAGGCTTGTTTGGGTATGTCTATGAACATGAACATGTTATTATTCCTTCCATAATAGCAATGTATCCATTTTACCCACAATTTGTCTTTTTTGGTACACAAGTTCCATAATAGTTTTCCAATAGCAGCCTTGTTCCATACAGAGATATCCAATATATTCAGGCCACCAACAACCAAAGGATAACACTATTTCCTAAGCTAGTAAGGCCTTCTTTGACATTTCAGTACCCCCAGTCCATAAGAAGTTTCTGCATGTAGCTTCAATTGTTTTGACAACCTTCTTGGGTAGCACAAAAATCAGAGCCCGAAAGACTTGGATGGAGAACAACACTGATTTAATTAATTGGGCTCTACCAGCATATGATAGAAATTTTGTAGTCCATGATTTGATTCTGCCTAGCATTTTTTCAAGAAGGGGTTGGCATTGCACAATTGAGACCCTCTTAATACTTTATGGCACCCCCAAATACCTTATAGGTAACACGCTACTGTTGAACCCTAGTACATCAAGAATATGTTGTTGCACCTTACTTGAGATACCCCCACAAGAAACTAAACTTTTGTTAAGGTTTGCAACTAATCCAGAGCATTTGGAGAAGTCTTGAAATTTTTCATATAACAACTGTATTGAAGTAATATCACTCCTGCAGAACAATAAGAGGTCATCTGCAAATCCCAATTGTACGAGGTTTAGTCTACTACACTTAGGGTGGAAATTGAATTGTGGTTGTTGTCCCACTGCTTCAGTAGTCTATATATATATACACACACACACTTAAATACTCCATAGCCATGACAAAAAGGAAAGGAGACAGGGGGTCACCTTGTCTTAGACCCTTCTTTGCCTATAAAGGTGGAGCTGGCTGCCCATTAATCAATATGAAATAGGACACTGTTTTGACACAATTCATGATCCAGTCAATGAATTCATCAGGAAAATTCAATCCAATTAATACCTACTCTAGAAAGGGCCATTCCAAGGAGTCATATGCTTTTTGCATATCTATTTTATGCATACACCTTGGAGATATCACTTTTCTCCCATAGCCCTTCACTAGCTCATGACTTAGAAGAATGTTGTCTGTGATCACCCTGCCTGGAACAAAAGCTGCTTGACTGTTACCAATAATGCTATCCATGACTGTTTGTAGTCTGCTAGCGAGCATTTTAGAGATCAGTTTATAAAGTATGGTATAGCAAGAAATAGGTCTGAACTCCTTCACAGTTGAAGGATTTTCGACTTTTGGATTAAGTGTAACTATTGTACAATTGGTAGCTCTGTACATCTTCTTGTTCAGAAAAAACTGCATCACAGCTTCACTCACTTCTTCACCAGTCATAGGCCATGCCTTCTAAAAAAAATAAGCATTAAACCCATCACACCCTAGGGCTTTTATCTCATCAATAACATTCAAGGTTGAGATAATTTCATTCCTGTTTATAAGAGCCTTGAGTACTAGCTGTTGTTTTCTTGTGAGTGTGGGTCCATTGTTCATGAAACTAGGTTGAATCCCAGGTAATTCACTAGCACAAGATCCCAATAAAGTTCGGTAGAATTCAATGATCTCACCCTCAATATCTTGAGGGGTTTGAAGTAAACTACTAGTAATCGATGTCAAACTTTTAATAGAATTGTGACTACCTCTATTCTTCATTTGTGCAAAAAAAAAAAAAAAAGCAGAATTTAAGTCTCCAAGTCCCAACCGTTGGACCCTGGATTTTTGTCTCAAAATACTTTCGTCAACCAAAATCCATTTCTCCAGACTTGATTTCAATTCTTTTTCTGTGTTAAATATGGTGGAATCGGTTAACTGAGTTCTGAGCTGGCATTGAACATCCTGCAGTTGTTGTCTGATCGTTTGGATTCTTATTTCTACATTGGAAAATTCTTTTGGAGTTTAATAGTTTCATACCACCCTTCATGTGCTTAAGCTTCTTCCACACTCTAGCCATAGGACTCCCAAAAACTTGATGTTGCCATCTAAGAGCTACTGTTTGTTTGAAATCAACATGATTTCCTATATGGTTGAAAAATTTGAATGGTCTGGCACCTCTGTTTTGCATTTCTACCATAGGTACACATAAGAGGGAATGATCTGAGAAATGTGGATCCCTCACTTCCACCTCCAGATGAGGCCACAAAGTGATCCATTCTGGGTTAACCAATACCCTGTCAATCATACTAAGGACATGCGAATTAGTCCAAGTATAGTGCCTCCCAGTAGATTTGAGTTCAGTTAATCCTGTATTCAGTATCATAGTCTCAAAGTCAAGAATTTCAGCATCCATTACTAGAGTACGTCGATCTTTACCTCTAAGAATAGAATTGAAATCCCCCTTTTTCAACCAAGGTTGTTGGACCATATCATGCATATTTTCCAAAGCAGACCATAGTCCTTTCATAGTGTCTATAGTATGAAACCCATAAATAGTAGTAAATTCAAAGGACAATCCCCTACACAACTTTGTAACATTATAATGGATGATTTGATCTTCAGTTCTGATAATATTGACACCCACAGCCCCCGGATTCCACAATAGCCAGATTCTGCCTTTATCATTGGACTTGTAGTTGTCATGCCATTTCCATCCTGGTCACACCTTATTTATGATTTGTCTTGATTTTTTTCTGGTCACTCTGTGTTCTACATAGCTATAACTCTTATATGTTCCTTCTTAAATATTTTGGGGAGTTCTTTGTGCTTATGCAGCTTATTAAATCACCTTACATTCCATGTACTTTCATTTGGGATGGCGTTGAGGAATAGGACTATTCAATCTAACACCTTTACTTCCCTGTCCTTTGTCCACTAACACAAATGCAGCCTGAATCATGTGTTGTAATGTGTTCTCCATTACAAGATTAGCACAACTAGTGGATGCTACAATCATATCTTCAATTTTTACATCACCAGCAACTTTAGAAGGAGATTTACCTCTCGTCCTTCCTGGAATAGTGGGATCGGGGCCATGTTGTGGTTGTGGAATTTCCTTCCTTGGTGTTTACTGAGCCGGTTGATTACCTACTGGTTTGTCACCTTTGCTCTGCCACATTTGTTGAACCTTCCCAAGACCTGCTCTGTTATTTAGAACAACTTTAGTAGGTGCAGCCTTATTGGTTGGAGCATCTTTAGTAGGAGCAGCCTTCATATTAAGATCAGGTTGTTTAGTCTGCTTTTGAGCTTAGTCCTCACCACAACTGTTTCCAATGTTGCAGCATTTAGCACAATAGTGGGGCCTCCATTCGTAGTTAACCACTTGCATAAACTCTTCATCCTTAGGACTAAGCACCTCCACTTCCTTAGGCAATGGAATAGTAACGTCCATTTCAATTAAGACCCGAGCATACGAGATCCTTTCCATCTTCGAAGTACAGTCATCAGTACACACTGGGGTTCCTAAGCAGCTTGCAATCACACTTAGACATTCCATTCCCCAATAATTTTTTTTTTTTTTTTTTTTTTTTTTTTTTTTTTGACTAGCACCGGGTGTCCGAGTCTCTTTGAGCCCCGACTAATCCCGGGGGTGCACAGGCCCTCGGCAAGGAGTTTCCCGCAAGTGCACCACGGTTAATTCAGGGTTTCCCCAGTCCGATGGCCCCCAGAAATTGTTTGCACCCAGCGGGTTTCGAACTTGAGACCTTGAAGGGGAGCACCCCAAGGCTCAAGTCAATTGCCACCAGGCCAACCCCTGAGGGTTCCATTCCCCAATAATTAAGAGGCAGATTAGGGAATTTAACCTATAATGGGATTGTTTTCAGGACCTCGTCATTAAAATTGAACTTAGCACTCCATGGTCACATTATTACAGGGTTATTATTGATCGTATGAGGCCTTGACATCCAGTTATCATCCCTATCTTCCACCCTATGAAATTTCATTACACAGTACCCGTCATTGTGATAGAAGATTTTAGGCTTGTTTTCCAAACTCTTCAGGCCTTCAATGAATCTAGAAATTGCTGCGATGGTTGGTTCAGCACCAATAGCATAAAATATCATAGCTGCTTTCCATTATCAGGTTCACGTTCAATTTCCTCCTTACCTAGCTTCCTAATTTTAACTCCATCCTTGATAGTGAGAGGAACGAATCGTAGCTCCATTCCTTTTGATGCCATCTGATTACCCTCGAATAAATTGACCCATGGCTTGTCTATCATTTTGGGTATGTTCATGTTCAATCGCTTTTGCGCACCTACAATAACTGGTTCCTGCTTTGTTGCTCCTCGCACCCCAACGACTACTTGAGACTGGTCCACCGGAGTTTTGGCAGCCTCCGGGTTCTGGGTATCCACGATTTCTGCAGCCTTCCCTTCCAATCCACTAGTCCTAGGGTTTGGGGGCGGGGTATCATTCGCTCTAGAGCCGGAGGAATTAGGGGTTTTCGTAGTGTTGTTCGTCGTCAGTGGCGTGACAGCAGTAGCTAGGTCTGCACTTACCACCGTAGCTGGTGGTTCCTCAGCTGCCTCATCTGGTTGAGTTGGGGATTTTACCTTCAAATTGCTTGCTCTTGCAGTTCCACGCTGACAGTTTTTCTTTTTATTAGAGTTCGATTTGTTAGCATTTCTTCTCGGCCGTCCTTTCGGCATGCTGATGGCAACGAAAGCTTCACCACTAATGGGTCGGTGTAGTTATTATTGGTGTTGTAAGTTTATCGTGTTGATAATGAATTCTTTTTATGGATTTCAAATTAATTATGATATTCTAATATTTGATATTTAAATTTTAAACTATGTAAGAAGAATGAAACACGTCGTACATTTGTCATTCTGATATAAATACTAAATGCGAGTAGCACTTTATTTTCTATAGAGAAAAGATATAAATTGTCCTCTCCAACTTGTTCGCTAAACTCACTTTATCATTGTAATTTTATAGGCGTTTAAGTACCCCTTAAATAACTTTCAAGTGAATTTAATACCTTCTCATAAGATGATATGACAAGCAAAGTGGTTCCACTCTCCACAATCTATGACTATATCAGCTACAGTTGATAATTAATTCCAAACTCCATAGTCGGTCTAATTACGCAGCTCAAATTCGGCCCAAATCCTTTTCCAATTTTAGGATTGATGAATTAAATTCAGCAAGCAAATTATCTGTCGGATGAAATTATATTCAGCAGCAAGAAGATTGGAGTATGGAGTGGACCTGAATCAACAAGACCAACACCGGCAAACTCCAACAGATGCTCAACAACCTCGATAGTGGGGTTTTTCAGCTGGGGTAGTTGATGGGTTGTTTACGTGGTTAGCAGTGGAGGTCAGCGGTCGTTTCTTATGAGGTGGTGGTTCTCTATCACTACTACAATGTTCTTCACTTTGTAAATCCCTATATACTATACACTCAATGAAAAGAAAAATATGGATATTTTGCTGCTTCAACTTGTGGGTTGTGGGGAAGACAATGGCTGAGAGGAAAAGAATTTAGAAAACATAAAACATGACTATTTTGACATGTGGAGGTGCATGTGGAACACATCATACCATAAGAGGGGTTTTGTACTTTTGGAGAGGTATTAAATTCACTTGAAAGTTATTTAAGTGCTAAATTAAATTTTGCGGACAAGTTTGAAGGGAAATTTATGTCTTTTCTCTTTTATGTATTATGTTCCTCTTTATGTGAATCTTGTATAGTTTTTATTAAAAGCCAATTACAATTTTACTAAAAATATATTCAGTAGGAAATAAGAGCAAATTATACTAGTGACTTTTCATCCCATTTGTTTTAATAATCAAGATTTTGCCTTATTTGGTTAAAGAAGGTACCACTTGGTTTGTGCTTTTAGTTTTTTCATCTAATGTTCGATAGTCAAGATGTTGAGTTATTTGTTTTAAAAGATATCTTTTCCTTTTTTAATTTCTCATTATACACCCGCTTTGAAATCTCAACTGAGAAATGATAAGGTTAATTTGGGACTGATCGTGGTTTATTGCCATGTGGACTGAGAAAAAAAAATCTATGTGGACATAAAATGTCATGTCATATATTTTGTTGATCAAATAATTATAGGGTGACTTTTGATAGGGTTAATTTGGGTCTGATCGTGGTTTATTGCCATGTGGACTAAGGAAAAACAAAAATCCATGTGGACATAAAATGTCGCGTCTTATATTTTGTTGGTCATATATTAATAGGGTGACTTTTGAAGTGATATAGATAAAGTTGAGGTGTTACCAAAAATAAAATAAAATAGAAACATGACTTTGGTAGATAATTATCCATAGTCGGCTGACTTAGTATCTCTACTATATAATGTCATATGTATATCACATTAGACACATAAGTGAATTGCTTCTAGTTCTACAATTTGTGATACATGTATGGAGAAGCTATAACAAAGAATAACTGAAAACATAGAGGAAAAAAAAACAAGATTGATCCTTATTGTATCATCAACTGGATTTGCTACCCCGTTCAGAAAGGAATCAATGAATGTTTTGTATAGCTGGTGAAAACAATATCCCGAGATACGCGAGTCAACAGTACAAGCCTCTTCATGTTGGGTATCTTCATAGTAATAAGCAAACATTTCTGGGATGATAACTCTGATCATCAGCATAGGCTGGTTGCAAGTGCAGGGTCAAAATATTGCAGAAATTCCTAAAGACCAAATCTCACGACTAAACTCCAAGATATTTTAAATTCCACAGGTAAAACTTCATAATAGGTTTTTTGATGTTTCGCTTGTTATACATGACATTATAGGACAGTAACCGTCAAAATGGCTTGGCCCATAAGGCCGGCCAAATCCAAACGTCTGAATTGGTGAGGCTAGACGGGCAATTCGCACGAATGCCTCTATTTTGGGGTGGTCTTCAATTTTCTCTCCTCAAATTGTTGTCTTTAATTTTTGCCCTTCGACGCTTTAAGTAACAAAAAAGTGGCCGAAAATATTCCTGATATCGAAAAATAAATTTATGACCTAATTTCGCTTAGAAAATTTGCCTTTTCGGGTAAAGTTACATAGAAAACTATGCCTCGTCTGACATAGTGGCATAGTTATGTAAAAATTAAGTTATCTACAGAACTTATGCAGGAAAAGGTATAGTTTTATGTAACTTTTCCTGAAAAGGCTCAATAAAACTTTGTCTTGCAAAATTAGTTACTACACAACTTATGCCAAATAACTTAATTTCTACAGAACTCTACCGAACAACGCATAGTTTCTATATAACTTTCCCTGAAAGACATAGATTCTATGAAACTTTCCGAAATTATTATTTTTTCGACTCTACTGGGGATCGAACCCAGAATCTCTGGTTTCATAGACCAGCGAATAAGGATACATTGGCACACAAATTTTTATTAAATGAGAAGCAGAGGCAAAAATTAAAGACCAACGATTTGAGGGGAAAAAATTAAAGACCAGTCCATATGAAGGCCAATCCGCGCAAAAAAAAAAGGGGGGGGGGGGGGGGGGGGGTTGAGAGGCTAGACTAGGAATTTTCAACCCATTTTAGACCTAAGGCTATTAAGCCCAGCCCCATTCAGTCCTCCGACCTCATGAGGCTGGGCTGGGCTGGCCCTTGAGGCCAAACATAAATAAAATAATTAATTAACTTTAACATGAAAAATATTCTTCCGTCCGAATTTTTAAGTGTCTTAGTTGATTGGGCACAAAGTTTAAGAACTAAAAATAGGACTTTTGAATTTTGTGGTCCCAAATTAAAAATGTGTAATGTACTAAAATGTCATTTAAATTTTGTGGTTTTATACATGTCATGTAGAATGTTTGAATTGTCAACTTACTAAATATAGAAAGATGCATTCTTTTTGAGACATACCAAAAAGAAAGTAAGACACTTAAATTGGGACGGAGGGAGTATAAAAATAAAATAAGATTAAGGAAAAGTAAAAATATATTTTTCGCGCGTAACAAGGTAGGTTCTTATAGAATTGGATTTTTTTTTCTATTTTAAGACTTCTAACTATTAGCCAGACATGTACTCTTGACTTTAGCGCTCTTATATATTTGACCCTATTAGTGCTTCTTATTTTAAAGTATGGTTGCATAAAACTAATGCAGGGTTGTGTGTATTATTTGGACAAACTGGAAATATATAGTGGCTTGAAAATCATATTCATTAATCAATATCATGATGAATTCAAAAAAGCTATATTCTTTCTTTGCATAAAATTCTGTATTTACCTCAAGCTCCTTTAGTAAAGTTGACGCATCGTAAAATTCTTATATTTACCAAAAATACTAAAGTTCACGCGCTATCAAAATGTTCAATACTGCAGTATAATCAGGAATATTTAGAGAAAAATGTGACGACTTTAGCTTCTCACATGAAATTAAAATTACAAATATAAGTTTTAGCACATTTTGTTATTTAATCTTTAAGAATTTTTTAAAAAAATATATAAATGTAATTCACATCTGACATTTAAAAGTTTTTCTTCCTCCGAAAAAAGTAATTAGCGGACCAATGGAATTATTTGGTTTTTAGCTCACCAAAGATATTTACTGTTCCGTGCAGATCCTTTTACTAGTACTACATCGTATCTTGTGTGATTTTGTTCGAGGCTTTGGTTGATTCGAAACAAGATGAACCAACCACATGTGCTCGTGGTGGCAGATCATGTTTTTTTACTTATGTTTTACTTCGGGTTGCCTCCATGTTTTTCTTTGTATTTTGAGACTCTTTAGATGTTCATTGACAACGTATATTGGGTTATGGTTCGATTTCTTTTTTGTACATTTGACTTACGGTTTGCTTCTGCTGTTATTTAAGATATTTGGAGACTTGTTTATGCCTTAATGATTACATACAAGATGAATGGGCCAATTACTGGGTTCACGTAACGTGTAATAGGTCTTTAAGTGTCGGTGGCGACTCATAAAAATTGATCGTGACAAGAATGTTATAGATTTTATTGTTTACTTGTGTATATAAACCTCTTAACTAATATTCAATAAAGAAAAAACTCGTCGATCAGTACACTGCTTATTTGATGGACTAACTGTTGATTAATGAAATTACAACCCCCATAAATTGGTCCTCCTTTCACTCATTAGGTTTGTCGTATATTTTCTACATGTATTCCATTACTGATGGTAGTGGTAACTTGAAGTTAGGGTAAGGAGATAGGAACTAGTTTCTCAACTAATGCTTCCGCTCACTTTTGTGATAATCTCTTGCGTTTCAGGTATGTTTTCTCTAACGCTTCTCCACAAGATTATCATTTTTAAGATCTTGATTTGTGATTTAATTTATGTATAGCAAGAATATATATGCAAAAGGTATGTTTACACTTCTAGCTAATTTTTCGAAGACTTTAGTACATGAGATTTTTTTGGATGGAGAATTTCCCACATGACTTGTACATGAAACTCACGATTCTTTTGTTTTGATTATGTGCTTTGATCATGCATGAGTAAGAGAGTTGACATTTTGATGAAAAAATAAGTTTTTTTAAAAATTATACAACCCAAAACAACATGTTGCACTCACATAACCATATTTTCAGTTTTTTTTGCGATTTTCAATTTCTTTTCTTGTTCAAAACCAGAAAAAGCACCTCCAAATGACTTCAAATATTTTAGACAACCCCCTTAAACTATTTTCGACAAGTTTTAGAACAACACCTTGCTCCAAATTTCTCACAAAAAAAAAAAAAGATTCAAAATTCAAACTCACTTCTTCAAGGTTGTTCAACAATTATGAATTACCTTTCTAATAGAATTTTCACAACCACGATTTGAGCTCCAACTATAACAACAAATCAAGTTTGTTAACTAACAATCAATAAGACTCGCAATTTTCATATTCAACTTTGAAGATGTGAACTTAAAATTTTCAATAATGGATTGTTTACCCTGAATTTAGGTAATCAATTGAATTTATAAGTGAGGTATAGGATATGTGGATGAACTTTAATCTATTTTGGGTTTATGAGAAATATTCATGGATTTGCGTGCTATAGCATATGTGTGTGAATATATGCGTTAATGAGTTGAACAAAGATACAGGAATGTATGATTAAGCTGATTATATTGGATGAATAAGCATAAAACACCAATGGTCCGGACCAAAAGAGAGAGCTTCAATATATATTATCTATTACAATGTTCTTGATCTCAAAAACGTTAACCCTTAAAAGTAGGGAAATGCCTCTTATTTATTGTTTTGCCTTATGGACATTGCATACAACATAAAGCTCCTTTAGAATAAAGAAAACCCTAAAAGGATAAGGTTGGGTCGTACGGTTTGACACCCGTACGATTAGCAGTACAATGTGGCAGAACGGTCTTGACTCGCGGCAATTTTGTAACTGATCACCCGGACTAACGGCCACGATCAACTCGGCCATGGAGAAACCGGACTAACGGCCACGATCAACTCGGCCATGGAGAAACTGGACCAAACGATTTCCTTCACTTTCTTCTGATCAACCACTTCTAGTGCAATACCTCCAGTCCAAAAGAAAGCCTTCATGCTCGTGCTTGTTTCTTTCTTCCCTCGATTCCCGATCTCACCGGTTTAGCATAAATCTGATTTTTACCGTATACAGATAGTCCCCACACTTTCCGGACCGTAGTTTTACCGGAGTAATGGGAAGCGGATGAGTCACGAAACCGGTGGTTCCATAAGCTCGTTCTTATCTTTTCATTTTGGCGGGAACAGTTGCGTCACGTCCCTCTGCCATCAGCCACGTGTCTCATCCCGAACGACCAACTTTGGAAACCGCCGTAATGCACGTCGTTTCAAATGACTTCTCATTAATTGTGGGGCACGTGGCATCCCCCGGTTGGCTGGCTTCTGTAACCGTTTCAGTCCCCATGCCTATATAAGGCCTTTAACCCTCTCATTTTACCACTTTCACTTCTACTTCTTACTTCTCCACCTCTGATCGTCTTCCTCTTCCATTTTCTTACTTATTTTTTATTGCCAAAACAGATCAACTTTGTCAACTTCTCCATTGTTGTTCTTTGATCGAAAGTGCTATTGCGTTTCTCCTCTCACTTTGCTATTTTGAAAATCTCTCAACTATCTCTTCACTTTTATTATTTTTTGTAACTTGTTCCTTCTCCCTCGTTCGAGTTCACCGAACCTTCTTTTTTTATTATCTAATTCAAATGCCTGCCAACACCGAAACCACCTCCTAGGATGTTCCCTCGGTTTCTTCTCAAGGAACCGAGCCAACATCACAACCCAAAGGAAAAACCATCGTTGAGCCCACTGCTTTGGACATTGTACCATCCAAACCCAAGTATAACAAGGAGTTTGAAGTTGAGAAGCCTCCTCCGGTTGCTGATAAAGGGTTTGATGTAAGGCGGTACCCGTCGTCCATTACCGAGGACAAACTTGATCAAATCTGGGCTGATTGCGAATGGGATAACCGTCCGGTGCAAGTGTTCGCCCCCGGGCCTGACGAATCTATCACCGACCATAGGGAAGGCTTCTTGTACGTTTACACCTATCCCTTTACGCTCAAGCTCGACCCTCCGATCGACCTGGTTATTTTGGATATGTGCCGGACATATAATGTAACCTTGGCCCAGATTGGTCCGATAGTCTGGAGGACCGTGGCATGCCTCCGGCTGTTGGCCAACAACGTAAAGAAGGAGTTTACGATGGCTCACTTCATCTGATTATATTCCCCGAGGTTGTTCCGAGGGGGTGTGATAAAGCTCGCCAAGCGAAGCCGGAACTCGATCTTTTCGAAGATGGATGAAGACAGAGACCGAGATTGGCTAGAGCGATACGTCCAGGTGAGGACCGCGAACATTATTCCGGCCAACTATATGCCCTTTTTGGAGAGGTGGAATAATAATCGTAAGTTTCTCCATTCTTTTAATAGTTACCCTTGAACGCTTTGTCAAATGCTTGCCCTTTCGTATTAACACGATTTGTCCCCTTCTTTATACCAGCCGTGGCATGGATACCTCCGGCTGTCCGGAACATGAATGAATTGGTTGATGCTCTCCTTAGCCAACACACCCACGAAGCACGGACATGGGGAATCCTGTCGCGCGGCCGATGGATCGCCCAAAACCACGATAATATTTTGCTTGATTTGGAACACATTATATGCTCATCCTTTTCTTTTCCCTTTTATAACATCTTCGGTATTCAGGTTTACCCAAGGGCTCGATGGACCCAAGACCGGAGCCAGCAGCCGAGCTAGCTGCGCCGGCTCCTGAATTTGATTCAGCGGGTACATCCTGTATCATTTCTGCCGCCAACAAAAGGCGGAGAAAGCCTTCGGACAAAGGGCAAAAACCGAAGAAGAGGGCAAGAAGCGTCGTTCGGACTCTAAGAGATGAAACAGAGCCCGATTTCCTCGTTCGGAGGATTGGTGTGACCCCTTCCGTTGCTTCTGTTCCGGAGGAGGATACCACCATTCCACCACTTCCTTCAGCCGGGGAAGGACCGTCAGCTCCGGCATTGCACACAGGTGGGGAAGAAGTGTTACACCTCGAAAATTTTTCCGTTGATGCACAGTGAATAGGCTAACGAAGAGCACAAAGTATATGGTATTTCAATAAGTAAGGAATGACATTTGGTGACCCTAATTTATATTTCAAAGACATTCGAGGTAAGAGGAGAAAGTTTGCCAAGAGAAGGCAAGGCATACGATATGTATCGGAAAGGATTTACGAGTAACAAGTTAATGATGCTTTGGAGAAGAGTTATAACATCCCTTATATTATTAATGAGGTGCTAAACAAGTGTCAAGAAGGTTCCATAAGGATTGGAGATCGAACGAAATGACGAAAACCATTTCAGAGAAGTGGAGTTACACGACTAATTATACGGTCCGTATAAGGGGTCCGTATAACTCCCAGCAGGGAGATGATTTTCTGGTTGGTGAACCACGGCCACTTATACGGACCGTATAAGTGTCCGTATAGTACCCGACGGGCTGATTTTTAGTTTTTGTATAAATAGATGCCTTGGGTTCTTTTACTTCATTTTTCATCTTCTACAAGTATTGAGAGCTCAAAACCCTTCTCTAAGCACATTCCACTCAAGTTCAAGAGAACACAAAGATCAAAAGACTAGAATCAAGTGTTTATGTGTTAGAAAGCTTCCAAGGGTTAGAGGACCACAAAAGATTCCATTGGAGGTGAACTAGGGTTTTGGTTCAAGTGAAGTATTTCCACTCAAGGTTCATTACTACACCATCTAAGGTAAGTTTTATGGTATTTCTATGTTGTTTAAGGTATTGAGACATTTAAAGACTTGGATTGTAGAAGAATATAGAAAATTGGTCTTGAATGTGAGAATAGTGATGTTTGTGAGTAGTAGCTTGGGTTGAGTAATGATTCTTGATATGTTATGATTATAATCATGTTATAAATGATATTGAGAATATGGGATAAACATTGTATATGAGCGAATGTAATAGTGTGCTATGACCATGGATATGGATGATTGGAAGTGAATTGACAAGTAAGGATAATGTAGGTGAATAAAGACCATTGTTATGATGTTGTGAATGTTATTATTGATGTTTGGGAGTTGATAAATGATATGGAGGAAGTCGTATAAATAAAGGAGATGCTATCCAATTTTCTCTAGCTTTAGTCATGTATGCTAAGCTATCGATTTTCTAATGATAGTATAATTCTAATGAAGGTAGACACATGAGCATTGAAGGAGAACGTGCAAGTGATAGAATAGTTGAACCGAAAGGTATGTAAGGCTAACCCTTCTTTCATAAGGCATGGTTCCTTGGCCAAATATCTAATCTTCTATGAGCCTATGATGTCCTCCAAATGATTCTATCTTTTCATATAAGCTCATGATCCTCGATATGTTACGATTGTACTAAATTCCTCCTATGATGAGTAATCCTCTAGGGATAGATGTAATGAATGACGATAGTAATGATGCTAAATATGCTTATGGGCTTTTATGTATATGTGCCTATGTATGGCTATTATGAAACCCCGAGCTTATATGGCCGGGTAGAATATATATATATATTGCGCGCGCACCACTGCAGTTGGGTACGGACAACCCTGAGCCTTGGTAGGGCCAGGTATGTATGACCCTGAGCCTTAGTAGGGCCAGGTATGTGAAACACCGAACCTTCATGGTCGAGTATGCTATGTAAATAATATGTATATGAATATGAATATGTACATGAATACGAAAATGGATATGAAATGTAAATGAGTACGGAAACGGATACGGATGTATGTACACAATCACGCATTAGAAATGGAAAGTCCCTATGAAAAGAAAGTAAGTGTTTGTGACGATGATACTACTATCTCCCATCCTATGATATTTCTTATGTTGTCTATTATGCTTTCATAATGATGCTGACCATGCTTTGCATACTCAGTACATTCTTCATACTGACGTCCTTTTATTTGTGGACGCTGCATCATGCCCGCAGGTGGCCAGGGAGACAGGCTTGATCCATAACCTTATTACTCAGGGACTGCATAGCAGAGCTCCATTTCATTCGGAGCTACAGCTTTTGGTATTTATTCTTTTGTGTACATATTTATGGGCATAGCGGGGTCCTGTCCCGCCTATATGATATGACATACTCTCCTTAGAGGCTCGTAGACATGTGTATATGGTTAGATGTATTTGTCCATGTCGGCTAGTTTTGTTAGCCTCGTCGGCTTATGTACATTGATATAGGCATTGTATTTGATGGTGATACATACATACACACACACACACATATATATATATATATATATATATCATTGCCCAATGGGATTAGTATGAATAATGGATGGAAAGTATGAATTAGCTATGTGGCTCACCTAGATGTAAATGTGAAAGTATGATAAGAGGTGCCCAGGTGGGTTAGCACCAGGTGCCTGTCCCGGCCCTCCGATTAGGTCGTGACAAGAAGTTCTTTACCCGACTCCTCTAAGGTCGATTGAATATGTTGATTTTTCAGGTGATGTTTCATCCGAGGAGGCCCCCTACAAAAGACCAGAAGGTCCGGGCATGCACCAGCTGCCAAAGCCGATCAGAGGGCTGAGCTGGTCCCCGAGACCGAGGCTCCAATGGATGCTGGTCCACTGCCCAGTGACGAAACTGTTGCGACCTCCGAGGTCCCTGCCTCTACCGAGGCTGCTGAGGCTGCTCCGACTTCTCCCACTCTAGCTTCGAGGTCGGATAACTTTGATGATATGTTCTTGGATACTCCTCCTACTATCGGGGAAGCTGCCGATTTCGGACATCTCCCTATCCCTCAAGTCACGGAGGCAGCTAGCCGGTCCACTGAAACTGGTGCAAGGGATAGCCTGGTGCGCATCTTCCCGACCCCAAATGTGGAACCTAGGAGGACAAGATCGGCCGTGATTACCATCCCCGAGGACTGCAGTTTTTTATCGCGTCCTGTGGGGGTTACAAGCTACCTAAGGCCCCTCGTCTCGGACTCGGATAAGCGGAAGATGACCGGGGTCCCCTGGCAGAGTCTTATGAACGAGGGTATGCACGCGGGTAACCGGGTAAGCTTATCAGCCTATCTTTCCATAATTCGATGTGAATTTTTCCGTCTCGTTTTATCCAAGTTTAATGTCTCGTTTCTTTCACAGAGCGTGGTGCTCATCAATGAAGCCTTCATTCGTGCTCACCAAGAGGTTGACGACCTTAGGGGCCAGCTGAAGGAGAAGTTCCAACACCTTTTGCAAGTAAAGCAGGATCAATTGAACCGAGCTGCTGCCCTTTCCAACGTTCAACCCGAGCTCGAAGCAACGAAGGTCGAAAACCTTCGGTTAAAGGATGAGTTGGACGAGATAGTCGAGAAGAACCGGCTTCTGGAAGTGGACAAGGTCGGCCTTAGCCAAGATAATGCTCGTTTTTCTTCGAGGCTTGGTGAACTCGAAGCCACTATCTCTCAACTCCGGGGGGGAACTTGACTCGGTCAAGACTGATGCCGTGAATATGGCCGAGAGGCATCGGCTGCTTGAATCTGAGAGTGCTAAGTATAAGGAGAGGATGAGGGTATTCGAGCAAAAAGCCGAGGATAGGGCCCGGATATGCGATGAGCTGAAAATCGAACTCGAGAAGACAGCCTGTTATATCCCGTATTTTTGCATATTCGAAAAATTCGAAATAATTTTGACTTGTAAGAAATAAGTCCATAATTTGATTTTTTATTTATTTAATATATATGTGTTGTTCATGAAAAATGTTGATGTGGAAATATGGAGGAAGGTCAAGGGCAAAATGGGGAATTTTGGAAATTAGTTTCGGGAATTACAAAATAAGACCCATAACTAATTGGGCTCAAAAGAAATGAAAAAAATAAAGAAAACAAAAGGCCCAATTCATGTGGGGTGGCCGGCCATGGAGGAAAAAAAATGGGCCAAGCCCATGTAAATTATGTCCATGAAATAAATAGATATAAAGGGGGATTTTCTTCATTATTGCTTAAGAACTTTCAAGAACAATAAAATTAGAGCAAGAGAAAGGAAGGGGTTCGGCCAAGTGAAGGAGAAAGAAAAAAATTTTTGCCCATCAACCTTTGATCCAAAAATCTAAATTTTCTAGTATTCCTACTAAGCTCAAGACCCTCTTCAACGTGATACAATTATTTTAGCAAGAAAATCACTTTGGTGGCAAGTGAAGAATTTGAAGAAAAGGTAAAAATTCTTTTTTTTTTGTTATGGAAGATATATATATATTGTAGTATATGGAAATGAATGTGAAGTATGAAATTTGTGTGTTGTGGGTGTGTGGGTGTGTGGCCGTGTGTGTGGGTGTAGTGAAGGAAGAAGAATTAAATTTATTTAGTATGTTAATCATGTTGTTGTGGCCTTGTGATGTAAATAGAAGAATAATGGTTCAAGATTGACATGAAAATTAGTTGTAAGTTGTTGTAGGAAATTATGTGATTTCATTATAGTTTTATGTAATTATGGGAATGGAGTTGTTAAGGTGCAAATTGTTGTTGTTGATGATATTGGAAGATAAAAATGTGTTGTGAATGTTCGTGTCGAAGATTGGAGGTTTCGGGTGAGGTATGGTTTTTGGTGGGATTGTCGGAATATTGTGTAGATTGTTTGAAATGTCCTTGAATTATGTTTGAATGATCTTGAGCTAGTAAATGAATATGTAAGTGGCGATATTGGCTTGAAAAGACGTAGTTGAATCGAATATGATACGCTATGTAGAGAAGAAAGTTATTAATGTTAGAATGCGTGTAAATTGATTCTTGATGACTATTATTATGGTTGTTGGTATTGTTGGTGTGGTTGTTGATGAATTTGGCCGAGTTAAATTCTCGGGGATGTTGAATTTACAGGGGAGATGCTGCCGAAATTTCTGTAGACAAGTACTAGTTAGAATTGGCTTTCTACGTACTTGTAGCTAATGATTGGTAATTGATAATGTTATTGTAGATATTAGGGAGCCCGAGACTTGAGTCGGGATTTGATTAGCGAACGATCGAGGTATGTAAAGCCTACCTTTCTTTCTTTTGGCATGACTTTTTTGGAATGAACAAATAACGTATAAGTATGCTCCTAAAGAAAATCATATTCTTAGAGCCACTAGGATGGCTAACATCTTTGACCTCCATAAGTTATAACATATGGTTGCATACATATTTTATGATGTTCAAAGATTCTATTTGTTATGTTTCGAATGTTGTTCGAAAGAAAAACGAGAAGACTAAAGCCTTTGATGAATACTTCGATATGAAAATATGGTCTTAAAGTCCCCATTTGATTTGATCCATAATGTTATCCGCAAGTTTCCTAATATGAATATGTGATCCATAATGATGTTCGAAAGTCTTCTAATATGAATGATACTTGAATTTCCAAGTATGACTTATTAAATATTTTCAGAAGGTTCCGTACTTCGAAAGTTTGTAACTCTCTCATACTAATTCCGATTGACCCGAATCTTATTTTTTTTTAGCCTTCAGATGTTTGTAAAAATATTTGGCTATCGAGTTTGAAATTTATTTATGTACTTATATGCATATGGTTTCCGCACTACTCCGCTCGTGCATACTATTATTACATCGTTCGACGGATCCCGGGCTGGTTTTGTGATCGTGCGCACTATGTTATATATGATGTGTTACGGTTCCCGAGACCTCGCCATAGGGCCGGGTACCGCTTATATACGACGTTATGATGTGATATGGCATATGATATGTTCTGGTGTTGTGATATGTTATGATGATACGATATGTTCGGGGATTGTACGGAGATATAAAACCTTCTGGAGTACGATGTGTTGTGGCGCCAGCGTCGGAGTGGTGACCACGTTCCTGAGCCCTATGCATGATTTTTTTTAATTTGCATTATATATATATTTTCAGCACAGGTTTTGATATACAAATTCTATATCCATTTTCTGTACTCCTCACTTCAGTTATGATTCGGATTTCTTTATTTCATGCTTTGCATACTCAGTACATATTTCGTACTGACCCCCTTTCTTCGGGGGCTGCGTTTCATGCCCGCAGGTACAGGCGTTCGTTTAGGTGACCCGCCAGTGTAGGGTACTTATTCTGCTGTTTGGAGTACTCCTTTCGATCCGGAGCTCATATTTTTTGTACATACCTTCTGTTATACATGTTCTATATATATGACTATTTGGGTACGACGGGGCCCTGTCCCGTCATATGTTTCTGTTATGGTTTGTAGAGGCCTGTAGACATATATGTGTGTCATGGGTCATGTTTGTTCGTTTATGTTTGTGATCTGTGCCTTAATGCGGTCCTGTTTGCTATTATGGCCAAAACGGCCCATATGTTTGTATATGTTTGTATATCGGGGCGATGTGTATTTCGCCAGCCTACCGATTTTGGTATGATATTTCTGTACGGGCAACCGCTTAAGATGATGTCTGTTATCAGTAACCGTATAAATAATGAATGTTAAGCTTGAATAAGTCCTTGATATGTCGATCTGGTACGTAAGTCTGTTTGGGTGTCCAAATAGGGCACCAGTCACGGCCCACGGGGCTGGATCGTGACAAAGTGGTATCAGAGCGCGGTTTGTCCTCGGAATGTCTACAGGCCGTGTCTAGTAGAGTCTTGTTTATCTGTGTGTTGTGCACCACATCTATAAACAGGAGGCTATAGGACATTTAAGGTGTTATCTTTCTTTGGATCTTAGATCGTGCGATAGAGCTGTGCTATTAGGATGATTTATTTCTGACTGATTGTCATGTTTACAGTAATACCTCTGAAGAAGGCGACGGCTGCCCAGAAGGGAAAAGCAGTGGCAGGAGAGACCAGCCAGATACAGAGAGTTACTCGGGCTCGTGTTCAGACTATGCCCGATAGTGCACCCCAGTCAGAGGGTTCTGCTACACCCCCACCAGAGGAGCCTGGAGCGGCCCCACTATTAGCTCCAGAGGCTCCAGTGCCCGAGCCTCCAGCTCCTCAGCCAGGGGCGGAGGACAGGGCGATGAGAGAGGTTGTTCAGTTGTTGACGGTATTAGTAGCATGACAGGCTCGCAGACGCGGGCTAGGGGGTGATAATGGTGACAGACGTGACAGTTTGAGGGTCCGTGATTTCTTGACCTGTAATCCCTCAGAGTTCTACGGGTCTAAGCCCGAAGAGGACCCTCAGGATTTCATTCGACAGATGCAGCGCACACTGAGACTGGTCAGGGCTTCTGAGACTGAGTCTGTCGAGTTAGCTTCACACAGATTGCGGGATGTAGCGATTAATTGGTACGAGTCTTGGGAGCTGTCCAGAGGTGAGGATGCTCCTCCAGCCATGTGGGATGAGTTTGTATCCGCCTTTCTCAGCCACTTTTTTCCCCCAGAGTTGCGGCGGGCGAGAGTTGACAGATTTTTGCAGCTGCGGCAGAGAGGTAGGAGTGTCCGAGAGTACAGCTTGGAGTTTGATTCTCTGGCCAGATATGCACCTACCATAGTAGCTGAGATGGCTGACCGGATGCATCGGTACGTGATAGGGTTGGATCGCTACTTGATTGACAGTTGTATGGCGATGGCATCGCAGACTGGTATGGACATTGCCCGGTTACAGGCTTATGCGCAAGGGATGGAGGACCGACACAGAGAGGATCAGTCGGGTAGAGATTGTGATAGGAGGCAGCCCAAGAGGGATAGATCAGCCAGTTATTCAGGGGAGTCTCGAAGCGGGCAGCCTCAGCAGAAGTATAGCAGATATCCCCCTCAGTCAGGCCGGAGTACACGTCCATAGTCTACAGGTAGACGATTTGACGGTGCATGGTATTCTGGGACAGGCCAGAGTTCCAGAGCCTCGGGTTCGCAGACGAGCAGGGGTCCCAGTCAGTCTAGGCCACCCATGCCCCGGTGTTCTTATTGTGGGAGGTCGCACCTAGGAGAGTGCTATAGAGCTACGGGTGCCTGTTTTTCTTGTGACCGCCAGGGCCATATTATGAGAGACTGTCCGTTGGCGGGTGGTTCCGGTGGTGCAGCCCAGCCGACGGGATCAGCTGCTGGTTCGTCTTCCACTTCTTCAGTTATGCGCCCTGCGGGGTGAGGTATGCCAGCACCAGCGGGCCGCGGTAGAGGCCGTGGCGGGGTTTCTGATTCTAGCGGTCCTTCGAACCGCATATATGCATTGGCTAGCCGACAGGATTAGGAGGCGTCGCCAAATGTAGTCACATGTACATTATTGGTCTTTTCTAGAGTCGTATATGCATTGATTGATCCAGGTTCTACTTTATCATATATTTCTCCCCTCGTTGCTAGTAAAATTGGGATAACACCTGAACCTATAGAGCCGTTCAAGGTGGCTACACCGGTTGGGGATTTTATTATAGCGAGACAGGTATATAAGGATTGCTCTGTGACTATATGTGGCCGTTGCACTAAGGCTGATTTGGTAGAATTAGATATGATGGAATTTGATGTTATTATGGGCATGGACTGGTTAGCCTCTTGTTATGCTAATGTAGACTGCTAGAAAAAGGTAGTTCGCTTCCAGTTTCCAGGGGAACCACTTATAGAATGGGCAGGAAATACAGCATCGCCGAGAGGTAAGTTTATTTCATACCTCAAGGCCAGGAAGATGATTCAGAAAGGGTATATTTATCATTTGGTCCGTGGGCATGATACTAAAGCAGATATACCTACTCTCCAGTCAGTTCCGGTCGTTAATGAATTTCCAGATGTATTTCCAGACGAGCTTCCAGGTCTTCCCCCTGAACGGGAGATAGACTTCACGATAAATGTGCTGCCAGATACTCAGCCTATATCTATTCCTCCTTACAGAATGGCACCTGCAGAATTGAAAGAATTGAAAGAGCAGCTGAAAGATCTATTAGAAAAAGGCTTTATCAGACCCAGTACGTCACCCTGGGGAGCGCCGGTGTTGTTTGTAAGGAAGAAAGACGGGTCGCTGCGGATGTGCATTGATTACCGACAGCTGAATAAGGTGACTATAAAGAATAAATATCCCCTCCCCCGAATTGATGATTTATTTGATCAGTTGCAGGGTGCTAAATATTTTTCGAAGATAGATTTGTGTTCGGGCTATCATCAGGTGCGGGTACGGGTGGCAGACATTCCAAAGACTGCTTTCAGGACCCGGTATGGGCATTATGAGTTCAGAGTGATGTCTTTTGGGCTAACTAATGCTCCGGTAGTGTTTATGGATTTGATGAATCGGGTATTCAGGCCGTTTCTCGACATGTTTGTGATTGTATTTATTGATGATATTCTAGTTTATTCACGATCAGCAAGGAGCATTCAGATCATCTGAGGACAGTACTTGGAACACTTCAACAATAGAAATTATATGCTAAGTTCTCCAAGTGTGAATTCTGGTTAACCTCAGTGGCATTCTTGGGGCATATCGTCGGAGCAGATGGTATTCGGGTCGATACACAGAAGATCGAGGCTGTACAGAATTGGCCTAGGCCTACGACACCGACTGAGGTACGTAGTTTTCTGGGATTGGCCGGATATTACAGGAGATTTGTGGAGAATTTTGTTTCTATTGCAGCACCATTAACAAAGCTAACTCAGAAGGCAGCAAAATTTCAGTGGACCGATGCTTGTGAACGCAGCTTCCAGTTGGAGAAGGAAAAATTGGTTACAGCTCCAATTCTAACTCTTCCAGAGGGGTCAGATGGGTATGTTATCTATTGTGATGCTTCCGGTATTGGGATAGGTTGTGTATTAATGCAGCATGGTCGAGTTATAGCCTATGCTTCCCGGCAGCTCAGACCGCACGAGAGAAATTATCCTACTCATGATCTGGAATTAGCCGCGGTGATTCATGCTTTGAAGATATGGCGGCATTACTTATATGGGGTTCATGTTGATATCTATACGGACCACAAAAGCCTTCAGTATATTTTTAAGCAAAAGGAGCTGAATTTGCGGCAAAGAAGATGGCTTGAATTATTGAAAGATTATGACGTCGATATTTTGTATCATCCTGGAAAAGCTAATGTTGTGGCAGATGCACTTAGTCGCAAGTCTATGGGCAGTTTGACCGACGTGCAGCCAGAGAAGAAGGAATTAGTTTGTGAAATTCATCAGTTAGCCAGCCTTGGAGTCCGTTTGGCCGATTCTGGAAATATTGGGGTTTCTGTCCGAGAAGTTGCTGAATCATCGATTATGGAAGAGGTAAAACGGCGTCAGTTCGAGGATCCTATTTTGGTACAGTACAGAGATGTGACCCTTAATAAAGAAAAGACCCAGTTCGAAATTTCACCTGACGGGGACTCAAAGCACTTTCCAGTTGTGATGGGGTTGCATCAGGGATCAGCTCTTAGTCCGTTTTTATTTGCCTTGGTGATGGATAGATTGACGCGACAAATTCAAGGTGAGGTGCCATGGTGTATGCTTTTCGCGGACGACATAGTCCTGATCGATGAGACTCGTAGCGGAGTTAACGCTAAGCTGGAGGATTGGAGACATACCTTGGAGTCTAAAGGATTTAAGCTGAGTAGGACCAAGACAGAGTACTTAGAGTGTAAGTTCAGTGAGACACCTCAGGAGGTTGGCGTGGAAGTTAGGCTTGGTGCTCAGGCCATCCAAAAGAAAAGTAGTTTCAAGTACCTTGGGTCTATCATGCAGGGCAGCGGGGAGATTGACGATGATGTCACACATCGTATTGGGGTAGGGTGGATGAAATAGAGGCTAACTTCCGGAGTGCTATGTGACAAGAAGGTGCCACCACAACTCAAGGGCAAGTTCTACAGAGTAGTGGTTAGACCGGTTATGTTGTATGGGGCGGAGTGTTGGCCAGTTAAGATCTCTCACGTTCAAAAGATGAAAGTTGCCGAGATGCGAATGTTGAGATGGATGTGTGGGCACACTAGGAGTGACAGGATTAGAAATGAGGCTATTCGGGATAAGGTGGGAGTGGCCTCGGTGGAAGACAAGATGCGGGAAATGCGACTGAGATGGTTTGGGCATGTGAAGAGGAGAGACATAGATGCCCCAGTGCGGAGGTGTGAGAGGTTAGCCATGAATGGTTTCAGAAGAGGTAGGGGTAGGCCAAAGAAATATTGGGGAGAGGTGATTAGACAGGACATGACGCAGTTACAACTTACCGAGGACATGACCTTAGATAAGAGGGTGTGGAGGACCCACATTAGGGTAGAAGGCTAGTAGATAAGTCTCGTTATCTTTCCTTATTAGTAGGCGCATTAGCGCATTATAATTTCTTGTGCTCTGATTTATGTTATTATTTGCTACTTTCTGTACTTTGATTACTCTATTTTATCTGTGCCGCTGTCGTTATTTGCATTTCCATATCGCTTTGAATTCCTTGATTATTCTGTTTTACTGTGTCGCTTGCATTATTTCATTGCAATATCGTTTTGAATCTTTTAACCTTATCTGACTCCCTTTTTATGCTTCTATTGAGCCGAGGGTCTCTCGGAAACAGCCATCCTACCTTGGTAGGAGTAAGGTCTGCGTACATTCTACCCTCCCCAGACCCCACGATGTGGGATTTCACTGGGTTGTTGTTGTTGTTGGGGTATTACTATATGGAGGCAGGTTATGTGTACCTGACGTTGCAGGGCTGCGGCGACAGATTATGGGAGAGGCACATTATGCTCGGTATTCTGTTGATCCTGGATCCACTAAAATGTACCATGATCTCAGATGTTTATATTGGTGGGATGGTATGAAATGAGATATTGCAGAGTTCGTTGCTCAGTGCCCAAATTGCCAGCAAGTTAAGATCGAGCATCAAAAGCCCGGTGGATTGTTACAGGAAATGGAAATCCCAGCTTGGAAATGGGAAATAAGCAATATGGATTTCATTACAGGTTTACCGCGCACTCCACGCAGGTATGATTCTATATGGGTTATTGTTGATAGGCTGACAAAATCAGCCCATTTTCTTCCGGTCAGGACTACTTATTCGGCTGAGGATTATGCCAGATTGTATATTAAAGAGATAGTAAGGCTTCACGGAGTTCCTATATCTATTATAACTGACAGGGGTGCTCAGTTTACAGCAAATTTCTGGAGGTCATTTCAGGAAGGATTGGGGACTCAGGTGAGTCTTAGCACAACATTCCATCCTCAATCTGACGGACAGGCCGAGCGTACTATTCAGACACTGGAAGATATGCTACGGGCCTGTGTTATTGATTTCAGAGGTAGTTGGGATGATCATTTGCCGCTTATTGAATTCTCTTATAATAATAGCTATCATTCCAGCATCCAGATGGCACCGTATGAAGCCCTATATGGTAGAAAGTGCAGATCTCCGATTGGTTGGTTCGATGTGGGTGAAACTAAATTGATCGGGCCAGATATGATTCAGCAAGCAGTTGATAAGGTGAAACTTATTCGGGAGCGGTTGTTAGCAGCCCAGAGTCGACAGAAATCATATGCAGATATACGACGTCGACCTTTGGAGTTCCAAATTAGTGACTGGGTATTTCTGAAAGTGTCGCCCATGAAAGGTGTAATGAGATTCGGCAGAAAAGGAAAGCTCAGTCCGCGATATATTGGGCCTTATCAGATTATTCGAAAGATAGGCGAGGTCGCCTACGAGCTAGACTTACCATCTGATCTGGAGGATGTACATCCGGTATTTCATGTATCAATGCTCCGTAAGTGTATTGGCGATCCTTCTAGAATATTCCCTACAAAGCATATCCAGGTAACAGAGGAACTGTCCTATGAAGAACAGCCTGTAGCTATTTTGGATCGTCAGGTGAGGAGACTGCGCACCAAAGATGTACCTTCTGTTAAGGTCTTGTGGCGAAACAATAACAGAGAAGAAATGACCTGGGAAGCAAAGGACGAGATGAAGAAAAAGTACCCTCACCTGTTTCCTATGCCTACAGGTAATCTAAATTCCGTAATTGGTTGTGTTAATTGGTAATGACTTATATGTGCTGTTTATAAAAAGAAACTCCCCCGAAATGCTTGTAAGACCTTATAAGGCAAATTTAACATTCGAGGACGAATGTTCTAAAGGGGGGGAGGATGTTATATCCCGTATTTTTGCATATTCGGAAAATTCGAAATAATTTTGACTTGTAAGAAATAAGGCCATAATTTGATTTTTTTAATTTAATATACATGTGTTGTTCATGAAAAATGTTGATATGGAAATATGGAGGAAGGTCAAGGGCAAAATGGGGAATTTTGGAAATTAGTTTCGGAAATTACAAAATAAGACCCATAACTAATTGGGCTCAAAAGAAATGAAAAAAATAAAGAAAACAAAAGTCCCAATTCATGTGGGGTGGCCGGCCATGGAGGAAAAAAAAAATGGGCCAAGCCCATGTAAATTATATCCATGAAATAACTAGATATAAAGGGGGCTTTTCTTCATTATTGCTTAAGAACTTTCAAGAACAATAAAATTAGAGCAAGAGAAAGGAAGGGGTTCGGCCAAGTGAAGGAGAAAGAAAAAAAATTTTGCCCATCAACCTTTGATCCAAAAATCTAAATTTTCTAGTATTCCTACTAAGCTCAAGACCCTCTTCAACGTGATACAATTATTTTAGCAAGAAAATCACTTTGGTGGCAAGTGAAGAATTTGAAGAAAAGGTAAAAATTCTTTTTTTTTTGTTATGGAAGATATATATATATTGTAGTATATGGAAATGAATGTGAAGTATGAAATTTGTGTGTTGTGGGTGTGTGGGTGTGTGGTCGTGTGTGTGGGTGTAGTGAAGGAAGAAGAATTAAATTTATTTAGTATGTTAATCATGTTGTTGTGGCCTTGTGATGTAAATAGAAGAATAATGGTTCAAGATTGACATGAAAATTAGTTGTAAGTTGTTGTAGGAAATTATGTGATTTCATTATAGTTTTATGTAATTATGGGAATGGAGTTGTTAAGGTGCAAATTGTTGTTGTTGATGATATTGGAAGATAAAAATGTGTTGTGAATGTTCGTGTCGAAGATTGGAGGTTTCGGGTGAGGTATGGTTTTTGGTGGGATTGTCGGAATATTGTGTAGATTGTTTGAAATGTCCTTGAATTATGTTTGAATGATCTTGAGCTAGTAAATGAATATGTAAGTGGCGATATTGGCTTGAAAAGACGTAGTTGAATCGAATATGATACGCTATGTAGAGAAGAAAGTTATTAATGTTAGAATGCGTGTAAATTGATTCTTGATGACTATTATTATGGTTGTTGGTATTGTTGGTGTGGTTGTTGATGAATTTGGCCGAGTTAAATTCTCGGGGATGTTGAATTTACAGGGGAGATGCTGCCGAAATTTCTGTAGACAAGTACTAGTTAGAATTGGCTTTCTACGTACTTGTAGCTAATGATTGGTAATTGATAATGTTATTGTAGATATTAGGGAGCCCGAGACTTGAGTCGGGATTTGATTAGCGAACGATCGAGGTATGTAAAGCCTACCTTTCTTTCTTTTGGCATGACTTTTTTGGAATGAACAAATAACGTATAAGTATGCTCCTAAAGAAAATCATATTCTTAGAGCCACTAGGATGGCTAACATCTTTGACCTCCATAAGTTATTCCATATGGCTGCATACATATTTTATGATGTTCAAAGATTCTATTTGTTATGTTTCGAATGTTGTTCGAAAGAAAAACGAGAAGACTAAAGCCTTTGATGAATACTTCGATATGAAAATATGGTCTTAAAGTCCCCATTTGATTTGATCCATAATGTTATCCGCAAGTTTCCTAATATGAATATGTGATCCATAATGATGTTCGAAAGTCTTCTAATATGAATGATACTTGAATTTCCAAGTATGACTTATTAAATATTTTCAGAAGGTTCCGTACTTCGAAAGTTTGTAACTCTCTCATACTAATTCCGATTGACCCGAATCTTATTGTTTTTTTAGCCTTCAGAAATTTATTTATGTACTTATATGCATATGGTTTCCGCACTACTCCGCTCGTGCATACTATTATTACATCGTTCGCCGGATCTCGGGCCGATTTTGTGATAGTGCGCACTATGTTATATATGATGTGTTACGGTTCCCGAGACCCCGCCATAGGGTCGGGTACCGCTTATATACGGCGTTATGATGTGATATGGCATATGATATGTTCTGGTGTTGTGATATGTTATGATGATACGATATGTTCGGGGATTGTACGGAGATATGAAACCTTCTGGAGTACGATGTGTTGTGGCGCCAGCGTCGGAGTGGTGACCATGTTCCTGAGCCCTATGCATGATTTTTTTTATTTGCATTATATATATTTTTTCAGCACAGGTTTTGATATACAAATTCTGTATCCATTTTCTGTACTCCTCACTTCAGTTATGATTCGGATTTCTGTATTTCATGCTTTGCATACTCAGTACATATTTCGTACTGAACCCCTTTCTTCGGGGGATGCGTTTCATGCCCGCAGGTACAGGCGTTCGTTCAGGTGACCCGCCAGTGTAGGGTACTTATTCTGTTGTTTGGAGTACTCCTTTTGATCCGGAGCTCATATTTTTTGTACATACCTTCTGTTATACATGTTCTGTATATATGACTATTTGGGTACGACGGGGCCCTGTCCCGTCATATGTTTCTGTTATGGTTTGTAGAGGCCTGTAGATATATATGTGGGTCATGGGTCATGTTTGTTCGTTTATGTTTGTGATCTGTTCCTTAATGCGGTCTCGTTTGCTATTATGGCCAAAACGGCCCATATGTTTGTATATGTTTGTATATCTGGGCGATGTGTATTCTGCCAGCCTACCGGTTTTGGTATGATATTTCTGTATGGGCAACCGCTTAAGATGATGTCTGTTATCAGTAACCGTATTCATAATGAATGTTAAGCTTGAATAAGTCCTTGATATGTCGATCTGCTACGTAAGTCTGTTTGGGTGTCCAAATAGGGCACTAGCCACGGCCCAAGGGGCTGGGTCGTGACACAGCCGAGGCTAATGACCTTCTCAAAGCCGAGCTCGAGTCAGCCACTTAAATCCAAAGAATCCTCGATAAAGAAAGGGATGAATTAGTGGCCAAGCTGGCCCCGGCTGAGGTCGATTTGGCAGAAGCCCTTAGGAGTGTGGAGGCTGCCGAGGCTCACACCAAGATTGCGGTGGAGTATGAACGGTGGAAGTCTCGGAGAGCCACCCTTGAGCAAGCCGAGCATGACTTTGCGGATCTCCCGGCCCTGATACTCGAAGCTAAAAGGTCCGAAGAAGAAGCTAAGAGGGCCCTCGATACTGACTCCGAAGATTCCGAGCGGACAGTATCCGAGCATTCTGGATCCAGCCATACCGGATAGACCAAGGCCTATACTTAGCCTTTATTTTGTCTTTGCCTTTTCGGCTTGATTTTTGTTTTTCAACTTCGTAGGAATTTCAGGTGTAAAAGACCTCCATATATGAAATGTGCATTTTTCGTTCCGATTCTCTTTATTCTTTTGCTTGAATGCTTGTTATGACTTTTGCCCGAATTGTCGGTCCGTTTTAAGGACAAGCAGAGACTCGGAGTCATTTTTTCGGACTGTGCCTGAATATTAGCTTTTCTCTTCGCCCGGTACGTTTTGTCCGGGAATTTGATCGGGTGGTCTGCCTGTAGGACTTATTTATGCTTTGTGAATTCAAACGTCTCCGAATCACGTTAGGCATTTCTAGGGCCGATATTTTTTTGGCCTTACCCATTTGGGGTGTTTACAAGATTTTGGCTCGGTTTAATGTGACCTTGTTGCCTTTATCAAATTTCGACTATAATCCCCGGTATAGGGTATTTAGTTAAAAATAATGCAGAATTTCGGTGGTAATCACCAGGGTAGGCCGTTTTAACAAGGAGATACATCCGTAATGATCTTAATATTGCAAGTATTTGCATGTACATGATATGAAGACTTCGTCTGTTTCCTTCTATTTTTGTCGTAACTAGTACTAAGTGGACACGATCGTTCTGATCATTTGGTCCTTACATCAAAACCTAATACAGAAGGTCCGACTTTAGGCGAAGATGGGAAATACAAAAATCTCGAGGATTTTTCCGGGGTAGCATCTATTAGCGTTCACTTGCTTTGTTGAGCTCCTCCGTTTTTGACTAATCGGGGTAAACCTCGATGTGGGTATAGTAGTCCCCTAGTGCTTATCCGAGCTGCAAGATCGGGTAAGTACTATCAAGTCCCCACTCGTAGGGTGTGGCCCCGAGTTTTCGAGCATTTTTCCTCGTCTTTATCTAGTAACACGTTGTACTTGTTGCCTCATTAAAAACCTTGTCGGAAAACCCATTTTGGGACAAAACCGTACTAAGGAAAAGAGTGCAACACGTGTTTTAAGACCTAGCACCTAACTTTATCTGGTACTCGACTTCCTGCAAAAAAGAAAAAGTTAATAAATAAACACAAAGTGTTCATACCTTAGAAGTAGTATCTCTTCAAATGAGCCACATTCTAGTTATTGGGCAACCGTTGCCCGTCCATGGATTCCAGTTGATACGATCCTTTGCCCGTTACCTCGGTTATCTTGTACGACCCTTCCCAATTCGGACCCAGTTTTCCATCGTTGGGATTCTTGGTGTTCAAGGTAACTTTCCGAAGCACCAAGTCCCCAACTTGAAAATGTCGAAAATTGGCCCTTCGATTGTAGTACCTTTCCATTATCTGCTTCTGGGCTGCAATACGGACCAACGCGTTTTCGCGAAGTTCATCCGTGAGATCGAGTTTTATGGCCATGGCTTCCTCGTTTGACTCCTCGGTGGTGTACCTGAATCTGAGACTTGGTTCACCAACTTCTACGGGAATGAGGGCTTCGGCCCGTAGACCAACAAGAAAGGTGTGTCTCCCGTGCTTGATTTCGATGTGGTTGTATAAGCCCACAATACCTCCGGTAGTAGTTCCCTCCAGTGATGCTTTGATGTTTCAAGTCTTTTCCTCAGATTTTGAATTATTGTTTTATTCGTGGATTCCGCATGTCCATTCGCACTCGGGTGATACGGAGTTGATACGATTTTCTTGATCTTCAAGCCTTCGAGAAAATCATTGACTTTACCGCCAACGAACTGAGGACCGTTATCACAAGTTATCTCGGCCGGGATGCCGAAACGACAAATAATGTGGTCCCATATGAAGTCAATAACTTCCTTTTCTCTAATCTTTTTGAAGGCCTACGCTTCAACCCATTTGGAGAAATAGTCAGTCATAAACAAAATAAAACTGGCCTTATCTGGTGCCCATGGCAATGGACCAACAATGTCCATTCCCCACTTCATGAAGGGCCAAGGTGATATCACCGAGTGCAACGACTCCCCGGGCTGATGAATCATCGGGGCATGTCTTTGACACCCGTCACATTTCCAGACAAAATTCTTCGAATCTTCCTCCATCCGGTTCCAGTAGTGACCGGCTCTGATAATTTTTCGGACTAAGGCTTTAACACCGGAGTGATTGCCGCAGGTCCCCTCATGTACTTCTTTCATCACATACTCAGAGAATCCGGGACCCAAACACTTGGCCAGGGGTCCGAAGAAAGACACTTGATACAATTGGTCGTCTACCAAGCAGAACCAAGCTGCTTTTGTCCTTAGTGACCGTGAGTCTTTTGGGTCACTCGGGAGCTTTCCATCTTGCAACTAGTCGATATATTTGTTGCGCCAAGTTAAACCCATTGTGTTTATTTCAACATGTCCATTTTCTATCGCCGAATTCATCAAGTGCACCATAGTCCCGGGGTTGATTTCTTCCCCTTCGACTGAAGATCCCAAATTGGCCAATGCATCGGCTTCGCTGTTCTGCTCCTTGGGTACATGCTGCATGGTCCATTCTTTAAACCGATGTAGTATCACTTGGATTTTTTCCAGATACCTTTGCATCCGTTCGTCCTTAACCTCGAAGACGCCATTCACCTGGTTAACGACTAAGAGAGAGGCGCATTTTGCTTCAATTATTTCGGCCCCCATACTCTGAGCTAATTCCAAACCTGCAATCATAGCCTCATACTCGGCTTCATTGTTAGGCAATTTAACAGTTCTGATGGATTGTCGAACGGCATTCCCGGCGGGAGTTCTAAGGACGATTCCTAGCCCGAAACCTTTGAGGTTCGAGGCCCCGTCTATGTGTAACGACCAAATACCCGAAGCTTTTACCGAGGTCAGCAGAAGTTCTTTCTCAACCTTGGGTATCATAGCCGGGGTGAAGTCTGCCACAAAATCGGCCAAGATCTGGGACTTGATGGCCGTCCGAGGCTTGTATTCGATATCATATCTGCTAATCTTTATAGCCCATTTAGTTAGTCTACCTGATAATTCCGGTTTATGCATGATGTTCTTTAGAGGGTAAGTAGTCACTACACATATCAGATGGCATTGAAAGTAAGGATTGAACTTTCTAGAAGCACTTACCAATGCCAATGCCAACTTTTCTAGGTGGGGATAACGGTCTCCGCATCCCCTAAAGTTCTACTCACATAATATATAGGGAATTGTGTACCTGATTCTTCTCGGACCAAAACACCACTTACTGCTATCTCGGATACGGCAAGGTAGAGAAAAAGCTGCTCGTCCGCTTTCGGTGTGTGCAGTAGAGGCGGGCTGGACAAGTACCTTTTTAATTCTCACAAAGCTCTTTGACACTCCGGTGTCCAAAGGAAGTCATTCTTCTTCCTTAGTAAGGAGAAAAAACGGTGGCTCTTATCCGAAGACCTTGATATGAAACGACTCAGCACCGCTATCCTTCCGGTGAGCCTCTGCACTCCTTTGACGTTATTCACCACCTCAATATCATCGATGGCTTTGATCTTATCTGGGTTGATTTCAATCCCTCGGTTGGACACCATGAAACCCAAGAATTTGCCCGACCGGACACCGAAGGCACATTTCTCCGGGTTAAGCTTCATGTTGTATTTTCGGAGCACATCGAAGGTTCCCTGCAAATGTTTTAAATGGTCCTCTGTTTCCAGGGACTTGACAACCATGTCATCAATATAAACTTCCATTGTTTTTCCTATCTGTTCTTTGAACATCCCATTAACTAGGCATTGGTAAGTTGCATCGGCATTTTTTAATCCGAAAGGCATGAAATTTAACAGTAAGTCCCGTACCGGGTAATAAAGGATGTTTTCTCTTGATCCTCTGGGTGCATCCGGATTTGGTTATACCTAGAGTAGGCGTCAAGAAAACTCAATATCTCATGCCCGGCCGTCGCATCAATCATTCTATCGATGTGAGGCATCGAAAATGAATCCTTCAGGCATGCTTTGTTTAAATCCTTATAATCAACGCACATTCTAAATTTATTATCTTTTTTCGACACCACCACTACGTTAGCCAGCCAATCCGGGTATTTTACCTCCGAATAGAGCCTATTTTCAAAAGCTTTGTTACCTCATCCTTTACGAAGGCGTGCTTCGGTTCTGCCATAGGCCTCCACTTCTGCTTCAAAGGGGGAGATCTCCCGTCGAGGTTGAGCTTGTGAGTTGTTACTTCCGGTGGCACACCTGTCATATCTATATGGGACCATGTGAAACAATTGGCATTAGCTTGAAGAAATTTAATTAACTTGTTCCTGAGCTCCGAGGTTAACCCCGTGCCCAGGTATACCTTTCTATCCGGTAGATATTCAAACAAGACGACTTACTCCAACTCCTCTACCGTATACTTAGTTGCATCCGAGTCATCTGGCAAGACGAATGATCTGGGTACACCGAAATCATCCTCTTCATGCCTCGGGTCCAACCCATTCTGCTCCGTTGTCGAACCCGTGTACTTTAGTTGCTATTTAGAGTCCTTGCCCCCGGTTAACTCATCTTATTTTTTATCTGATTTTTTGGGAAGGGGTGACGCTTCCTCGACCGCGAACATCTCCCTTGCAGCGGGCTGTTTACCTCGAATGGTTTTTATCCCCTTCGGGGTCGGGAATTTCAAGCAGCTGATGTAATGTCGATGGCACGGCCCTCATGCTATGTATCCATGGTCTACCCAGCAATGCATTATACTTCATATCTCCTTCGATTACATAGAACACTGTTTGCTGAATAGGGCCGTCAATGTTGACCGGCAAAGAAATCTCCTCCTTCGGGGTTTCACTCACCATATTGAACCCGCTGAGCACTCGAGCTACCGGTACGATCTGATCGAGTAGCCTTAGCTGTTTAACCACTCTCCACCGGATGATGTTGGCCGAGCTACCTGGGTCAATCAAAATACGTTTAACTTGCGATTTAAAAATAAGAATAGAAATTACCAATGCATCATTGTGCGGTTGAATGATGCCTTCTGCATCCTCGTTGCTGAAAGAGATGGAACCTTCGGGTATGTAGTCCTGGCTGCGCTTCTCACGTACAATGAAAACCTTAGTCCGTTTCATCACCGGCCCTTGAGGAGCATCAGTACCTCCGATTATCATGTTGATTATATGCTGAGGTTCCACTGGTTCGGACCGTTTGTGAGATTCCCTTTCCTTGTAGTGGCTTCTAGCTCGTTCACTCAGGAATTTTCGAAGGTGGCCATCCTTCAGTAACCGAGCCACCCCCTCTCTTAGTTGGCGACAGTCCTCAGTTCTGTGCCCATGGGTTCCATGATATTCACACATCACGCTCGGGTCCCGTTGACTCGGGTCCGATCTTAGTGGTCTCGGCCATCTCGCTTCTGTGATACGGTCAATAGCCGAGACGAGGTCCGAAGTGTTGACATTGAAGTTGTACTCCGATATCTTTGGCAAGTCATTGTTACTGGCCGAGCTTCCGGCATCGCTCCTAAATGAGAGACCTCGATTATTCGATGGGCACTCGGTCCGTTTATCACCCCGATCGGAGAATTAACTCGGGCCAACCCTTGATTTTTCCGACTTGAAGCTTGGCTTTTCCGAATTGGAGTATGGCCAATACCTTTCCCTGGATGGTCTGGACTCTGGCTCGTAATTTTTCCGCGATCTCTCAGAGCTTTTGTTGATATTCGCGGGCCCCAGTGGAAGTTTTAGTTGGTCATGCTCAACCCGAATCTTTGATTCGTATCTGTTATGGACATCCGCCCAGGTCACAGCCTCGTATTCCAGCAAGTTTTCCTTTAGTTTGAACGAGGCCGTCGAGCTCCAATGATTGAGCCCTTTGGTAAAAGCTTGTGCTGCCCATTCCTCCGGTACCGGAGGGAGCTCCATCTGTTCCTTTTGGAACCGGTTGACAAATTCACGCAATAACTCATCATCCCTTTGGGCTATATAGAAAATATCTGCCTTACGGGCCTGCACCTTTTTGGCACGAGCATGAGCTTTTATGAACAAATCCCTAGCATTTCGAAAGAAGTGATTGAATGCTCGGGCAGATGGTCGTACCAAGTCAATGCTCCCATCGACAGAGTTTCCCCAAACTTTTTCAACAACACGGATTCAATTTCATCCTCTCCGGCATCATTGCCTTTTATGGCACAGGTGTATGAAGTCATGTGTTCATGCGGGTCCGTTGTGCCGTCATATTTCTGGATATCCGGCATTTTGAACCTCTTCGGGATCAATTTCGGAGCCGCACTCGGAGGAAAAGGCCTCTGAATGTACCTCTTCGAATCCGGTCCTTTCAGAATTGGCGGAGCCTCCGGGATCTGGTCCACCCTAGAGTTATATGTTTCCACTCTCTTCTCAGTTGAGTCTACCCGCTTCGCCAATGTTTCGAGCATTCTCAGAACTTCAATGGATGAACCAGCTCCGGATCCATTACTCTCGATCATCCGTGTTTCGCCCCTTCTGGGTTCGGTAACACCTTTCGTCCTCTTCGAGGCTATTTTATCATTTTTGCTTTGCAACTGGGCTATTGCGACTCCTTGTTCGGCAATAGCTGCTCTCTGTTCCTGCAACATTTCAAAAATTATACGTAAGTTAATATCATCTAGGGTATTCGGCACTTTCGGACCTTGTGCCCGGGACAAAGTAATTGAATTGTGAGTATTTAAGGGATCGATGGCCGGCTGGGCGGCATTCTCCTAGTTCACGGTGTTCTGTCGGTTGAGGCCCTCCCTCGAATCAATGGAGTTTGGGTCAATGGGTTCTGCTGGTAAGCCCCGTAGGCCACTGTTCTCATTTTCGGCCACAATCTCATTGTTGTTGACGTGACAAGACTGCTCACTACTTGCCATTTGGTCCGTTTTTACAGAAATTAGCAAAAGATTTCTTTGAACCAACAGGTAGAAGAGAAAACAAGACGAAAAAACCACTATTATCCTATGCCCCACGGTAGGCGCCAAACTGTTTTCCCCGAATTTCGATAATCAATTGAATTTTTAAGTGAGGTATAGGATATGTGGATGGACTTTAATCTATTTTGGGTTTATGAGAAATATTCATGGATTTGCGTGCTATAGCATATGTGTGAATATATGCGTTAATGACTTGAACAAAGATACAGGAATGTATGATTAAGCCGACTATATTGGATGAATAAGCATAAAACACAACTGGTCCGGACCAAAAGATAGAGCTTCAATATATATTATCTATTAAAATGTTCTTGATCTAAAAAAATCTAACCCTTAAAAGTAGGGAAATGCCTCCTATTTATAGTTTTGCCTTATAGGCCTTGCATACAACATAAAGCCCCTTTAGAATAAAGAAAATCCTAAAAGGATAAGGTTGGGCCGTACGGTCTGACACCCATATGATTGGCAGTATAATGTGACAGAACGGTCTTGACGCGTGACAATTTTGTAACTGATCACCCGGACTAACAGCCACGATCAACTCGGCCATGGAGAAATCGGACTAACGGCCACGATCAACTCGGCCATGGAGAAACCGGACCAAACGATTTTCTCCGCTTTCTTCGGATCAACCACTTCTAGTGCAATACCTCCGGTCCGAAAGAAAGTCTTCATGCTCGTGCTTGTTTCTTTCTTCCCTCGATTCCCGGTCTCACCGATCTAGCATAAATTCGATTTTTACCGTATACATGAATCACTGATTTTCATGAGATTTTCTCTTCCTAAACCTGAATCCGAATACAAATACAAGGTGATGGCTTAATGCTAAAATTCAAGCGAAAGAAAAGATCGAACAAGAAAGTGTTGTTTTAATGCTGGCTTAATTAACAGGTGAAAAGTTTTGTCGAAGTTTATACAATAAGGTTCAATTTGAGTATGGATTAAAGAACCTGAATCTTTTTTATAATCAGCTTGAGCAAGTGAGACGGAGCGTAAACATCACACAAAAAATGAATGTTTGTACAATCTTTTAGCAGATTGCCCTTCATACGGACTGGTCTTCAATTTTTGCTCCTCAAATCGTTGGTCTTTAATTTTTACTTTCTCATTTAATGAAAGTTTGTGAGCCAAAGTACCATTATTACTTGGTCTACGAAACCAGAGAGTCTGGGTTCGATCCCCAGCAGAGTCGATTTTTTTTTTTTGAAAAAATTGCCTTTTTGGCAAAGTTATATAGAAACTTTGCCTTGTCCGACATAAGTTCTGTAAAAATGAAGTTATCCGGCATAAGTTGTGTAGTAACTAATTCGCTCGGTATAAGTTTATAGAAACTTTGTCTTGTCCAGCATTAGTCCTGTAGAAATGAAGTTATGCCAGATAACTTAATTCCTACAGAACTTATGCTGGACAAGGCTAAATTTCTAGGCTGAATTTCTTTTTTTGTTTTTTCGATGTCAGAAGTTTTTTCGGCCACTTTTTTGTTACTTAAAAGGTCGAAGGACAAAATTTAAACACCAGCAATTTGAGGAACAAAATTTAAAGACCACTCCATCATAGGGGCATTCATGCGAATTGCCACCTATAACCGTAGCCCATTACATTTCGTAGCTACTATGATTATGTACAGATAATTAATGTGTTATCTTCATAGTTGTGCTGTGAATGAATCAAGGCTTGATTCATTATACGAATGTTGAGAATTTTGAATGTCCAAGTGAATTAAGCAACTTTATTTTCCTTAATTGAGTTAGGCAATACTACTACTGATAATTAAGAAGTAACGTGCTATTGTGTCGAACGTAGGTTGAGTTTATTTTTTCAAAACATTAATGTGGTTGTTGTTGTATAAATTTGTTTGGTAAGGACAAAAGAATATGCTACTGGCATTAATTTGAAGAAGACAACTAGTTAGGACTGAACGGTAAATAAAGGGTCCATTTTGTGGATCATTCAAGTTTTGAAATCTTGTAGTTCTTGTAACGACCCATTTGGTCGTTTTCGGTGTTTTACCTATTTTATCCCTATTGACCTTTCCCCTGGCTCCATTAGAGCGTGTTGGACTTGTGAGGATGGCTAGCGTAGTTCCCGAGGTGATCGGGATTGGTTTTGAGGAATTTAGAAGCCCTTAAGTTGAATAAGTGAAGAAGTGTTGACCCATAGTTGACTTTTGGGAATTCATGTTCTTTTTTTATTTTTGTCAATTGCATTAGGTCCGGATGGTTGATTATGACTTGTTAGGGTGGTTGATTCGGTTCCCAAGGCACTCGGAGGTGTTTTGGGCTATTGGATGGAAAACTTGTTTTTGGGGGTTTGGGGGCTGATTGGGTCAAGACAACCTCCATTGGAAATTCTAAGGGTGCGGGCGCTTGTAGCATTGTTTATGGTTGGTTTGCATATTTGGTTTGTGTTCTGGAGGTCCCGGGGTGATTTCGGGTATCAAAACTGAATTTGGAGAACATCAGAAAATCTGGTGTTCAATTTCTGGCTTCCTCTTTCGCGGTCGTGAAGGAGGGACGCGATTGAGAGCCAAGTGGATCATTGGCTCACACGATCGCGTGATGGGTCGTAAACGCGTGGACACGCGCCTTGGGGCAGGTTGTGTCGCACTAATACGTGAACGTGTGCAGAGCCTCACGATCGCGAGAGGCTCCTTCAAGCCGGGTCGCGTTTATCCTTCGCGACCACGTGGTCTCAGACCGTGATCGCGAAGAAGGAACTGTAGCTCCAGTGATAAAAATCCCAAAATCCGAAGTCTTCCTCATTTTCCATATTTTTCAAGTCCTTGAGCTCGTTTTGGAGGGTTTTCAAAGAGGTCTTGTCAATCTAAGTTTGGGGGTCAATTTCTAATCCTAATTTCACTATTTGCATTTGATTCTTATCATTAGTTGATGCTTAAAATCGTGTTTGGGTGGGAAAATTGTGGTTTAGAAATCATAGACTTAAATTGGGGGAAAAGTGAAATTGGTTGCCAAATTTGTGGCTTTTTGATTTGATCTTTGGGATACAAGTATTTTGGGTGTTGGTTAATCCGATTTTGAAATAAAGTTGCCATTTTGCCCATGTGGTCCCGGAGTTCCTTTTTAAAGGTTGTTTTTGAATCATATTTTAGTAATACGGGTATCATTAGGCTCAGATTCTAACATAGATTGAAATGTTGATTAGACTTCGACCGTTCGGAAGCTCTTCACTAAGGGAAGGCTCGTGTTGGATAGTTCGTGGCGCCCGCTCGACATTGAGGTAAGTTACGGCTTACTTTAGTTAGACTCTGATTAGATAATCGTATGTAAAAGTAGAAATGTAACGGGGATAGCATGATAGGCCTTCGGGCATGAAGTGGAGGTGATATCTAATTAGGTTGGTTCCGTCAACTGTTATGTGGGCTATGTTAGCCATATTTGATGTCTACGTGTAATCCTTGATTCAGATTGTCATGCATCATCGTAGTGGTAAGATTATGAGAAAAGGATAGTTCTTGGAAATGATGTGTTAAATGATATGTCAATACAGTTACTTACCTCCTGCACCCATGGTATTTAGCATCATGATATAGCTTTCTCATTCATTCATACATATGTTCTGTTGACGCTTATCATGGATGATATATTGAGTTGTGCACGCCCGATGGGAACTATTCTTAGTAGATGATATATTGAGTTGTGAACGCCCAATGAAAATTATTCTGGGTAAATGATATATTGAGTTGTGAACCCCCGATAGAAACTATTCCAGGTGGCCGATATGTTGAGTTGTGAACGCCCGATGGGAACTACTCTGGGTGGACGATATATGATCATTGTATTGCATTGCACTTAGTCATTCATATATTTTACTGATCATTTGGTGACTCATGTCTGTTTTGGTTGATTTCATGATTCCTTGACACTTTACTTGTATATGATACGTGATATACCTGTTTCCTCTATGTACAACCTGTTAGTTTCCACTTTGCATGTGTTATCTAATTATTGTCAGCCTATGATACTTACCAGTACAAGTGTTGTACTGATACTACTCTTGCTGCCCTTTTTGTTGAGTGCAGAGTAAGATCCAGGCTCCAGTTCTACGCCCCAAGGCCGATACGCGAGGGTGACATCCTTCGGTCAATCAGGGTGAGCTACTTGGTCATATGTGGCCCTTGAAGGACCCTATTTATTAACTTCTGTTTTTTTATTTGACAGACAGCATGTAGCCTCCGGGCATTTTCAGACTTGTATTCCAAACTATGTTTAGCGCTCTTGTACCCTTTGACCAGATTTGGGGATGTTGTGACATTTCTAGTTATGATAAGTATTTAAGACTTGATAACTTCTTCCTATTTAACATTTCCGCTTATTTAACTTGTTATTGGGAATGTTGTTCGCCTACTCGGGGGGATAGTGTAGGTGTCACCATGACTCGCGATTTGGTTCGTGAAAGTTCTATTGTATGTAATATGGTTACCCATATTTTTGAAGGGATAGGGTAGTAGGGTTGTTGAGGGATATCGCTGATTTGAGAAAGTTTATTTTATATCTCATATAACATACATCACATGGTATAAAAGTGTATAGCAGTCGCTAGTTATAGAGATGAATTTTTCTGCGATTTTCAGTTGCAAAATCCCCACCAAATGACTTCAAATTTTGTAGATGATGTCCTTAGATTGTTTGCAATAGTACACTAAGAGTCCGTTTGGATTGGCTTATAAGTTGCTTATAAGCTGTTTTCAGCTTTTTTGAGTATTTGGCTGACCAGCTTAAAGTCATTTTGTGCTTAAAATAAGCTCAAAAAAATAATTGGGCCCGTTTGACTTAGCTTATCTAAAGCAGTATATAAGCTGAAAACAGCTTATAAGCAAAAAAAAAAATAAGTTGGGCTACCCAACTTATTTTTTTTGGGCAATTCGCGCGAATGCCCTTCAAATGAGTTGGTCTTTAATTTTTGCCCCCGTAATGCGTGGTCTTTAATATTTTCCCTTCTAAGCTAAAAAAATAATAAGAAAAGACGTTACTACCCCTACCCATCACATATAAAAATCTGAAAGTCTGTAACGAACCCCAAACATCCAATTAAACCTATCCATCATTCCACCAACAAACCTTTCAATCGTTCCATCGTTCCAACATTTCACCGGAGAAATCTCCATTGATTTTGCTGTTACAACATCGGAAAAGATAAATACATAATATATAGCGTTTCAATTGAACGTAATTCAACTCAATTTGATGCTTTATTAAGTTTAGATTTGTTAATATTTGAAAATAACAACAAATCATCTTCTATGAACTAAACAATTGATATTCAGTTGAGATTCAACATTGCGAATCATAATTTTACTCAGCAACATAGAATTGATCAAATTTATTGCTTTGTTCTGATTTTGATTAGTTTATACGTTCCATTTGATTAGTATACAATGATCAATGACTTAGACTTGAAATTATAGTAACTTCAGTTGACAAAAAATAATCTGGCAAAGTTCTGAACAAGTATGCCGGAGGAGGCAGAAGTTCACCTTGCAAAAGAACAAAGTATGCCGCTAGAGTCAAACTTTCATTTTCATAAGCAAAACATCAAGTATACAAGTGTTAAGAACTAGAAAAGTATGCCGGAGGAGGCAGAAGTTTACTTTACAAAAGAACAAAGTATGCTGTTAGAGGCAACTTTTATTTTCATGAGCAAAACAAAAATTTACGCAAGTGTTAAGAACTAGAAAAGTATGCCGGAGGAGGCAGAAGTTTACTTTACAAAAGAACAAAGTATGTTGTTAGAGGAAACTTTCATTTTCATAAGCAAAATAAAAAGTACACAAGTGTTAAGAATTAGACAAGTCTGCCGGAGAAGGCAGAAGTTCACTTTACAAAAGAACAAATTATGCTGTTAGAGGCAAACTTTCATTTTCATAAGCAAAACATCAAGTATACAAGTGTTAAAAACTAGAAAAGTATGTCGGATGAGGCAGAAGTTTACTTTACAAAAGAGCAAAGTATGCAGTTAGAGGCAACTTTCATTTTCATAAGCAAAATAAAAAAGTACACAAGTGTTAAGAATTAGACAAGTCTGCCGGAGGGGGCAGAAGTTCACGTTACAAAAGAACAAAGTATGCTGTTAGTGGCAAACTTTTATTTTCATGAGCAAAACAAAAATTTACGCAAGTGTTAAGAACTAGAAAAGTATGCCGGAGGAGGCAGAAATTCACTTTACAAAAGACTAAAGTATGCTGTTAGAGGCAACTTTCATTTTCATAAGCAAAACAAAAACATTATTAACAAAACAACACCAAAAACACATAAGATTGCATAAAAATCAAAATTATTAACAAGACAACACCAAAAACCAAGCACACATAAATTAACTTAATTCATGAAGTTATGCCGGAACCGGCATAACTTTATGCCGGAACCGGCATAACTTCAGTTTACAAAATTACAAAGTATGCCGTGAGAGGCAAACTTTCATTTTTCATAACCAAAACAAAACATTATTAACAAAACACCAAAAACACATAAGATTGCATAAAAACCAAAATTATTAACAAGACAACACCAAAAAACCAAGCACACATAAATTAACTTAATTCATGAAGTTATGCCGGAATAAGCATAACTTTATGCAGGAACCGGCATAACTTCAGTTTACAAAATTACAAAGTTTGCCGTGAGAGGCAAACTTTCATTTTTCATAACCAAAACAAAACATTATTAAAAAAATACCAAAAACACATAAGATTGCATAAAAACCAAAATTATTAACAAGACAACACCAAAAAACCAAGCACATAAATTAACTTAATCCATGAAGTTATGCCGGAACAAGCATAACTTTATGCCGGAACCGGCATAACTTCAGTTTCAAAAACCAAGAACTCTGCCGGACCCGACATATGTTACCTCAGACAAACACATTCTTCACAAAAACCAGATTATTAAATAAAAACAATAGCAGCACCATAAAATAGCTGTTCACAGGCAAAACTTCAACGATTCAACAAAGAGAAAATCAAAACGCATATCAAAATCAACTAAAACATATTACGACATTCATAATACGACATTCAAAAAACCAAAATATATACATGGTGAATGAAATTAAAGTTCAAAAAATCATACAGACACTATAACAAAACACTATAATTTTAAATAAAAAATGATCAATTAAATATAAAAAACGATGAAGACAAGGATATCAATTCAACAAATAACAATTTAACATAAAAACAAATATTGAAACGAGCAAAAGATCCAAATTCGTACCTAAGTTTTAGAACACATGAGACAAAAACAAAACAGAGGAGGAAAGAAGAAGCAAAAAAAGAACAGAAAAGGGCAAGTGACGAAATAAAAAGGATTTTAATGGGATAAGCGTAATTTTATCAAAAAACTTTCATTAAACAGGCGGCAAGGGCAAAACTTAAAGAAGACATAAATGAGGGGCAAAATATAAAGACCAGCCCAAAAGAAGGGCACTCCGCGCAAAAAATTGATTTTTTTTTAGCTTATAAGCTGCTTAAAATAAGCCCATCCAAACAGGCTCTAAATAGCACCTGCTCCAAATTTCTCACTAAAATCGCGTTTAAAATTCAAACTCACTTCTTCAAGCTTGTTCAACAATGATATTACCTATTCTAGTTTCACTTTCGCCATCCGAAGAAATCGAATCTCAATGGATCAAAGCCCCCTCTAATTCCTTCCAAAATCAGTACTGTAATCACGATTTAAGCTCTATACACAATAACAAATCGAGTTTGGCAATAAACAACCAAGAGGTTGCTATATTTAAGAATAGAGATAAGGGAAGTGACCTAAGTTTCGTTTTATATATACAATATTATCAATCAAGGTAAAATTTAAAAAAATAGGACCAATTTTGGGGTCTTAGCGCATTGCCTCCCACTAGACCTTGCCTTAAAATGTTGGGGTCGTTTGGCAAGGTCAAATTCATAGGCAAAATATGAGGCACGTGAATCCGTAGTCTCTCAATAAAATTAGGTATTTTATGTATATATTTTTCAAAATTGGTATAATATTAGTTGTTGGCGTTTATGATACAAGAAGGATAAATGGTGCACTTAGTTGAATGTTGAGTTGTTTACCTTGTGGATTAGGGATTGATTCTCACTTAATACATTTTTCCCTTCTATTTTTAGTTGTGCACCCATGTTCTAAAAATCTTAGATTCGCTTTTGTGTAGGGTGTATAAAAATAGTACTAAATAGATGTGTATTAGTAATGCTCGAATTAGTAATAATGATGGGATTAGTTATATGCTGACATTGTTGTATTAATAACATGCATTGCATAATTTCAAAATGGGAAAAGGGTCAAATTTACCCTTCAAGTATGGTTTATAGTTTAAATTTGCCCTCCGTCAAAGTTTGGGATCAAATTTGCCCTCACCGTTAGGATACTCGGTAAATTTGCCTTTATATGGATAGAAGTTTGACTTGGACTCCACAACACAAAAAAATTAGCCACGTCAGATCTACGTAGGTCAGATCCAATACCACGTCCTGCCACGTTATTTTACAGTGCACCCGCTAGTCCCACTCGTATTTCTCCACTTTACGATGAATTCAATTGGGATGAAATCCCAAAAGAGAAAGAAACTAACAATTACCCATATGAAGATAATGATTTTGCTTTCGATTTCAGTGAGCAATTGGAGAGAATTGCTTTCTCAGCAACTGATGATGATCTCTTTGATTGTGGAAAAATCAAAACTTTGAAACCACCACCAAAGTTTCAGTGTGAAGGAAAATACATGAAACCACCACCAAAGTTTCAGTGTGAAGGAAAACACATGGATTCTCTAAAATCCCCAAAAAAATCGTTTAAGAAAAAGATTTTGACCCATTTGTTGCAACTTCAGAAAAACAGAGTCGAACAAAGGAACCACAAAAGATTACAAAATGGGGAAGAAGATCACAATTTGGAAAGGGACAAAGAATTAAGAGTATGTTTTATTATTTGATCATGAAAGCAATCAAGAAACCGCGAAAAAGTCAGCCTCCTACGTGGAGCCTATGTGGATTTGACGTGGCTAATGTTTTATGTTGTGGAGTCCAAGTCAAACTTTCATCCATATAAGGGCAAATTTATCAAGTATCCTAACCGGAAGGGAAATTTTAATCCCAAACTCTAACGGGGAGGGCAAATTTGATCTCAAACTTTGACGGAGAGCAAGTTTAAACTATAACTCATACTTGGAAGGTAAATTTGACTCTTTCCCCATTTCAAAATAGTACTGAATAGGGTATTAGAATAGGAATAGTACATGTATTGTTAATGTCACGGTTTACTATGTATAAGTATAGTATTGAATAAGGTGTACAACTATAAGTACAGTACTGAATATGGTGTACAACTATAAGTACAATACTGAATATGGTGTACAACTAATTAATATAGGTATTAGTTATACATAGATTGAAAACACTATGAAACAAGAGATTAAATAATATTAAGGTTAATACCATTATTATTTTCTTTAATACCTCCATATGCAGCGTATAAGTTGGGGCATCACCTGGAAGTTCCAACTTCAATTTCTTTGGTCTATTTTTCGAGTCAATTTCTCAAATGGTCACTTTACTTAATCAAATTATCTATTAAAGTAATTTATCTATTTTTTGTTCCTTATATGGTCATTCAAGTTTATACATTTGTCTTACAAAGTAACAAGGGCTAAAAGTCACTTTAAAAATAAAAATAAAAAAGGGCCAAAGTAGTCTCTTAAATTTGAATTGTCAATTAAAATAGTTCTTATTCTTTAACATAAAACACTAACGACCTTTTAATTATACAAAATAATACAATTTTAGTTCAACTGTAACTGTGGTATTAAAAGCAATGAAATATACAAAAGGTTGTGACTGATAACTTTAGAAATGAAAAAAAAAAAACGTTTTCATTTATTACTGCTAAAAAAGAATATGAAATAGCCTATGTGTACTCTATTTGCTTGAAATAGCCTTAGGAGTTCAACAAAAAAAAATAATGTCTTCTATTTATTCATTTTATGAGTAATCTTTATTTTGATAAAATGGTTTAAACTAGTTGTTAGTTTCTTCTACATTAGAAATTATTTCCAGAAAATTCATAATTAATAAGGAAGACGATGAATTCCTTAAAAAAAAAAAAAAAGGTCCTGATAGGAAAAAAAAAATCATAGGTAAAGATTAGTCATAAAAGGTTACGTAAAGGAGAAAAACATAGATGCTTATTGAATGAAATCATCATAATAATATAAATCATCCGACATTACACAAAATGAGGAGATTCTATATCATCATTGTGTGCTAAATGTTTTTAAAGTTTTCAAATATTATTTTTGCCAATCTTTTAATATTATTTGGGTGAAAAAATTTCCCCCGTCCAACCCTGCAAAAAATTAAATATTTCTCCCAAATTTAAACTTAAGAGACTACTTTGGCCTTTTTCTTTTATTTTTAAAGTGACTTTTAGCCTTTGTGACTTTGTAAGGCAAATATATAAACTTGAATGACCATATGAGAAACAAAAAAAAAAAAGATAAATGACTTTACTAAATAATTCGATTAAGTTGAGTAACTATTTGAGGAATTGACTCTCTATTTTTATTATTGGTCGACTCAAACTCTGTTGATTGGTTCTTTCGGTGTGTTCACATATGTCGAGGTATTTGTTATCCTTGTGTGGACTTGTTAGAGTGCAAAATGAAACAATTAGCATGTGTTGAACCATCTAAAAGACCTTAAAATACTTCGAAATTTTCTGTGATATTACCTCAATTTTTTCACTTGACCGGGTCAATGTGTGATCAGTGAATCCGGAGCCGAGGGTAAGTCCAAATGAGCACGAGTATGTTCGGTCTTTTCTTCACACCGGGGTATCGTACTGAATGCAATTGACCCGAGACAAGAAAAGCGTGTCCGTTGGTCCGGGTACGCCGATCCAAGATCAACGTGTCCGTTGGTCCGGTTAACCGGTTGCGATTTTGCCACGCGTCAAGAAACCGGTCTGCCATTTGCACTGACGACCGTACGGTCCTACCTTATCTTTTTTAGGGTTTCTTTATTCATAAGGGCTTTTGTGTTGTATTCATGGCTCATAAGGCATACCTATAAATAGAGGACATTCTTCCCCTTTTTCAGGTTAGCTTTTTTCAGATCTCAACATTGTAATAATCAAATATATTGAAGCTCTCTCTCTCTCTCAGATATTGGTTTGGATTTTATGTTCTTCCTTAGCTTTACTTATTCATTCAGTATAATATATTACCTAATATCTATATTTGGCATAAACCACCAATTACAATACACGTTCTCACAACAGTAACACACACACACACACACACACACACACACACACACATATATATATATATATATATATATATATATATATATATATATATATATATATATATATATATTGCAACAAAAAAATCCATAGACATTTCATAACAACCAAATAGATTAAAATTCATCCACATATCCTATACCTCACTTACAAATTTAATTGTTATTGAATCCGGGAAAAACAGTTTGGCGCCCACCGTGGGGCTAGGATAATAGTGGTTGAAAACGAGAACAACAGTGGGTTACGAAACCTACCTGCAGGTCCAATTGACCTAAACTTTGTTGATTCGAGAGAAGGCCTCAACGGGCAGAATACCGTGAATCAGGAGAATGCCGCCTTTCCGACCACTGACCCCTTGAATACTCATAACTCAATTACTTTGTCCAGAGCTCAAGGCCGAAAAACACCGGATACTCCGGATGAGATTAACTTACGTTTAATATTTGAAATGTTGCAGGAAAAGGGGACCGCCATAGCCGAGCAGGGGATTGCAATAGCTCAGCTGCAGAGCAAAAACGACAACGCAGCTCCGGTAGGGTCAAAAGGGGTCACCGAACCAAGGAGGGATGAAACACGGATAGTCGAGAGTAATGGATTCAGAGAAGGATCATCCACCGAAGTTTTGAAGATGCTCGAGACCTTGCCAAAGCGGGTAGATTCAATGGAGAAGAGGGTAGAAACGTATAACTCTCAGGTGGATCAGATTCCGGGAGCTCCGCCGATTCTGAAAGGCCTGGATTCGAAGAGGTACATCCAAAGGCCTTTCCTCCTAGTGCGGCACCAAAGTTAATCCCGAAGAGGTTCAAAATGCCGGATATCCCGAAATACGATGGTACAACGGACCCGCAGGAGCACGTGACTTCGTACACTTATGCCATAAATGGCAATAATGTCAAAGAGGATGAAATTGAGTCTGTGTTGTCGAAAAAATTTGGGGAAACATTATCGAAATGAGCGTTGACCTGGTACGACCATCTGCCTGAGCATTCCATCACTTCGTTCGAAATGCTCGCAGATGTGTTCATCAAAGCCCATGCTAGAGCTAAAAAGGTGCAGGCCCGGAAGGCGGACATCTTCCGAATAGCCCAAAGGGACGATGAATTGTTACGAGAATTTCTAAACCGCTTCCAAAAGGAACGGACGGAGCTCCCTCCGGTTCTGGAAGAATGGGCTGCACAAGCTTTCACCAAAGGGCTTACCCTCGGAGCTCGACTACTTCATTCAAACTGAAAGAAAACTTGTTGGAGTATGAGGTTGTAACTTGGGCAGATGTTCATAACAGATACGAATCAAAGATTCGGGTAGAGGATGATCAACTCGAACTTCCCCTAGGACCCATAAATATGAGCAAAAGCTCTGAGAGGTTGAGGAAAAATTACGAGCAGGAGACGCGACCATCGAGGGAAAGGTACAGGCCATACTCTCATTTAGAAAAATCGAGCTTCAGGTCGGAAAAATCGAGGGTCGGCCCCAGTCAGTTCTCGGGTAGGGGCGATAAACGGGTCGAACGCCCGTCAAACAATCGAGGCCTATCATTTAGAAGTGATGCCGGGAGTTCGACTAGAAACAAAGACGTACCGAGGATATCGGAGTACAACTTCAATATCAATACCTCGGACCTCGTCTCAGCTATCGGCCGTATCACGGAGGCTAGATGGCTAAGGTCAACGGGACCCGAGCATGGTGTGTGAATATCATGAAACCCATGGGCACAGAACTGAAGACTGTCGTCAATTAAGGGAGGAGGTGGATCGTTTATTGAAGAATGGCCACCTTTGAAAATTTCTGAGTGAACGAGCCAAAAACCACTACAAAGAAAGGAAGAGTCACAAACGAGCCGAGCCGGTGGAACCTCAACATGTAATCAATATAATAATTGGGGGAACGGATGCTCCACGAGGGCCGGTGATGAAACGAACAAAGGTTTCCATTGTATGAGAGAAGCACAACCAGGATTATATACCCGAGGGGTCCATCTCCTTCAGTAACAAGGATGCAGAAGGCATCATTCAATCGCAATGATGCATTGGTAATTTCTGTCCTTATTTTCAAATCACAAGTTAATCGTATTTTGATTGACCCAGGTAGTTCGGCCAACATCATCCGGTGGAGAGTGGTAGAACAGATGAGGCTACTCGACCAGATTGTACTGGTAGCCCGAGTACTCAACAGGTTCAATATGGCAAGCGAAACCATGAAGGGGGAAATTTCTTTGCCGGTCAACATTGACGGCACCATACAGCAAACGGTATTCTATGTCATCGAGAGATATATGAAGTATAATGCTTTGCTCGGCAGACCGTGGATTCATAGCATGAGAGCAATACCATAAACACTACACTAGTTGTTGAAGTTCCCGACTCCGGAGAGGATAAAAACTATCCGAGGCGAACAGCCCGTAGCAAGGGAAATGTTCGCGGTCGAGGAAGCGCCCCTTTTTCCAAAAAATCCGGATCAAAGAGATGATGAATTAATCGGAGGCAAGGACACCAAATAACAATTAAAGAATATGGGTTCGAAAGCTGAGCAGAAGAGACCGGACCCGGCTTGTGAAAAAGACGATTTTGGCGTGCCCAGATAATTTATATTACCGGATGACTCGGATGCAACCAAATCTCCCATGGAGGAGCTGGAACAAGTCATCATGTTCGAACATCTACCGGATAAAAAGGTATACCTGGGCACAAGGTTAACCTCTGAGCTCAGGAACATGTTAATTAAATTTCTTCAAGCTAATGTCGATTGTTTTGCATGGTCCCATATAGACATGACAGGTGTGCCACCGGAAGTCACGACTCATAAGCTCAACCTCGATAGGAAATTACCCCCGGTGAAGCTGAAAAGGAGACCAATGGCCGAGCCAAAACATGCCTTCGTAAAAGATGAGGTAACAAAGCTTTTAAAAATAGGCTCTATCCGGGAGGTAAAGTACCAGGATTGGCTAGCTAATGTAGTGGTGGTGCAAAAGAAAGGTAACAAATTTAGAATGTGTGTTGACTATAAGGATCTGAACAAAGCATGCCCGAAGGATTCGTTTCCGAAGCCTCAGATCGATCGAATGATCGATTCAACGGTCGGGCATGAGATGTTAAGTTTTCTCGATGCTTACTCTGGGTACAACCAAATCCAGATACACCCGGAGCATCAAGAGAAAACCTCCTTTATTACCCGATACGGGACTTACTGTTATAATGTCATGCCATTCGGGTTAAAAAATGCCGGAGCAACTTACCAATGCCTAGTTAATGGAATGTTCGAAGAACAGATAGGGAAAATAATGGAAGTTTATATTGATGACATGCTAGTCACGTCCCTGGAAACAGAGGACCATTTAAAACATTTGCAGGATACCTTTGATGTACTTCGCAAATACAACATGAAGCTTAACTCGGAGAAATGTGCCTTTGGTGTCCGATCAGGCAAATTTTTGGGCTTCATGATGTCGAACTAGGGAATTGAAATTAACCTTGACAAGATCAAAGCCATCAAGGATATTGAGGTGGTGAAAAACATCAAGGCCGTGCAGAGGCTCACCGGAAGGATAGCAGCACTGAGTTGTTTCATTTCGAGATCTTCGGATAAAAGTCACCGTTTCTTCTCACTACTGAGAAAGAAGAATGACTTCGTCTGGACACCAGAATGTCAAAAGGCTTTGCAGGAATTAAAAAGTTACTTATCAAGCCCGCCTCTACTGCACGCACCGAAGGCGGATGAACAGTTATTTCTATACCTTGCCGTGTCCGAGGTAACGGTAAGCGGTGTTTTGGTCCTAGAAGAAGCAGGTACTCAATTCCCAATATATTATGTGAGTAGGACTTTAGGGGATGCGGAGACTCGTTATCCACATCTCGAAAAGTTGGCCTTGGCATTGGGAAGTGCATCAAGAAAGCTGAAACCTTACTTTCAATGTCATCCGATATATGTATTAACTACTTACCCGCTAAAAAATGTCATGCATAAACCGGAGTTATCAGGTAGACTGACCAAATGGGCCGTAGAGATTAGCGGATATGATATCGAGTATAAGCCTAGAACAACCATTAAGTCTCAAATCTTAGCCGATTTTGTGGCAGCCTTTACCCCCGCCATGATTCCCGAGGTCGAGAAAGAACTTTTGCTAACCTCAGGAAAGGCTTCAGGTATCTAATCTCTACACAAAGACGGGACTTTAAACCTAAAAGGTTCCGAGTTGGGCATTGTTCTTAAGACTCCTGCCGGTGATGCCATTAGACAGTCGATTAGAACTATAAAATTGACTAACAATGAAATCGAGTATGAGGCTATGATTGCAGGTTTGGAATTGGCTCAAATTCTAGGAGCCGAAATAGTCGAAGCAAAGTACGACTCTCTCTTGGTCGTTAACCAGGTGAATAACGTATTCGAGGTCAAGGATGAGCGTATGCAAAGATACTTGGAGAAAACTCAGGTGATACTACACCGGTTTAAAGAATGGACCATGCAACATGTATCCAGGGAGCAGAATAACGAAGCCGATACATTGGCCAATTTGGGCTCTTCAGTCGAAGCAGAGGAAATCAATCCCGGTACCGTAGTGCAATTGATGAATTCGACGGTAGAAAACGGGCAGGCCGAGATAAACACAATGTGTCTAACTTGGGATTGGCGCAATAGATACATCGACTACTTGCAAGATGGAAAGCTCCCGAGCGACCCAAAAGAATCACGATCACTCCGGACCAAAGCAGCTTGGTTTTGCTTAATAGATGGTCAATTGTATCGAAGGTCTTTATTCGGACCTCTGGCCAAGTGTTTGGGTCCCGGAGAAACAGACTATGTGATGAGATAAGTCCACGAGGGTACCTGCGGTAATCACTCCGATGCGGAAGCCTTGGTTCGAAAAATTATCAGAGCCGGTTATTACTAGAACCGGATGGAGGATGATGCGAAGAATTTTGTCCGGAAATGCGACGGGTGTCAAAGGCATGCCCCGATGATTCATTAACCTGGGGAGTTTCTACCCCCGGTGATATCACCGTGGCCGTTCATGAAGTGGGGAATGGATATCGTCGGTCCTCTGCCATGGGCACCAGGTAAGGCACGTTTCATTCTATTCATGACTGACTACTTCTCAAAATGGGTTGAAGCACAGGCCTTCGAAAAGATTAGAGAAAAGGAGGTTATTGACTTCATATGGGACCATATTATCTATCGTTTTGGCATCCCGGCCGAAATAACTTGTGATAACGGCCCTCAGTTCGTTGGCAGCAAGGTCAATAATTTTCTCGAAGGGTTGAAGATCAAAAAGATAGTATCGACTCTGTATCACCCGAGTGCAAACAGACAAGCGAAATCCACAAACAAAACAATAATTCAAAATCTAAGGAAAAGACTTGAAATCAAAACATAAATGGAGAGACATACTACCTGTTATATCCCGTGTTTTCACACATTTGGAAAATTGGAAATAGTTAGGACTTGTAAGAAATAAGGTCATAATTGATTTTATTTAACACATGAGTTGTTCATGAAAGAATATTAATGTGGAAGTGTTGAAGAAGGCCAAGGGAAAAAATTGGAATTTTGGAAATTAGTTTCGGGAATTACAAATGGGATCTATAAGTCATTGGGCCAAAATAATTGAATGAAAAATTTAGGCCCAACACTTAAGGGATGGCCGGCCATGTAGGCCCAAACCCACCAATTTAATGAATATTTTCCATGTGTTAGAATTAATATATGAAGCCCTTATCTATTGGAATATTCAAGAAGCATAGAAGAGAAAGAACAAAACAAAAGAAGAGCAAAAATTGAAGGGCATTCGGCCCAAACCCTCACAAATTCACCTTCAAACATCTTCCTCCAAAAATTATTATCTTGTGGTTTGTCTACTAAATTAAGTGTCCTTTACAACTTGGTGTAGTTGGTTTGGAAGAAAGAGGACTTGTTTCTTCAAATTGACAACTCACTCAAGTGAAGAAGATTGGAGAAAAAGGTAAGAACTCATCCCTTTTTATTATGTTATGAAGGTTTGTTTGTGTTGTAGTATGTGGGAATGAGTAGAAAGTATGGAAATATGGAAGTTTGCAAAGTGGGTATATAGATATATATGTAGCCGTGTGTGTGCAATGTGGTGTAGGCAAAATGAGTTGAATTTTATGTTGTATTCTAATTATGGTTATGGTGGGAATTATATTGGAAGTGGAAGTTAAATTAATTTGGTTGAAATTGTAAAATGGGCACTTGGCCGTGTGGCACTTCTTGAAGAAATGGGAATGAATTAATGTTGTTTAATATGTTAGTGGTGTTGTTGTGATCCTTGCAATGTAAATGAAGGTAAAATGATGTAAGTTTGTATTGAAATGGAATGTAGTGGCTTATGTCGTTTTAGAATGATTTTACGACATTATGAAAATAAAGTTATTAAGTTGCAAATTATGATGAGTATTGATGAAGTTGGAATCTAGAAACATATTATGAATATGTTTGTTAAAGATTAGAAGTTTCGGACGAGTTATGACTTTAGCGGAAAGTTTGTATATTATGTATATCGTATGAATATTTTGTGGAAACGCTATGAAATGCTTTTAAACTATGTTGTGGTAATCTAGATTGATAATGAATGTGAAATCGTTGAGCTTAGTTTGAAAGTTAAGGTTAAAGTGAAGGTTATGGCATTATGTCGGCAAGTAGAACTAGTTATGTCATATTGTGTTTTGTATTGATTGTGGTTGTTGTGGGTGTTGTTGTTGGGTTGTTGTTGATTGATTTGGCCGAGTTGAATTCTCGGGGGTGCTATATATATAGGGGAGGTGCTGCCGAAATTTCGGTAGACATATATGAGTTAAGTTGAATTCGTAGAATCTATAACTCACAATTGGTAAACATGACCATTTGCAGACTTTTGACGAAACGGGAAGTGAGCCTGGAAAGGCGTAAGGAGCTTGAAAGGTATGTAAAGCTATCCCGAGTCTTCTTTTGGCATGTCCTAGAAGTACTAGGATCAAATTTACGCCTCGGAGGATATTCTGCTCATCGGAATCCGCGTCTGAAATTGTTACATTTTCGTTCAATAGAATTGAACCCTTTTTGTATGCTTTCTTGAAAATTATGCAAACCTTCCCCAAACTTTATGAAAAGTTATAGAATGTCCGTAGAACCTTCGTAGGTGACCCCATAAGCTGAAAATGCATAATTTGAGCCCACCGCCTTGTTTGTTCCGAGGTGGGCCCACTATTCCCGGTTTTGCCCTTAATGTACTTAAGTTTTCTTTTCGAGCGGTCTTTGAAAGAAATGTTTTGACTACCATTCTAATTACCTAACAAGCGTCGTTTTAAACATTCCATTAAGTCTGATAAATTGTTTTGATACTCGAAACTCATTTACTATGATTCCTTCCGACTTTATTGGATCGGTTTGCCTTTGATATGCCTCATCGAGTCTATGGAAACATTCATGATATTTTAATTGCATTAGTCTCCACTACTCCATTCGTGGATGCCCCAATGTTTCCCACACTGAGCCCGGGCCAGGATATGTTGTCAAGCGTAATCCTCTGCATTGTTCGCCGTGTCTCGATGTGAGGGGGCAGGTATACGCGTACGTGGGTTTGTGGAGTATGCTGTGCCACGTACGCTTGCTCTGATATGATTTGCTATGGCCATCTGATATGATATACTATGTTACGGGGTTACGCCCCTATTCTGATTCTTTTGAGTTGTGGCACCAGCATCGGGAGGGTGGCCACGTTCTGTCTGCCGAGCCCCTTGGCAGGGTCCGGATTTGATATGACATATGTTTCTGTACACCCTCTACATGTTTTGGAAATATGTATTTGATACTTTGGATTTTCTGCTCACCTTCTGTATGTTCTGTACCAGTTATGGTTTTGTCTCTGTAATTCAGGCTTTACATATTCAGTACATATTTCGTATTGACCCCCTTTCTTCGGGGGCTGCGTTTTCATGCCGCGCAGGTACCGACGACAGGTTTGCAGATCCGCCCGCTTAGGATCCTATTCTGCTATTTTGGAGCGCTCTTTTCTTCAGAGCCCATCTTTTGGTACAGTCTGTCATCCCTGTATATGTATATTCTCGTTCATGGGTACGGCGGGGCCCTGTCCCGTCATATGATTCTGTCGGTCTGTTTAGAGGTCAGCGGACATGTTTGTGGGTTGGGGTCTTTCTGTACAGTTGGGTGCTTATGTTGTGTTTGGGCGATTCCATTCGCCGCGGCGGCCGGTCCGCATATATTTAAATGTTGTTTTGTTGGCCCTGTGTGGCCTTTGTTGGTATTTTCTGCATGCAGGGTATATGGGATAGTCCGTAAAACAAAGGGAACTCTGCCGAAATTTTTCTGGAAATTAGCTAAATTTGAAATAAAGCCTCGTCGGCGTTTGCTGTATATTAGAATGTGTTTGAGTCCCCAGATCGGGCACTAGTCACGGCCTACGGGGTTGGGTCGTGACAAAAAGTGGTATCAGAGCGGTTCGTCCTCGGAATGTCTACAGACCGTGTCTAGTAGAGTCTTGTTTATCGGTGTGTTGTGCACCACACCTATAAACAGGAGGCTACAGGGCATTTAGGATACTACCCTTCTTTCTGTCTTAGATCGTGCGATAGAGCTGTGTTATCAGGATGATTCCTCCCTAACGAATTGTTACATTTGTAGTTATGCCTCCAAAAAAGGCGACAGCGGCCCAAAAGGCCAAGGCAGCAGCTGTGGGAGAGACTAGTCGGGCCCAGAGGGTTACCAGAGCCCATGCTCATATTGCTCCTGATATTTTGCCCCCGGCAGAGGCTCTTCCACACCGCCACATGTAGCGGAGATTGGAGCAACAGCAGCTGCAGGACGAGGGGCGGCTCCACCGCCAGCTCCCGAGATTCCAGTACCTGAGCCCCCAGCTCCACGGCCAGGGACTGAGGATCAGACTATGAGAGAGGCAGTCCAGCTATTGACTAGACTTGTGGCAGGACAGGTTCAGGGGCACGGACTGGGAGGTGACCGGGCTTACAGGCGTGACAGTTCGAGAGCCCGTGAGTTCTTGACTTGTAGCCCTCCAGAGTTCTTCGGGACAAAGCCCGAGGAGGATCCCGAGGAGTTTACCATGAAGATGCGGCGCACCTTACATTTTATTAATGCTTCCGCGATAGAGTCAGTCACATTGGCTTCGTACCGGTTGTATGATGTAGCGGCAAATTGGTACGAGTCATGGGAGTTATCCAGAGGCGACGGCGCTCCCCCAGCAGTTTGGGATGATTTTTCTCACGCTTTTCTTAGCCATTTTCTGCCTCTGGAGTTACGGCGGGCCAAGGCTGACAGATTCTTATTGGTGAGACAGAGGGGTCGCAGTGTTCGAGAGTACAGTATGGAGTTCGACTCATTGGCCCGATACGCACCTGCTGTGGTAGCTACTATGGCTGACAGGATGCACAGGTATATTATGGGGCTGGACCGTTATTTTGTCGACAGCTGTTTGGTATTGGCTGCTCAGCCCGGCATGGATATTGCCCGGATTCAGGCCCACGCCCAGGGCATGGAGGACCGACATAGGGAGCGTCAGCCTGATAGGAGCCAGGATCGGAGACAGCCCAAGAGGGCCAGATCATCTGGGTATTCTGGAGATTTTCGGGGCAGGCAGCCTCAGCAGCCTCAGCAGCCGCAGCAGCCTAGCAAACATCTATCCCAGCCGGCACAGAGCGCACCTCCACAGCCTACAGGTCGCAGATTTGATAGCCCAGGTTATTCAGGAGCAGGTCAGAGCTCCAGGGCTTCAGGTTCGCGGACAAACAGGGGTTCTGGTCAGACGAGGCCACCTAGACCTCAGTGTTCTTACTGTGGCAGATACCATCCTGGGGAGTGCTACAGAGCCACCGGTGCATGTTTTTCTTGTGGCCGTTAGGGCCATTCTGTGAGAGATTGCCCGTATAAGGGTAGTGCGGGTGGTGCAGCGCAGCCTACCGGATCAGCCGCCGGGTCTTTATCTTTATCAGTGGCTATGCGCCCTACGGGGCTAGGTACTTCAGCACCAGCGGGTCGCGGCAGAGGCCGTGGTGGAGCTTCTAGTACTAGCGGTCCTTCGAACCGCATTTATGCTCTGTCCAGCCGCCAGGATCAGGAGGCATCGCCTAATGTCGTTACAGGTACATTATTGGTTTTCTCTCGGTCTGTGTATGCATTGATTGATCCAGGTTCGACTTTGTCATATATTTCGCCTCTGGTTGCTAGTAAAATTGGTATAACGTCTGAACCTATAGAGCCGTTTGAGGTAGCTACACCGATTGGGGACTTTATTGTAGCAAAACAGGTATATAAGAACTGTTCTGTAATTGTATGTGGCCGTGACACTAAGGCAGATCTGGTGGAGTTAGATATGGTCGAGTTCGATGTTATTATAGGAATGGACTGGCTAGCCTCCTGTTATGCTAATGTTGACTGCCAAAATAAGGTAGTTCGTTTCCAGTTTGCCGGGGAGTCAGTTATAGAATGGGCCGGTAATACAGCATCGCCGAAAGGTAAGTTTATTTCATACCTTAAGGCGAAGAAAATGATCAGGAAGGGTTATTTTTATCATCTGGTTCGGGTACAAGACTTGACAGCAGAAACGCCGACTCTTCAGTCAGTTCCCGTGGTTAATGAATTTCCGGATGTATTCCCAGATGAGCTTCCAGGCCTTCCTCCGGAGCGGGAGATAGATTTTACTATTGATTTGCTTCCAGATACTCAGCTGATATCTATTCCCCCGTACAGAATGGCACCGGCAGAATTGAAAGAACTGAAAGAGCAGTTGAAGGATCTGTTAGAAAAAGGCTTTATCAGGCCCAGTACTTCGCCTTGGGGAGCCCCGGTATTATTTGTGCGTAAGAAAGACGGGTCGCTGCGTATGTGTATTGATTATCGACAGCTGAATAAGGTAACTATAAAGAATAAATACCCCCTCCCCAGAATTGATGATTTGTTTGATCAGTTGCAGGGCGCCAAATATTTTTCGAAGATAGACCTTCGGTCAGGCTATCATCAGGTACGGGTACGAGAGGCCGATATTCCTAAGACAGCATTCCGGACCAGATATGGTCATTATGAATTGAGAGTTATGTCATTTGGGTTAACTAATGCTCCTGCGGTATTCATGGATCTAATGAACCGGGTATTCAGGCCATTCTTGGATATGTTCGTAATTGTATTTATCGATGACATTCTGGTCTATTCTCGGTCCGAGGCAGAGCACGCAGATCATCTGAGAGCGGTATTAGGGGTACTTCGGCATCAGAAATTATATGCAAAATTTTCTAAATGTGAATTCTGGCTGGCCTCAGTGGCATTCTTAGGACATATTATTGCAGCTGATGGTGTCCGGGTGGATACACAGAAGATTGAGGCCGTGAAGAATTGGCCCAAACCCACGACGCCCACAGAGGTACGTAGTTTTCTGGGTTTAGCAGGCTATTACAGAAGATTTGTGGAAACGTTTGCTTCGATTTCAGCGCCTTTGACAAGGCTAACTCAAAAGGGAGCCAAGTTCCAGTGGACTGATGCTTGTGAATGAAGCTTCCAGTTGCTGAAAGAGAAGCTGACTACAGCCCCAGTTCTGACTCTTCCAGAGGGACTCGATGGATATGTTATTTATTGTGATGCTTCTGGCGTGGGATTGGGTTGTGTATTGATGCAGCACGGCAGAGTTATAGCTTATGCTTCTCGGCAATTGAAAAAACATGAAAAGAATTATCCTACTCACGATCTGGAGCTTGCAGCGGTGATCCATGCCCTGAAGATATGGAGACATTATTTATATGGCGTTCATGTTGATATCTATACAGATCATAAGAGTCTCCAGTATATTTTCAAGCAGAAAGAGCTTAATTTGCGGCAGCGGAGGTGGCTGGAGCTCCTGAAAGACTATGATGTGGATATTCTGTATCATCCGGGAAAGGCTAATGTCGTGGCAGATGCGCTTAGCCGGAAATCTATGGGCATCTTGGCAGATTTACAGCCAGACAGGAGAGAGATAATGCGTGACCTTCATCAGTTGGCTAATCATGGGGTTCGTCTGGCCGATTCTGGAGGTACACGGATTTCTGTCCAAGGGGTTTCTGAATCATCTATTAAGGAAGATATCAAACGGCATCAATATGAAGATCCTGTTTTAGCTCGATACAGAGACACTGCCCATGAAAAGGAGAAGACTCCGTTCGAGCTTACACCAGACGGAACCTTACTATACAGAGGCAGGTTGTGTGTACCTGATATTGCAGGGCTTCGGCAGCAGGTTATGGGCGAGGCACATTATGCTCGCTATTCCGTTCATCCTGGGTCTACGAAGATGTACCATGATCTCCGATGCTTATACTGGTGGGATGGCATGAAACGGGACATCGCAGAGTTCGTCGCCCAGTGTCCCAATTGTCAGCAGGTCAAGATTGAACACCAGAAACCGGGTGGACTGTTGCAGGAAATGGAAATTCCGACGTGGAAGTGGGAGATCATTAATATGGACTTCATTACAGGGTTGCCTCGCACTCCACGAAAGTATGATTCCATCTGGGTTATTGTTGATAGGCTGACAAAATCAGCCCATTTTCTCCCCGTCAGAACTACTTATTCCGCTGAGGATTATGCCAGGCTTTATATTAAAGAAATAGTGAAGCTTCATGGAGTTCCTATATCTATTATCACTGACAGAGGTGCTCAGTTCACAGCGAACTTCTGGAGGTCTTTTCAGGAAGGATTAGGGACTCAGCTGAGCCTGAGCACAGCTTTCCATCCTCAGAGTGACGGACAGGCCGAGCGCACTATCCAGACGCTTGAAGATATGTTGCGGGCCTGCGTTATTGATTTCAGAGGTAGCTGGGAGGATCACTTGCCATTGATTGAATTTTCTTATAATAACAGCTACCATTCCAGCATCCAGATGGCTCCATACGAGGCTTTGTATGGCAGGAAATGCAGGTCACCTATCGGCTGGTTTGATATTGGTGAGACAGAGTTAATTGGCCCAGATATGATCCAGCAGGCCGTTGATAAGGTGAAACTTATCCGAGAGCGACTGTTAGCAGCCCAGAGTCGACAGAAGTCATACGCCGATAAACGGCGTCGACCGTTGGAATTCCAGGTTGGTGATTGGGTATTTCTAAAGGTATCGCCTATGAAAGGCGTGATGCGGTTCGGCAGAAAGGGTAAGCTCAGTCCGCGTTATATTGGGCCTTATCAGATTGTTAGAAAGATTGAAAATGTCGCCTACGAGTTAGATCTGCCATCAGATTTGGAAACGGTACATCCGGTATTCCATGTATCTATGCTCCGCAAATGCATCAGTGATCCCTCCAGAATATTTCCTGCAGATGATATTCAGGTGACGGAGCAGTTATCATATGAGGAGCAGCCCGTAGCCATTCTAGACCGCCAGGTAAGAAAGCTCCGGAACAAAGATGTAGCCTCTGTTAAGGTGCTGTGGCGGAACAACAATAGGGAAGAAATGACCTGGGAGGCCGAAGAGGAGATGAAGAAGAAATATCCTCATTTGTTCCCTATGCCCCCAGGTAATCTTGAATCTTTGCTTAATTCCACTTCAATGATGAATGAGGGTCATATGTGCTGTCTATAAACAGAAAACTTCCCCCAAAGTATTTTCAAACCCTATAAGATTAATTTAACATTCGAGGAAGAATGTTCTAAAGGGGGGGAGGATGTTATATCCCGTGTTTTCACACATTTGGAAAATTGGAAATAGTTAGGACTTGTAAGAAATAAGGTCATAATTGATTTTATTTAACACATGAGTTGTTCATGAAAGAATATTAATGTGGAAGTGTTGAAGAAGGCCAAGGGCAAAAATTGGAATTTCGGAAATTAGTTTCGGGAATTACAAATGGGATCTATAAGTCATTGGGCCAAAATAATTGAATGAAAAATTTAGGCCCAACACTTAAGGGATGGCCGGCCATGTAGGCCCAAACCCACCAATTTAATGAATATTTTCCATGTGTTAGAATTAATATAAGAAGCCCTTATCTATTGGAATATTCAAGAAGCATAGAAGAGAAAGAACAAAACAAAAGAAGAGCAAACATTGAAGGGCATTCGGCCCAAACCCTCACAAATTCACCTTCAAAAATCTTCCTCCAAAAATTATTATCTTGTGGTTTGTCTACTAAATTAAGTGTCCTTTACAACTTGGTGTAGTTGGTTTGGAAGAAAGAGGACTTGTTTCTTCAAATTGACAACTCACTCAAGTGAAGAAGATTGGAGAAAAAGGTAAGAACTCATCCCTTTTTATTATGTTATGAAGGTTTGTTTGTGTTGTAGTATGTGGGAATGAGTAGAAAGTATGGAAATATGGAAGTTTGCAAAGTGGGTATATAGATATATATGTAGCCGTGTGTGTGCAATGTGGTGTAGGCAAAATGAGTTGAATTTTATGTTGTATTCTAATTGTGGTTATGGTGGGAATTATATTGGAAGTGGAAGTTAAATTAATTTGGTTGAAGTTGTAAAATGGGCACTTGGCCGTGTGGCACTTCTTGAAGAAATGGGAATGAATTAATGTTGTTTAATATGTTAGTGGTGTTGTTGTGATCCTTGCAATGTAAATGAAGGTAAAATGATGTAAGTTTGTATTGAAAAGGAATGTAGTGGCTTATGTCGTTTTAGAATGATTTTACGACATTATGAAAATAAAGTTATTAAGTTGCAAATTATGATGAGTATTGATGAAGTTGGAAGCTAGAAACATATTATGAATATGTTTGTTAAAGATTAGAAGTTTCGGATGAGTTATGACTTTAGCGGAAAGTTTGTATATTATGTATATCGTATGAATATTTTGTGGAAACGCTATGAAATGCTTTTAAACTATGTTGTGGTAATCTAGATTGATAATGAATGTGAAATCGTTGAGCTTAGTTTGAAAGTTAAGGTTAAAGTGAAGGTTATGGCATTATGTCGGCAAGTAGAACTAGTTATGTCATATTGTGTTTTGTATTGATTGTGGTTGTTGTGGGTGTTGTTGTTGGGTTGTTGTTGATTGATTTGGCCGAGTTGAATTCTCGGGGGTGCTATATATATAGGGGAGGTGCTGCCGAAATTTCGGTAGACATATATGAGTTAAGTTGAATTCGTAGAATCTATAACTCACAATTGGTAAACATGACCATTTGCAGACTTTTGACGAAACGGGAAGTGAGCCTGGAAAGGCGTAAGGAGCTTGAAAGGTATGTAAAGCTATCCCGAGTCTTCTTTTGGCATGTCCTAGAAGTACTAGGATCAGATTTACGCCTCGGAGGATATTCTGCTCATCGGAATCCGCGTCTGAAATTGTCACATTTTCGTTCAATAGAATTGAACCCTTTTTGTATGCTTTCTTGAAAATTATGCAAACCTTCCCCAAACTTTATGAAAAGTTATAGAATGTCCATAGAACCTTCGTAGGTGACCCCATAAGCTGAAAATGCATAATTTGAGCCCACCGCCTTGTTTGTTCCGAGGTGGGCCCACTATTCCCGGTTTTGCCCTTAATGTACTTAAGTTTTCTTTTCGAGCGGTCTTTGAAAGAAATGTTTTGACTACCATTCTAATTACCTAACAAGCGTCGTTTTAAACATTCCATTAAGTCTGATAAATTGTTTTGATACTCGAAACTCATTTACTATGATTCCTTCCGACTTTATTGGATCGGTTTGCCTTTGATATGCCTCATCGAGTCTATGGAAACATTCATGATATTTTAATTGCATTAGTCTCTCACTACTCCATTCGTGGATGCCCCAATGTTTCCCACACTGAGCCCGGGCCAGGATATGTTGTCAAGCGTAATCCTCTGCATTGTTCGCCGTGCCTCAATGTGAGGGGGCAGGTATACGCGTACGTGGGTTTGTGGAGTATGTTGTGCCACGTACGCTTGTTCTGATATGATTTGCTATGGCCATCTGCTATGATATACTATGTTACGGGGTTACGCCCCTATTCTGATTCTTTTGAGTTGTGGCACCAGCGTCGGGAGGGTGGCCACGTTCTGTCTGCCGAGCCCCTTGGCAGGGTCCGGATTTGATATGACATATGTTTCTGTACACCCTCTACATGTTTTGGAAATATGTATTTGATACTTTGGATTTTCTGCTCACCTTCTGTATGTTCTGTACCAGTTATGGTTTTGTCTCTATAATTCAGGCTTTACATATTCAGTACATATTTCGTACTGACCCCCCTATCTTCGGGGGCTGCGCTTTCATGCCGCGCAGGTACCGACGACAGGTTTGCAGATCCGCCCGCTTAGGATCCTATTCTGCTATTTTGGAGCGCTCTTTTCTTCAGAGCCCATCTTTTGGTACAGTCTGTCATCACTGTATATGTATATTCTCGTTCATGGGTACGGCGGGGCCCTGTCCCGTCATATGATTCTATCGGTCTGTTTAGAGGTCTGTGGACATGTTTGTGGGTTGGGGTCTTTCTGTACAGTTGGGTGCTTATGTTGTGTTTGGGCGATTCCATTCGCCGCGGCGGCCGGTCCGCATATATTTAAATGTTGTTTTGTTGGCCCTGTGTGGCCTTTGTTGGTATTTTCTGCGTGCAGGGTATATGGGATAGTCCGTAAAACAAAGGAAACTCTGCCAAAATTTTTCTGGAAATTAGCTAAATTTGAAATAAAGCCTCGTCGGCGTTTGCTGTATATTAGAATGTGTTTGAGTGCCCAGATCGGGCACTAGTCACGGCCTACGGGGTTGGGTCGTGACACTACCGAAGGTATTTTGGGCTTACAAAACTACATCAAAATCAAGCACGGGAGAAACACCTTTCTCGTTGGTCTACGGGGTCGAAGCTCTGATTCGCGTAGAAGTTGGCGAACCGAGCCTCTGGTTCAAATACATCACCAGCGGGTCAAACGAGGAGGCTATGGCTGTAAAACTCAACCTGGAGGACGAACTACGCGAAAATGCACTGGTCCGTTTAGTGGCTCAAAAATAAATAATGGAGAGGTACTACAACCGGAGGGCCAATCTTCGACATTTTCGAGTTGGGGACTTGGTACTTCGGAAAGTTACTTTGAACACCAAGAATCCCAATGACGGGAAGTTGTGTCCGAACTGGGAAGGGACGTACAAGATAATCGGAGTAACGAGCAAAGGATCGTACCAACTAGAATCCATGGACGAATAACGGTTGCGCAATAACTGGAATGTGGCTCGTTTGAAGAAATACTATTGCTAAGGTATGGATGCCTACCCTTGTGATTATCCTTTATTAACCTATCCCTTTTTGTAGAAGTAGTGTCGAATGAAGTTAGGTATGAAAACACGCGTTTCACTCTTGTCCTTAGTACGGTTTTGTCCTGAAGTGGGTTTTCCGACAAGGTTTTTAACGAGCTAACAAGCACAGTGTGTTACTTTATGAAAACAAGGCAAAGTACCCGGAAGCAGAGGGTCTGCCCATCGAGTGGGGACTTAATAGTGCTTACCCGATCATGCAGCTCGGATAAACACTAGGGGACTATCGTACCCACATCGAGGCCTATCCCAGAAAGGTAGAATGAGTTCAACTCACCAAAACATATGAAGAAACACTATTACGTGCTACCCCGAAAAGGCCCTCGAAATTTTATGTCTCTTATTTTTGTGTAAACCCGGACCTTCTGTGTTAGGTTTCGATATAAGGACCAAACGATCAAAAACGAATCGTGTCCACTTAGTATTTACTACGGCAAAAACAGAAGGAAACGGATGAAATTCCCATTTTATGTACATACAGACACTGGCTACATAAGAAAGCGTTATGAAAACATATATCTCAGACACGTCTTTGTATTAAATACCCTATGCCGGGAATTATTATCAAAATTTGGCAAAGGCAGCAAGCTCGAGATGAACCGAGCCCAAAATCTTTTAACATCTTCGAGTAGGGGCTGACATCTCAAAACTTGACAAAGGCAAGGATTCAGGTATCCGAACCTAATCTATTATACGTAACCGGTCGAAAAAGGTTAAAACGATTTAAAAACCTCGACCCGAAATAACCAATGTGATTCGGAGACGTCTGAATTCACAAAGCATAAATAAGCCCCTTGGGCAAATCATTTGATAAAATCCTCGGTCAAAAGCCTACCGAATGAAATAAAAACCAATACTCAATGAGTTAAGACAACCGCAATTCGAACAAAAGAAGTGGCTCCGAACCTTTGATTATTCCTTACGGGACAAACGATTAAGGCAAATGTCATAACGTACATTCGGATAAAAGAAGGAAGAAAACAATAGCCAAAAGGGAAATACGCATTTCATAAATAAACTAAGTCTTTACATTTAGACTTTTCACACAAGTCAAAAACAAAAATAAAATAAAGGCTCGTACAGGACCTGATCTATCCGGTATGGTTGGAACCGGAGTTCTCGGAAATCGTTTGCTCAGAATCTTCAGAATCAGCATCGAGAGCCTTCTTAGCCCTCTCCTCAATTTCTTTGGCTTCGAGTATCCGGGCCTGGAGGTCCCCTAACCCTTTTTCAACCTGTTCAAGGGTAACCCTCTGGGATTTCCACCGCTCGTACTCGATTAGAATCGTAGAATGAGCCTTGGCAGTCTCCATGTCTTTAAGAGACTTTTCTAAGTCGGCCTCGACTTTTTTCAATTTTGCCTCTAGTTTGGATCTCTCTTAAAGAAGAGCTGTTCAAATTTGATTAGCCGAATCAAACTCAGCCTGAAGTACATCATTGGTCTCTGTATCCTCCTCGAGCTTGCTCTTGAGTTCGTCACTAATCCGAGCTCGAGTCTCAGCTATCTGTTCGGCCACCCTCAACTTCTCCTTGTCATTAGCACTCTCGAATTCAAACTGGTGATGCCTTGCTGCCATCCTCACGGCATCAGCCTTGATCGACTCAAGTTCACTCCGAAGTTGGGAAATAGTGGCCTCGAGTTCGCCAAGCTTCGTAATAAAATGGGCGTTGTCTTGGTTAAGACCGGCATTATCCGCCTCAAGGAGCCAGTTCTTTTCAACCATATCGGCCAACTCAGCCTTCAAGCGAGGGTTTTCGGCCTTTGCCGCTTCGAGCTCGGATTTAAGGTTGGGAAGAGCAGTGGCCCGACATCCAGCTAGCCCTTTAAGTTGTCAACCTCGTGTTGGGCACGGACAAATCCCTCATTAATGAGCACAACACTCTGCCGAAGAAGAAGCAAATCGAGTTAAGAAATTGCATAAACGAGAGTTGAAAATCGCACATCAATATTATGGAAAGATGAGCGTAAAGTTTACTCGGTTGCCTGCATGCATGCCTTCGTTTATAAGGCACTGCCAAGTAACCCCGGCCATTTTTCTCTTATCCGAATCCAAAATAAGAGGCCTTAGATAACTTGCTACTCCCACAGGGCGGGATAAAAAGCTACAATCCTCGGGGACGGTGATCACGGCCGACCTCGTCCTTCTCGGTTCTACACTGGGGGCTGGGAAAATACCTACAAAGGAATCCCTCACACCCATTTTAGTGGACCGGCTAGCCGCCCTCGTGGCTCGAAGAATAGGAAGGTGTCTGAACCCAGCTGTTTCCCTGGTTGCAAGAGGGATATCCGAGAACATGTCGTCCATGTTGTCGAACCTCGATGCAAGAGTAGGAGAAGCCGGAATGGCTCCAGCAACCTCGGTAGATGCGGGTCCCTCAGATGTAGTAGCTTGGTCGCCACCGGGCAATGGGCTGGTAACCATTGTAGCCTCGTTATCCGGGGCCGACTCTACCCTTTATTCGACCTCGATGTTCGAAGATAGTCCAGATCTTCTAGGCCTCTTCACCAAGGGTGCCTCATCGGGCGAAGCATCACCTGAAATGTCAATAAATTCAATGGACCTTAGAGGAATCAGAAAAAGAACATCTTCTTCCCCACCCGTTTGCAGGGTCAGGAAGGAAGTTCCTTCTTCAACTGTAGGCGAGAGCGGAATGGTAGTTTCTTCCTTCGGAACAGAGGCGGCGAAGGGGCCCGCCCCAACCCTTCGAATAATAATATCGGACTCCGATTCATCCCTCAGGGTCCGAACATCGCTCCTCAGCCTCTTCTTTGGTTTCTGCCCTTTGGCCGAGGGCTTTCTCCATCTCTTTCCGGCTGCAACAATGAGCCAGGATGCCCCTGCCGTATCAAATTCAGGTGCCGATGCGGCAGTCTCTTCCATTGGTTCGGGTCTTGGCTCTACCGAGCCCTTGGGCAAGCCTGAATACCAAATGAGTTATCGAAATAAAAAGCAAAACGGAAGGATGCAATAAGTACCGAATCAAGGGAAAGATTACCGTGATTTTAGGCAATCCACCGACCATGGGACAGGTCCCCCCATGTCTGTTCACTATGAGGGTGTTGGCTAATGATTGCCTTGACCCACTCGGGGAGGTTTCGGACAGTTGAAGGTATCCATGCCTCAGCTAAAAAAAAAAGTTCACATATGCGTGTAAGGGAGAAAATTTGGACATAGTATAGAGGAAAGACAATTGTAGAGGGGAGACAACTGAGAAACTTACGTGTATTGTTCCACTTTTCTGGAAAGGGCATGTGATCAGCCGGAATAATGTCTGCGGTCCTTACTCGGACATAACGTTCCAACCATCCTCGGTCTCTATCCTTGTGGAGTTTGGAAAGAATCGGGTTCCAACCTCTTTTGGCGACCTTTATCACCCCCCCCCCCCCTCCTTCGGAAGATTCTCAGAGAATACAACCGGATAAAGTGCGCTAACATGAATTCCCTTTTGGCATTATTGGTCAGCAGGCGGAGGCAGGCCACGATCCTCTAGATAATCGGCCCAATTTACGTCCGACACATCTCAAAAATAACCGGATCAATTGGAGGAACGAATTTGAGCGTGAACGGATATGTGTAAACTTATAGGAAACCTTCTCTGTAGTCGGTAATGGACTCATCGGGCCCGGGGGGGTGAACACTTGCACCGGATGCTTATCCCATCCACAATCGGCCCGGATCTGAGGGAGGAGATCCTCTGTAATAGACGAAGGGTATCGCCTTACGTCGAAACCTCTATCCGCGATAAGAGATGGCTTCTCAATGTCAAATTCATAGTTGTAATTGGGTTTGGACGGTATTATGTCCAGGGCAGTCGATTCCATAAAGGTCTTACCTTTGGGTTTTGAAACAGGCTCGGCTCTCGGGGAAGAAACCGAGAGAACGTCCTTTGAAGCAGAATCGGTATTGGTAGACATTTTAAAGGTGAAAGAGTGGGTATGAAAATTTGAGGATTTGAAGAGACAGATGAGAGTTTCAAGACAAGAACAAAATAATGAAAGAGGAATATTAGAAGGATTGGAGACTCAATTTGATCCTTTGATGCAAGAAACTTTGAAGATTCAGAGAAAAAGAAGAAGTTAGCAAAGAAGTTAACAAAGAGGTAAAGAAGTAAAAGGTAGATAATGAGAAGTGTAAGTGAAAAAATGAGGAGCTTTGGACCTTATATAAGCATTCTACTACAGACAACGACCAATCGAGAGGCAACACGTGTCCAGAATTAATGGGACATGATTTAAAGCGACGTGGGTTAAGGCTGTTCTCGAGGTCGACCACTCGGGACGAGACATGTGGCCGAAGTCAGAAGGACGTGACATAACTGTTCCCGCCAAATTTGAAGATAAGAACGAGCTTATGGAACCACCGGTTTTGGGACTTATCCACTTCCCGTTACTCCGGTAAAACTACGATCCGAAAAGTGTGGGGACTATCTGTATACGGTAAAAACTGGGTCAATGTGTGACCGGTGAATCCGGAGCCGAGGGTAAGTCCAAATGAGCACGAGCATGTTCGGTCTTTTCTTCACACCAGGGTATCGTACCGGATGCAATTGACCCGAGACAAGAAATACGTGTCCGTTGGTCCGGGTATGCCGATCCAAGATCAACGTGTCCGTTGGTCCGGTTAACCAATTGCGATGTTGCCACCCATCAGGAAACCGTTCTGCCATTTGCACTGACGACCGTACGGGTGTCAGACCGTACGGTCCTACCTTATCTTTTTTAGGGTTTCTTTATTCATAAGGGCTTTTGTGTTGTATTCATGGCCCATAAGGCATACCTATAAATAGAGGACATTCTTCCCCTTTTTGAGGTTAGCTTTTTTCAGATCTGAACATTGTAATAATCAAATATATTGAAGCTCTCTCTCTCTCTCAGATATTGGTCCGGATTTTGTGGTGTTCTTCCTTAGCTTTACTTATTCATTCAGTATAATATATTACCTAATATCTATATTTGGCATAAACCACCAATTACAATACACGTTCTCAGAACAGTAACACACACACACACACACACACACACATATATATATATATATATATATATATATATATATATATTGCAACAAACAAATCCATAGACATTTTATACCAACCAAATAGATTAAAATTCATCCACATATCCTATAAGTCACTTACAAATTTAATTGTTACCGAATCCGGGGAAAACAAATTCCTTGGAATAAAATTCGCAGCCAATCACTAACTTTTTTTATTTCTTAATGAAAGTAATTACAAATACACCGAGTAAGCCAGGTTTGTGCCATATGTACTGAGATTGTTGGGGAGACCTGGTCAAAGCCCGATGAAAAAAAAAGCATAATTAAGAAGAGTACGATAATGGCCGGTCTTTAAAGGTCCTCAAGAAAGTGGCTTAAGTTATTGATTCCAATCTGATAACGCTTTTCTTTTTATTGGTATGCGCTCCGCGAGCAAGGAGCTAAGTAAATCTAACCTGAAAATGAGCGAGATTCGATTTTTTTTCCTTTGTACCTTTTGTTTTGTCATTTTTTATGGCTCTATGATTTATATAGGCTTAAAAAAAAACAGCTATTTTTCAAGTAACTTACGTCTCTTGCTTAAATATTGCGGCCTCTTGCTTCGTCCATAGCAAGGGGTTGCTGCCCCCTGCCACCCCGCAGTCAGATGCACACACTTAACACTCAACAGAATCTACTTGTCAGCTACTACTAGACTAAGCGTACTATATTACTATAAATTAAATTTCCATTAATGATGTCAAGCACCAAAGAGTTTAGTTCGTGGTCCCTTTAATGCCCATCTTTTGCCAAACGACTTTGTGACAATGCACTGATAGCATATACTTATAAATAATCCTTCTTTCCTTTCAATTTACAAGCCTGCAATTAGCAATATTAGTAGCTTATAGTGACTAAACCCTTCTTTTTCCCTTTCAATTTTCAAACCTGCAAGTATGCATGTACCCCTCCTTCTTCAAGCGACTATTCCCAAAGGATTTCTAATACTCTATATACTTTCTAAATAAATTTTGTTTCACATTCTTTCCTATTAGTTGTGTATTTCTTTTCATATTTTCTTTTGATTTTACACACCCTCACCCCTCTTTTCTACGAGTCAAACGCATGAAACTATATTATGTGGCGATAACATTTGGACCCAATACCTCTTGCCTGTTCTGATATTATGTTGATGTGTCTTTCTTGTTCCACTAGATAATACCAAAATTATCTTTTATGGAAAATGACAGTTCACATTGTAACCAAAATATACATATGAATAATCATTAAGTTCTTCCAGTGAAGGATGTTCATCCAAGAACCACTATTTGTCTTTCCCCCTCTTCCAATACTTAAAAATGTTTTCAACACTTAAAGCTTATATGTTATTGACGATTAGATAATCCAAACAGATTCCTACTCAAAAAACTTATAACAAAAACTATGTCAGCATGAGTTTGACCTATTGTCGCTCAACGCCAAGTTACAGACTTCACCAGCAAGCCAACAAAACATTTTGTGACAAGTAGTGTCATTTTTTTATTTGTCAATTTTTGGTTTGCTTATTACCTAAATACACATATTTGGTTTTAAAAAATCAATGAAGCAGTGTCTCGTGACACCAGTTGATGAAAGGGAAATCTGCCCCCGGAAGAAAGGACAAAGAAATATTAATTGCTTCCCAAGAATAAAATTCGATCACTTGTGTGAATTATTAGTTTCTAACAACTTATAATTCTTCTGGTTTTGCACTACTGTACGTGGCTTAAGAAGTTCTCGAGGGATCCCTTTATTCTTCTTGTTTGAACTTTCAAAGATATGGTAGGTCAATTACTGACATTTTTTTTCTTTCAATTTGTCGCTTTGCGAGTAGAGCGAATGAACATAGATCTTTTCGAATACAATAAATACGATCGCCCATTGTCTTCTCGTGCATAGTACCACTTCTACAGAAATTAATTCAGTAATAGAAAGAAGCGTTATGTTTCCATTTGATTTATCTAATTTGACTGCAATATATTGTTTGACACTTGTCATAGTTTTTCAATTCAAACAATTCAAAGTAAATTACAATTGAAGCATATAATATATTACAGGTGAAAATTATACGGAGATTTAGCACGGAAAACATAGCAGCACCACGAGCAACTTTAATGGAGAAAAAATGATTAAGCCTATGTATCCAACACCATATTTTGGGAAAACTCACAAGCTTTCATTTTTGGATCAAGTTAGTGATAGTAGATATGTACCAATGGCCTTCTTTTTCCCAAAACCAGACATCTCGAGTTCGATCACAAAGAATCATGTATCCCAACTTCTTGAGAACACTCTTGCAAAAGTTCTAATATCATATTATCCATTTGCTGGGATTCTACTCGATGACACGCATATTTTCTGCAACGATCAGGGAGTCGAGCTTTAACAAGTTAAATTTGATTGTCCAAAGTCACAATTTCTCGATTGCCCTCATACTGATTTTGACCATTTAATATTTCCAAAAGGTTTGCCTTTTCAGATCAGTGACAAAAATCGCTTAACTTCGATCCAAATTAATCACTTTGACTGTGGAGGAATTGTTGTGAGTATATGCATGTCACACACATTGGTCGATGCATCGAGTTTGATCAACTTTGTTAAGGATTGGGCATCGTTATCTCGTGATTATGTCCACAATTCATTGGAGCGTCTCTCTTCCCTCCTATAGATGATTGTCCATCCATAAAAGAAATCAAAGCCCCAGAATCGGAAGGCCAATCCGTATCAAAAAGATTCATCTTTGGTGCATCAAAAATAAATGCTTACAGGATAAAATTTCAGAGTACTAATATAGATAATTTATCGAAATTGGCAACCCCCACCTCAATTGAAGCTATTTTTTTACTTGTATTAAAACCTGCAGCTACTATTTCAAGCAAACCATCTTTACTTTTTCTAACAACGGATATGCATTGACATACTAAGGTAATTACTCAAAACTACATTGGAAATATTGTTGTTCCATTGCATTTATTTGTATCTGAAACGGGACAAGAGATGGAGTTGCAAAGATTGGTTGTTGAATTCAAGAAGGAAAAAGAAAGAATTTCAAGTGCATATAAGAATGTTACAAGAGAAATTTTACTCCAAACTACAATTGAATCAGTTGGAAAGGCAGCCAGTATGTTCAATCAAATTGACCAACTTGACCTGTATGTATTAAGTTGTGTTAGTAAACTACCAGCAAAGGACATAAACTTTGGTTGGGCAGTCCTAAAAGATTAATGTTTCCCCCTCCAAATTATATTAAAAATATCATTTTTCTGACACATAATTTCAGATCAAAGGGTGGAATTGAAGCATTTGTACAACTAGAAAAACAAAAGATGGATGCATTTGAAAGTGCACAAGAGATACTTGAGTTTGCTTCACCCTATTGATGTAATAACACTAGGAATCTAATGTCAATGTAATAATAAGATATTCTCGATTGAGTTTTACTTATTAATTTGTACTTTCTGATGTTCTATCACTAGATAATGAATTGTTATTAATGAGAATATATTGCTATTGATAAGTTACTATTTTGTGTTTTGATGATTTGACAAACTAATTCGAGGAACCAGATATGTTTTTACAGGAACCAGATGGAATCAGGTTCTAGACGTTACAGGTCAACTCTACAGCTGTAAAGCTACTGACATTGTACCGACTGGCAGTAGCGCAGTAGCATAGCTGCAGTTTGCTAGTGGCCAAAACAAAATGAAATGACACTTTCATATCAACCCACTTGCTCCCCCAATATAAAAAACATGTTACAAGTGAAAACCTAACACTTGCAAATCTAAAAATATCTCATATCTCAAGTGCAAGCCCCTACCTCTCAAAGTGCTCTCAAGAACAAAGTTGCAACAAACAGAAGCAGTTCCCAAGCACTGAAGATGTCTTAAGTCCTTTGGTTTGTTGATTCTTTGTCATTTGTTCTTTATCTTGTATTCCTACACTGCTTTCAAGAAGTGTCACAGTAGGACAGTTGATCAACTATTCGGAGTTGTTCACCTGGATAGAGTTAGTCAAGGTGTGTCTTTGCAATAGAGTTATTGTAAAGGTCTTGCAATAGAGTTATTGTAATTAAAGGGGAGGGATTAAGAATTTAATTCCTAGGCTACAATATTTTGTAATCTGAAGTTTGCTCGTTTATAGTGAAGTTTGACGAAAATCCTACTGCAGTGGGTCGGGGTTTTACTCCCTTGAGCAAGGAGGTTTCCACATAACTATCTTATGTTATTTATTTTCTGTCTAACTTAAGGGAACAGATAGAGAACCTGGTTCTTTATACTGTTTGGTGGATTCATATATTCTATCAGAACGGGTTCTTTCTAAAAGGTTAACACCTAGAAAGGATCTTTCTCATGACTGCTCCACCAAACCTAGAGGAAGGACAGTCTATCACACGACCACCAAGATTCAATGGAATGTATTATGGGTGGTGGAAGGCAAAATGCATGAATTTATCATGGCTGAGGACTCTGAGCTGTGGGACATCATTTGTGATGGTCCTCATGTTCCTACGGAGACTGATTTGGCTAGCTTTGTAATAGATCTAAAAACAAGAAAGGATTATAATGAGGCTGCCGAAAGGCTGTACAAAAGAATTTCAAAGCAAAGAAAATTCTTGTCTATGGTATTGGACCAGATGAGTACAATCATATCTCATCATGTAAAACCGCAAAGGAGAACAGGGAAGCTCTTCAAACCGCTCATAAGGGAACAAGTCAAGTGAAGCAGTCCAAGATAGACATGTTTACCATAGAGTATGAAACTCTTTAAGATGAAGGATGGTGAGTCCATTCAGGACATACATACCAGGTTCACCTCTATAATCAATGAACTCCATTCCCTTGGTGAAATCATTCCAACGAACAAACTGGTTCATAAAATACTCAGTGTACTGCCTAGTTTTAAGAAAGCAAAGTTAATGTTATCTCTGAAGCCAAGGCCTTGCAAAAACTGACCATTGATGAGCTCATTAGAAACCTTAAAACCTATGAGCTAAAAAAATAACAAGATCTGGAAATGAGGGAGCCAAAAAGAGAGAAGAACCTGGATCTCAAAGCTGCTGCTAAAAGTGACTCTAGTGATGATGAGTCTGACATGGCTTACCCCACTCGAAGATTCCAAAAGATGGTCTGGAAAAATGGTAGGTTCCTAAAGTCTCTAGCAAGAACCCCAAAGGAAATGACTGATGTCACAGATGTGGGAAACAAGGCATTTCATCAATGAGTGTCCTCTCCATAAGCAGGACTATTACAAGAACAACTCTGAAAAAGCAGGAAAAAGGAACTAGGTTCCCGACCAAAAATTCAAAAGAAGAGATGCAGCTGACAATTGGTAAAGCAAGCTCTGGCTGTCTGGGGAGACACTTCCAGTGAATCTGAAGATGGAGATGATCAAGGAGATGCATCTATGATGGCTTTGATAATAGACCATCAGAATATGAGTCAATCTTTTCACTCATGGCTAAATCTAGCCGTGATGATGAGCAAGATGAGGTAAATTTTCTTGATGTTCAGAAAAACTTGAAAAATTACTCTAAAAAAGAATTAATGTCATTAGTAAATGTGTTAATTGATGTTATCATAGCCTCATAAAAGAAAATGATGTTCTAACGAAAGAATTTGGTGAAATAGAACAAGAAAGGGATAACATGGTAGACACTATCATAAATTTGAAGGAACAGCTTGAAGAAGGGTCTAGAGAAAGTTCTTTGGTGAAAAGTCAAATTAAAAAATGGATGGATACACCTGCTAGAGGAAAGGGAGAAGCTAGTAAGATTCAGCTTGAGCTTGAAAGTGAACTTAACAAAACCAAAATGAATCTTACTACTGAGCTTGAAAGGAATAGACAACTTCAAGAAAACTTAAAGAGGGCGAAAAATGATATAGACCTGGTCCTCTTATGTGATTACTTCTATGTACAAGAGTAACACAGGAGGTTGACAAGGTGTTGGATTTTAAAAAAACAAAATTTCCTTATAATCCACATAGTAAATATGTCACTACCTCTGAAAACTGGTTATGCACTCGCTGTGGTCAAACAGGTCATGACAAGGCTGCTTGCAAAGCTAAATTTCAAGTTGTTTAGAAAAATAAGAAATACATTGAGAGAGAATCTAGAACAGATGGACCTGGTCCCCGAAAAAGAAAAAGTGGATTACCTTCATGGACTAAAAGAAGTCTAATTCATCATTTCTATCATTCAAAAGGACCAAAGCTGGTTTGGATTCCGAAATCTAATCAATGACTCTGTTTGCAGGCTGGAGTGAGAGAAAGCAGTAAAAAATGGTACATGGATAGTGGCTGCTCAAAACACATGACTGGAAATATGAAGGATTTCCTCTCACTCAAGGCCTTTCAAGCAGGGAGTGTGTCTTTTGGGAATGGCAAGAAAGGTTACATTCTTGGCGTTGAAAAATTTAGCAAGACACTCTCCCATGCAATTGAAAATGTATACTATGTGGATGAATTAAAATATAGCTTGCTGAGTGTTTCTCAAATCTGTGATAGAGGAAATGAAGTAAGGTTCACATCTAGTTCCTGCACTATCACAAATATCAAATCTGGATAGAAAGAAGATACAGGAACATCTATGTGGTAGATTTTGATTCTCTAAATAAGAATGATCTGACATGCCTCAATGTTGTTGATGTTGATACTGATCTATGGACAGACGGTTGGGGCATGCAAGCTTCTCACTGCTGAACAAACTGATTGCAAAGGACCTGGTTCGTGGGCTGTCAAATTTCAAGTTCACAGATCATAACGTGTGTGATGCTTGTGTAAAAGGAAAGTAGGTCAGATCTTCATTCAAACAAAAGAAAGTGGTAAGTACCTCAAGACCACTTGAACTTCTTCATATGGATCTTTGTGGGCCAATGAGAATTCCAATTAAAGGGGGGAAAGAGGTACATTTTTGTCATTGTTGATGACTATTGTAGATTCACTTGGACTTTGTTTCTAAGAACCAAAGATGAAACCTTTGGTGTCTTTGTTTCCTTGGTGAAACAAATTCAAGTGAAACAGGGGAATCAGATTGTCTGTACCAGAGCTGACCACGGCACTGAGTTTGAAAATGTAAAGTTTGATGAATTATGTGCTGAAAATGGCATAAGTCACAACTTCTCTGCACCAAGGACACCTCAGCAAAATGGTGTTGTTGAGAGAAAAAATAAAACTCTTGAAGATATGGCTAAAACAATGCTAATAGCCAGTGGTGTTCCTAAAAGTTTTTAGGTTGAAGCTGTTAACACTGCCTCTCACTGGATAAACAGGTGCATATCAGGTCCCTACATGAGAAAACTCCTTACGAATTACTCAATGGGAGAAAACCCAAGCTGACTTGCTTAAGAGTCTTTGGTTGCAAATGCTTCATTCTTAATAATGGTACGGAACCTTTGGGAAAGTTTGATACTAAAAGTGAAGAGGAAATTTTTCTTGGTTACTCTTCACACAGTAAGACTTACAAAGTCCACAACAAGAGAACTCTATGTATTGAAGAAAGTGTGCATGTGATATTTGATGAATCAAACAGCCTGGGTGATAGAGGTACACATGATGATAAAGCAGAAGATGGGAAATTTTCAAAAGTTCCTAATGAGGCCATTAAAATTCCAAATGGAAAGACTAATTTGATGAGTCAAGTCAAGAAAAATGATGAAGATAGTACAGAATCCCAAGAAGCACACAGGAACCTGGTTCCTCCATTACTCCACATGAAGCTGAGCATCAGGTAGCTGATGCAGTATCAGGTACCCCTGAGGTTGGAAAAACCAATAATGAAGGTCAAGTCTCTAATGAAGATAATAACGGTTCAAACACAGAGGAACCGGACCCCTCCAACCCTCAAAGCACTGGGTAACTGAGGTGCAAGAGTCAAACTGGAAGCACAAGGGATCTCATTCACTTCATAATGTGATTACTCCCTTAGATTCTGGTATTCAAACTAGATCTAGGGCGTGAAATATTTTTACCTTCTCAGCCTTCTTGTCTCAAATTGAACCCAAGAATATTAAAGAAGTATTGAAAAATGCTGACTGGATAACGACTATGCAACAAAAACTCCATCAATTTAAGAGGAACAAAGTGTGGTACCTGGTCCCTACATCATCAGACAGAACTGTGATAGGATCCAAGTGGGTGTTTCACAACACGCTTGATGAATTTGGAAACACAACAAAAAATAAGGCAAGGCTGGTGGTTTAGGGTTACAATCAAGAAGAAAGGATAAACTATGATGAAAATCTTGCCCCAATTACAAGAATGGAAGCAATCGGGATTCTTATTGGTTTTTCATCTTATATAGAATTCAAATTGTTCCAAATGGATGTTAAAAGTGCTTTCTTGAATGGCTATCTGAAAGAGGAAGTCTTTGTCAAACAATCTCCTGGTTTTGAAAACCATGAGCATCTTGAGCATGTTCACAAGCTTAAGAAGGTCCTATATGGTTTAAAGCAAGCTTCTCGGGCTTGGTATGAAAGATTGTAAAAATTTCTTCTTAAAAATGGCGTCACAAGGGGGAAAATTGGCAACACCTTATTTCTAAAGAAAAGAGGCAGAAACCTGTTGATTGTGCAAGTTTATGTTGATGACATCATCTTGGATGCCACAAATCAGTCTCGATGTGAAGAGTTTGCAAAGCTCATGGGAAGTGAGTTTGAAATGAGCATGATGGGTGAGTTAAACTTCTTTCTCGTGTTGTAGATCAAACAAACTCCAAGAGGCACCATGATCAGTCAACAAAAGTACATCAAAGAGCTGCTGAAAAGGTTTGAAATGGGGAATGCTAAAACCATTGATACTCTTATAGCCACTGCTACCAGGCTAAAGATGGATAAATGTGGTTCTCCGGTGATTGAAACTATGTACAGAGGCATTATTAGCTCTTTACTCTATCTGACTACAAGCAGACTTGACATTGTGTTTAGTGTTAGTCTATGTGCAAGATTTCAATCCAGTCTAAAAGAATCTCATTTGAAGGATGCAAAAAGAATTCTGAGGTATCTCAAAGGGACTCCGGACCTGGTCCTCTTCTATCCTTCAGGAGGTAATTTTGACTTGGTTGGATATGCTGATGCTGGATATCTAGTGGATAGAAAAATCACCTCTAGAAAGGCTCATTTTTTGGGATCATGCTTGATCTCATGGGGGTACAAAGAAACAAATTTTTGTGGCTCTTTCTACTACATAAGCTGAATATGTAGTTGTTGCCTCTTGCTGTGCTCAATTGCTTTGGATCAAACAACAACTTGAGGATTTTGGTGTTTTTACAGGTTGTGTGCCCTTGTTGTGTGATAATACAAATGCACTCAATATGGCGAAGAATCCAATACAACACAAAAGAACCAAGCACATTGATGTTAGGCACCATTTTCTGAGAGACAATGTTGAGAAGGGTTTGATTTACATGAAATTTTGCAAAACGGAGGACCAAGTAGCAAACATTTTCACCAAAGCACTGAGCAGGGAATATTTTGAAAGAAATCACTTGGAGCTAGGGTTGATCAATATCAACTAATTGTTCCCCTACAAGATCTCTTAATGATTGGCTATGTTTAAAGGATAAGTGCATGCTGAAAAATATTTCCTTTGGTGACATCTAACTCAGTTCTATATTGTTACAGGTATACACATATGGAAATCTCAGGATGAGTGACATTGCATTCTTCAAAGACTTTGCCCTCATTTTGAAAAGATGTCAAGGAACCTGGTTCTTATGACTCAGGTTAGTAGCTTCATCAGTACTTATGTGTTTTAAACTGACTAGCAGTACCACATCATTAAATATTTTCCCGCCTTTTAACCCCTAAACTCTATCCTAAACGTCATCACTCTTCTGAATCGGTCCGCTAAAAGAGGACCAGTTGTAATCTCCGACCTTTTATTTAATACCCAATCAGAATCAGTTCCTTCTTCTTTCACTTATATCCAAATCTTTTAACTAAAATCTCATTTTACTCACAAACACTAAATCCTCTCTCTCTAAACCAAAACTCCCAACACTGTTCCTATTTCCTCTGTTCAACATTAACTGTTCAACATAACTCTTCTTGCATTTCCTTCCAAAATTCCACGATGTCTCAGCCAGAATCAACCATTCCAACTCCCCTGAACGAAACCCTTCAACCTCCTCCCCAAAATTCTCGATTCCTTCCGAGTCAAATCCTCAGGTCTCACCCCCAAAACCTTCAATCTCTTTTGAGCCAAACCCACAAGTTTCATTGTAACAACCCATTTGACCGTTACAGAACTTTCCACGATGTGAGTCTTAAAACTAATTTGATCATTTGTACGGTTAGTTGAGCGGGGGGATTCTTCTGTTTAAATTGATCTGTAGTCGAGTTGGAAAGAGATTAAAATCGTGTGGGGCCACTGGGAGAAATTACATCGCTACAGTGAGTGGGAGGACCACTACAGCGGGTCTGCCCCAGCGGTGATACCCTCGCTATGGCAGGCTAGTCGAATCCTAGAAATTCCGCCCCAACGGACCTCGCCTCCGCTACAGCGAACTAGCCCTATATATTCAAAGCCTCTACCGCGACATATTTTTTACTACAGCGGTAATCACCACCGCGGACCATATGTCCGCCATAGCGCCCAACGCTGGCCAGACCTAATTTTTAAACCTCATTTCGAGATTTGACCTTATTTTTCTCCCAACTCTTCATCTATGCCGCCATTTAGGGCATTTTCAGAGATAATCACATGGACGCTTGGGAAAGGTAACCTTTAAGCCTTATTTATTCCATCCCCCTTGAATCTATTGCTTCATTTACTAAGCTTTGTCTATAAGAATTGATAAAAATAGAGACTTCCTAATTGTACAAACCCTAGGAAGGTGAAATGGGTTTTCTTGACTTGAAATAATGGAATTTTCAAAGGAATTACCTAGGTTCTTACTCTAGGCTAATTAACCAGCCCAAATGATATCTCCTTCTACACTTTGTAAATGGGTCAAGATTTGATTTCTTGAAACTGGTATTTTAAAAAGGGAAAAATGTTATTTATGACTTGTTTTGTTGTAGTTAACAATGGAATCTAGATTATTAATCCATAAATACCTAGAAAATCTAGTTTGGAGAAAAGTTTTGATTTTACCCTTGTGGGTCCAAAATTGCTTATAGATTCTCTAGAGTCTTGGCGATTACTAATGCCTTAACCTTTATTCTTGCTTACTCAGATTATTGTTATTCCTAGACCCTTCCTTCGCGGTTCTCCGATTCGAAAATGGGAAGCTGAAGACAAAATGGACGTTCGTGGCACCTGCTTGGCCTCTAGGTAGGTTACAGCTTACTTGAGTTAGACTTCGATTAATAGGTCATATATGTACAGTAGAAACTAACGGAGAAAGCATGCCTAGGTCTCCGGACATGGCGTTTGGTTGGATAGTCCTACATTGGTACTGTGATGTGTGGTTGTTGCTTCGTTATGTGTGTCGAATTCTCCTTGGTCATGTACATTAGTGTCTGTTATGATTGGTTGAATCTGTACTATTGTGTTGAGCCCTGTTGTTGATCCTAGTTACCTTATGGTTAGACTCCGATTAGCGAGGCCTATTTAGAGTTAGTTATTGTTGGAGAAAGCATGTTACGCCTTCGGGTATGAAGTTGGGATGGATTACTTAGGTTGGTACTGTTGTTTGATTTTGGCTTGTTTCCTTGTTGTGATCTATTAGCTTGTTGCCTGTTGTGATACTAGACTTGATATTTATAGATTCTTATGATAAGGTGTCCATGTGTGGCACGATTCGGCATTGATATACTCTTGTTGATATCGATATCATGCATGCATTCATACTTGCACATTGGGATTGGGTTGTGCACCACAACACATATATTGGATCGGGTTGTACATTCTGCAACATATATTAGATCGGGTTGTACGTTCTGCAACATATATTGGATTGGGCTGTGTGCCACAGCAGGTACATGGACTTTGCGGGTCCCCCGTGGGTCATGACTAGCAGGCGTGGAGGTCTTCAGCCTGGAGCATGTATGTATCATTGCATTACATAGTATTCTTATTTGCATATTCGTACTGTTGGATTTGGACTTGGTACTTGTACTTGTGATGCTACTCGGACTTGGCGTTCCTGTATTTGTTGTGTTAGTTCGGTATTGTGGGAATGGTATTGTTGAACCTGTAAGTGAGAAATTTAATCTCGAGTTACGTGTCACATATTGTTGTATTAGTAGATAGCCCTTGTACTAAGATAAGTGCGGTGAAAGTGATTGCGATTGACTAAGGTCAAAATCAGAATAATAAGTGTGACTTATTCTCCGATTGGTTTCGGTATGGTCATTCCTATTGTGTCTTAAGTGGTATTTGTGAAAGTCTGTTCTTGATTCGTATGGCTGGAGTATGGTGGATTATAGGTTCCTGTTAAAGGTTGTACATCCACCAAACAGTATAAGGAGGGACCTGGTTATGTATCGGTTCCCTTATGCAGTGCAGTACAAGAATCAACACAAGATTTTTACGTGGAAAACTCCTTGCTCAAGGGATTAAAAACCACGACCTACCCCAGTAGGATTTCAACTCCACTACACCGAGCAACTTCAGGTGACAACTCTATCGTAAGCTAGGAACTAACTCCCATAATCCCTCACCCTTACAATAATGCTTTTGCAATCTAGGAACTAACCCCCGTAGTCCCTTCACACTTGCAATACTCCGATTGCAACCAACCTTCACTTACCTAACTCTAGCGAAGGACCACTAATACACTTAGGGGTCATTTGGTGCATGGTATAGGCTGGGATATCCCAGCACTAATTTTTTGTACCGTGTTTGGTAGGAGGTATAATTTTATCCCAAGATAAATTTATACCTCCTACCAAACACGGTACAAAATGAAGCATAGTCCCAAAGGTAGGATATCCCAACTTATCCCACTAAGGTTGGGATTATTTTATCCCATCTAGAAGATGGGATAAAATAATCCCAGAAGGTGGGATAATTTAGTCCCGGGATAATTTTGGCTACCTACCAAACAACCCCTTAGACTAATCCTAGCCTAATGTACCACTCAACAGCTTGAGGAAACACACTTCCAACAAGCACACTTTGAGAATTTAAAGTACCTACAAACAGCTTCTAAACAAGAAGAGTAGGTTTACAATTTAAGCACAAATGAACAAAGATTTACAACAACCTAAAGAACATAGACTAAACTCATATCAGGATCTGGTTCTTCAGCTTGAAGGTAACTTTGCTCTTGTGATCACTTGAATTCTTGTGGTGGTAGCTTTTGCACAAGTTAGATTAGATTTTTCAAGTGATAAACAATATGTTGCAACATGTATTATATATAGTGGCAAGCATGTAGGATGGATAGAGACCACACATTCAATATTTGACCTAAAGCAAGGGCCAGCTCAACTGCTGTACTTGTGTGGAGTGAGTAGCTCGGCTTTACAGCTGTCTCTACGTACCGTGCAGGATGCACAAAGAGAATGTCACAGACCAGGTCTCTATCTGGTTATGAATCAGTTTGACAATCATTAAAACACGAATGCACTTGAGCTTATCAATTTCACCCTTTTTGATGATGACAAACTCATAGACAATGCTCCCCTGAGAACTAGATTCCACTTGTTCCCCCTGTAACGCAGACCATCATTTTCAAAGCATCCACAAACATGTTAGCGACAAAATACACATACACCGGAAGACCATGTCACCCACAGAAATTTCAAGTGAATTTTCAATTATTCCCCCTTATCTTTTTCAACAATAATCACACTTCCCCCTTTTGGCATCATCGAAAAGGGGAGTTGGTATAAGCAAAAAGGTTCGGCATTACAAACTTAGAGCCACTAGGGCAACACTATCATGAGAAGTAAGAGAAACATGCAAGCAGTTAGACTGGCACAAAACAGAGTAAAAAGCCCAAACAGGTAATACAGACACATAGCATAGTAGTCAAATCAGAAAATGCATAAAGGAGAAATTATCATTAGTGCCAGAACATACAGAAAATAGGGAATGGGATTCAAAAAGGGTCGGGAATATGAATTTGATATGAACAAGCTAAGGAGATTTGGGCTTCTGTGAATTTTGGGCCAGGGCTTTGAGGAGATTGTTCATTCGTTCACCGTTGACTCTTTGGCCCTCTATCATCTGATCCTTGAGATCATCCACCTTTAATGATAGCCTCTCATTGTCTGACTTAAGCTTCTCAATTTCCAATCTTGCAACTTTCAGAGCACCCGGAGAACCAACTTCTTTCTCTTTCTCAGATAGTTGAGCTTGACGGACTGCATTCTCAGCCTTTACTCTTTGTAGTTCAGCAGTAGTGATCTCTTGAGCTTCAAGCACTTTTGTGATTGTGGAGACACTTCCCACACCACTTTTCTTAGATATACACTCACACTCTTCCAGAGTTCCCATGGAAAACATATGCTTCTTAGAGCCAATAGTAGCATGGCCTATCCTGACCTTGAAGTGACCAAACTCCTTGGTCAGAAAAAAACCATATGGGAGCCCATGTTGACCCCCTGGTGCCCTCTCCACCTTGATGATATGTTCAATCATAATAGCAGGAATGTTGATAGGTTGGTAGCTAGTCAGTGCCTCCAAGATGACTAGGTCTTTGATAGAAGTCTTGGTGCGACCCTCTTTTCTTGGAAGCGGGACTTTGTTCACCATTTCAAACATGAGTTGAAACTCTCCTTTCAGCTCTTTCTTCAAAAGTCTAGCCCTTGACCCGGCATCCCTTACCCTATTCTTGACTATCATAACCTTGAAGTCACTTGAAGCCTCTGCCTTTTCATTTATGGTTCTCAACCCTTTAGTAGGAACTTTCAGAATTTCTCCCAATATATTTTCCTCCAACAAAAATTTAGTCCCACAAACTAATGCAATGAAAGTACTGAGATCATCGGAGTAGCAGAGATTTGCATAGAATTCAGAAACCTGTTCCTCATACACACTCGGTGCAGGTGGAGCAAAGAGATGACTCTATCCCTAAAATTCAACAATTTCAATCAGTTCCTTCATTCCAAATTTTTTGGCAACTTCAAGGTCAAACACCCTTCCCAGCAACACCTTTTGTTTCCCCAGAGATTCTTTTGTCTCAATTTTACTTTGAGAAACAATTTTGCTCACCCTTTGCTCATTTAAGGAACTGCATGCCTGAATCATCTCACGTTTTCTCTTCTATGAAGGGTTTGATTCATCTGTCGACTTGCCACCCTTATCCAGTGTGACCTTTGACTTACTGTTCCTCTTCTTGGAAATTTCCCCCATAAGTGAGACATCTTGCACTTCTGCTTCATTCTTTTTATCATTTCCTCTGGCAACTCTCCACGTCCACTAATTCAGTTTCATCAATCAATCTACTCTTCGTCTGAGAACCCCTAGCTCTTTTTCTTCCATTGGCTTTACTTGCTTGAAGAGCTAATTCAAGGGCTGCCTTTTCTGCATGCTTACTCTTCCTGGTTCTTGGTGCAGTTCGACGAACGGTAGTTCTCACCGAGGATGTGGATCCTTTGGTTTCTTTGACCTTTGACCTTTTCTTTATTTGAAAGACAAGAGGTAAATTATCTTCATCAGACTTATCAACATACGCACGTTGACCATGATCCTTCTCTGGTGACATCTTAGTAAGAGATACGACATCATGAAGTACAGGCTCAGAACTTAGGATCAGGTCAAAGTTCCTCCTAGATGACTCTGGTGCCTCACCCTACACAGGAGCTATCATAGGTCCAATTTTAAGGGTTCCTCGTGAAGAGGGAACTGGTCTCTCATTTGTTCTTGTGAAGACCTCTCATTTTCTAACTTACTCATGGTATACATGGTCTGAGCATGTTCTTCCATAAGAGCAACATCACTACTCATCCTACAAAAACGTCTCTGACCAATCCCAGAAATAGTACCATCTACTTTTATGAGAGACTCATCCGTTGACTCCTCTACTCCTTTACCAAGATCAACAGAAGAAGAGTTACCTTTTTCCATATTGTTTTTGCCAAACTGAGATGTTTGTTCCTCTTTGTCATTCGTGACTTTTCTTTTGACAGACCCTGAAGAGACCGGGTCCTCTTTAGCTTGATTTAGTTTCTCTGTGTTCTCGAAGGGTTAACTAGTAACTTCTATACCATTGTCTTGTTCTTCTCTTTCGTCAGTCATTTGAAAATACTTAGACACTGATACTGTACACCTACTGCTGACAGAGTCGGGTTTTTTGATTTGGACAGAGGTGACTGAAGAGGGTACAGTTTTTCTGCGAGTTTGACTGGAGACAGAGTATTTTGAGGAGGAGGTACCAAGATCTAAACTGATGGAGGTTTGGGATTTTGGGGAGAGCATGTGCTGGTTTGATTCAGGAGGATTTTGAGTGGTGAATTCTTCACTCGACATAATCGATGGTTTGATTTGAAAAGGAATGGGAAGAGTTTTAAGAGAATAAGAGAGATCATGTTTGTAATCGAAAAGGAAAGGTGAGAGGATATGTTTGGGTTTTTCAATTTCAACTGAGAAGAGGGGGAATGTAGTTGAGGATATTTGAGAAGGAACATGACGAATGGGTCGGGTCGATATAGAGAAGATGTAGCATTTTGGGAGGATTTTCAAAAAGCTGACTTGGCACTTAAATGACATTTTTATTTTTATACAAATGCTGAAAAGGCAACTAACCTGGGCTACAGAGACTAGGTCTCTGAGATTATTTCGGCAAAAACTCTGAAGTGTGCCATGTCACTTCTGCTTATGTTGTTCTGAGACATCCATGCGTGTATACATGTAACAGTATAGAAGTGAGTTAGATATCGATGAAAAACACTTTTTATAGGATTGTACCACTCCTCTTGACCTAGCCATCTTCAGCAACGTCCTTTCTGTATTCAACCTGCGCATGTTTGGAACTTTACTCAGCATCTATAGGTTCTTAAATATTTTAACATTTTCTCTTAGAAGTATCCTGTGTTTTGAATCACAGAAGGGGGTATTTTCATGTTTTCTAATTCCAGCGACACACCCTCTCCTGGGCAGTTACTTGAGTAAGAAAGCAATATTCATTTTTTGATCTCCTCCCTTTTTCACACTAAAGCTTTCCATCACAACTACTGACTCAGCTTGAGACCACATTCCAGATTAGGTCCCTTGAAATAATGAGTGGAGTGAGTTAAACTCCCTTTTTCTTATTCAGGGAAGTTTACTACTTTTTGATGCAACAAGAACTCCTTGTACACAAGAGATCCATGATATGGTTGAGGAACGAGTCTCTTGCAAGATATTCACCTTGTTCAGGATTTTCTGGAGTTAATTTTCTTTTGTAGCTTTTTCAACCCGTTCCCTCAGATCTATAATGCATACCACTATATCATCTCTTTCTTGCTCAGAACTGTAGATTTTTTAAATTATCTCCTTCTTCATTTGATAAGACAGCTATTAGAATGAACCTTTCTAGGTGTTAACCTTTTAGAAAGGGCCTGCTCTGATACCAATTGTTAAAGGCTGTGCGTCCACCAAACAGTATAAGGAGGGACCTGGTTGTGTACCAATTCCCTTATGCAATGCAGTACAAGAATCAACACAAGATTTTTACGTGAAAAACTCCTTGCTCAAGGGATTAAAAACCACGACCTACTCCAGTAGGATTTCAACTCCACTACACCGAGCAACTTCAGGTTACAACTCTATCGTAAGCTAGGAACTAACTCTCATAATCCCTCACCCTTATAATAACATTTTTGCAACCTAAGAACTAACTCCGGTTGTCCCTCCACACTTGCAATACTCCGATTGCAACCAACCTCCACTCAGCTAACTCTAGCTAATGACCACTAATGCACTTAGACTAATCCTAACCTAATGTACCAGTCAACAGCTTGAGGAAACACACTTCCAACAAACACACTTTGAGAATTTAAAGTACCTACAAACAGCTTCTAAACAAGAATAGTAGGTTTTCAGTTTAAGCACAAATGAACCAAGATTTACAACAACCTAAAAAACATAGACTAAACTCATATCAGGATCTGGTTCTTCATCTTGAAAGTAGCTTTGTTCTTGCGATCACTTGAATTCTTGTGACGACGGCTTTTGCACAAGTTAGATTAGGTTTTTCAAGTGATACACAATATATTGCAACATGTTGTATATATAGTGGGAAGCATGTGGGATGGTTAGAGACCACTCATTCAATATATGACCTAAAGCAAGGGCCAGCTCAATTGTTGTACTTGTGTGCAGTGAGTAGCTCAGCTTTACAGCTGTCTCTGCCTACCGTGGAGGATGCACAGAGAGCAGATCACAGACCAGGTATCTATCTGGTTCTGAATCAGTTTGACAATCATCAAAACACGAATGCACTTGAGCTTATCAGTTCCTATATAGGCTTGAATACTGTATCGATACTATTGGTAAAATCCCTCCCCCATATTAATAATGTAAATTGACTGAGATATTGCTTACCATACTTATCTGTTGTTTGCTATTGTTATTGTAATATTCTAATTGTTGTCGGCCTATGATGCTTACCAGTACGATTGTTGTACTGATGCTACTCTTGCTACACCCTTTTCGGGGTGTAAAATTGTTTCGGGTTGACTTCGTGATTAGTAGCTCCCGAGGATTCACCGGTGGCTATCTTGAAGACTTATGTTTATTCATTCCAACAGGGGTTGTACTTCATTGTAATTATTTCATCCTAGTTATATCTAGAAGCTTTTGTACCAGTGTAGACCCGATTTTGGGGAGATGGTTGTATAAGTACTCTAGTTTCACATTTAATTAATGACATGGAAAAATGAGTTCTTGATGAGTTTTTCAACTGGTGTCTTGCATTGTGTTGTTTGCAAAAAGGGTCCGCCTACTAGGTGGGATTAGGTCGGTCCCGCACAACCTCGATTTGGGTCGTGAAAAATACCCATACAACCTACTCCTTCTATTCCTCCAAGCACTCAGAAAAATCAAACCCCCAAAATATTCGTGTCTGCGTCACCATCGTTGGTTCCTGAAGAACACCTTGTGTAGAATGAGAGTGATAAGACGGTTTCAGTGTCAAAACTCTTGGGTAACACTGAAGAAATTGAAGAAAAAGAAGGGGGTTTTGAGATTACGAATCAAAAACCGAGTGAAATCAGAGTGGCGAATCGTCAAAAGAAAGTGATAAGACTGTAAAACAGAGTTCCTCTGGTGCTGCTGCAGAGGAACAAGAAAAGATTGCAGAAAAGGAAGCCTCTGAGAAAACTGTTGTTGTATCAGGTATCACTCTACCCCTAGATAGTGCTAGGTATGATGGGTTAGACAAAGGACACTCTTAGTCCTCTGTTGACCATCTTTTTTATGGAAGTCTCAATGAGGGATGGAAAAGGGAGGTCTAATATTTTAGAAAGTGAGGCTGAAATTATTGTTGGGTTTATGAAAGTTGTTGATAAACTAAAATGGGGGAAAGTTGTGAGGGATCAGGTGCCTCAACTCAAGGGGAATCTTTTGATAAACTAAAAGAAGGAGAAACTGGTGAGGGAGCAGGTCCCTCAACTCAAGGGAATCCCATTCCCTTGTGTTTAAGACTACCCCTATGTGGCATGGGACACCAGGTTCCACAAGATTTAACTTAGACACTACTCCCCAACTTGCGTCAACTAACTGTGCCCTTAGGAGACCTTTCTACAAACAAGGAACCGATTACTGTTACTCCTTCTAAGGAGGTTGATGATGATGATAAAGTATCCTTGAACCTTGTATTTGAAAGAAAGTTTGGGTCCTTGCCAAAGGATCGAGTGAGTAAGTAGAAGCACATTGCCAAAAAGGAGCCAACCACTAGACAAAAAAAAAAAAGCCCAGTTAGACTCTGCCCTGAAAGCTAACAAGGAGAAAAACTCTTAAATAAGAAGTGGAATCTAGTAAAAAGATCTTTGGTAGATGAGGAGGAGGTGTCACCAACAGAGGTGGTGGAAATTGATGAGGGGGACAATGAAGTGGAGGAAAATCCATTTGAAAGAAAAAAGTTCTAAGAAAGAAAAATTAAGGAATGGTAAGTCAGCATTGGTTGCTGCAAAGGAACCTAGTGCTGAGGTTAAGGAATCTGAGGAGAAGAAAGAAAAGACCTGCCCTCTCAGGAAGAGAAAGGCAAGTGTGAGTGAGGAACCTGGTTCCTCATCAAAGAAACAAAAAACTAAAATATCAGAATGGGAAAGGAAAGAAGTTTTGAAAACTCAAAAAGTACTGAATGGAAGGGTAGTTGATCTTGAGATTGCTGAGAAGCCTGGGATGAAGGAACTATTAGAGATGGTGGAATTTTAGAAATGGGGTCATTTATTCAAACCTCCAGTTCCTAGCCTATTTGAAGATGAGGTAGTGGAATTCTATGCCAACTTCGTTTTCACAGATGAATCTATCTTTTTGCATGTGAATGGTACAGACTTCACTCTCGATGAAGAGAAAATTGGGGAAATTCTTGGAGTTCCCCCTGACAGCTTAAAGATGGTTAGAAAGAGATCAACCTCAGAGGATTTATTGAACATCATTGCAAAGTAGGAGGGGACCATATCGAGGGAACGAGTACACAAGAAGCAGCACAAGCCCAAGTACCAGCTCCTGTTCGAATTGGTAAACAAGGTGTTGTTACCCGTGCTGAGAGGAGATCTATGGAAGCCATCCCAAACTTGTAACTCGTAGAAGCCTTGGCCAACTTCACTGCAGTCAGCCTGCCTGCTCTGATGCTAGAGCATATGGTAAAAGTGGTCACAGTTAAGGATGGAAGGCATGGATTTCCATATGGTTTCTTTCTTACCAAAGTGTTCGAGTACTTTGAGATCAAGGTTGGTAAGGTGACTGTGAGAACCAGGAAGCAAATGTTTACTTTGGGTACTCTTGATGAGTGCGAGTACGTGCCTAAGAAGGGAGGTTGTTACACCCCGTAGTTCTGTACGTTGAAATTCATAAGCGCTGGTCGTTTCAAGTATGGACTTTGGAGTTGCCTTCAAGGATAAATATATTTGTATGCGTTTATCTTACGGTTGTGAAGGTCTAGCTCATACAATAAGTTGGCAGGGATTGAAGACCAGGTGAATTACGGAAATTGAATTTGTTGGAATGTTGGAGAAAGTATAAAGGGAAACTTTGGTCCGGTCACGACCCAACCGGAGGGCCATGATGGGCACCTGGTGCTAACCTACCCGGGCACCTCTTATCGTGATCTCATATTCACATCTAGGTGAGCCACATGGATTACTCATAATTTACATACATCAATAGAGCTAATCTCGTTGGGCAACAACACATTTTTATCATCATCAATAAACGATGCCCATATCCATATACACAAGCCGACGAGGCTATCAAAATGATATACAAAATATGCGCCGACAATGCTGCAAGACATCTAATCATACACAACAGTCTACGAGCCTCTAAGAAGAGTAGGTAACATTATATAGGCAGGACAGGACCCTGCCATGCCCATATGTATGTACACAAAAGAATAATACCCAAAAGTTGTAGCTCCGAATGAAATGGAGCTCCTCTATGCAGTCACTGAATAAGAAATTTATGGATCAAGCCTGTCTCCCTGTCCACCTGCGGGCATGACGCAACGTCCGCAAACAAAAGGACGTCAGTATGAATATTGTACTGAGTATGTAAAGCACAATCAACATCATAATAGGAGCATAAGAGACAACATAATAAGTAGCATAAGAAATAGCATAAGATGGGAGTATCGGGAGGTAGCAAGCCATCATCATATTTACTTACTTTCCTTTCATAGGGACCTTCCCTTTCTAATGCATACTCGTGTACATACATATATATATATATATACATATATCCAAATCCATACTCATATCCATATTCATGTTCATATTCATACCCATAGCATACCCGACCATGACAGTTCGGTGGTTTCACATACCCGGCCATAACAAGGCTCGGTGATTATACATACCTAGCCCTACCAAGGCTCAGTGTTATCCGTACCCAACTGCAGTGGTGAGCGCACAATAGGTATCATACTAGGCTATATAAGCTCGGTGTTACATATTAGTCATACGTAGACACATTTACATAAGAGCTCATGAGTATCATCAACATCATTACCATCATCGTTTTCATTACGTCTATCCTTAGAGGATCACTATGATAGAAGGGATGCAATAGAATCGTGTACGTATCGAGAATCGTAAGCTTTGGAAATCTTAGAGATAGAGTCATTTGGAAGACTTTATGGAATTCATGAAAGGATATGTATACCAAAGGAATGATGCCTTAATGAAAGAGGGGTTAGCCTTACATACCTCTTCGTCTTCTTAACTATTTAATGTTCACCATTGAATCTTGAATAATCTACATTAAGAAGGATTCATACCTTGGTTAAGCTTTAATGATACTCTTAAATTCAAACTAGAATAATTCATGATCTAATGAAAATTGGGTAGCATTTCCCCTATTTCGTCAACTTCCACCATTTTACAAAACAACTCCCAACAACCACAATAAAATCCATAATACACTCACACTATCATAATCAAGCAATCATATTACATTAAACCTTTAAAATCTATCCGTGTGCTCAACTTATACCAACAACTCCACACCCATTTTAGCACATTTTCATATAACGCTTCTTTATCACCATTATTACCTTCCATAACATGATTATATCCATATCATACTATGAATCATGACTCAATATAGTTTACTACTCATAAAGATCATAAAAACTACATTTAGACTTCATTTTCTACTTTCTTCTACCCAGGTTTTGCTACAACCAAACATTCTCATTAACATGAAATAAGCATGGAAACTAACCTTTTTATCCCATAGAAACAAGATTTGGAGAAGCTATCAACTTGTACAAAAACCCTAGCTACAATGCCCAAGTATTTCTTGAAATTTACCAACCCTAGGAAACCTTCAAACACATGAACACTTGATTCTTGCTATTTGATCTTTGTAATCTCTTGGGTTTGGGTGTAATATGATTAGAGAAGGATTTTGGAGTTTTTGGAGAGCTTGGAAGAATATGGGAAATGAAAATGAGCAAGGGTCGTCTATGTTATAAAATAAAATTTTTGACCCGGCCCGATTTATATGGCCTATTATACGGGCCATATAATTTATATGGTCCGTATAACCAGGCCGTATAATACCACCAGGCCACACCCTTCTCTGGAGAAAACCTACGGACCATTATAGGGGCCGTATAATTTATACAGTCCGTACAAATGGCCGTACAACTGGAAAATTTCGATTTTCATTCTCGTCGACTCGTTTGACTTCCAATCCTCATGGAACCTTCTTACCACTTGTATAACACTTCATTAACCATACAACAGGCCCTATAGCAGCCCCTTAAGATATCCCAAATAACCGTTAGCTCAATTATAGCGAAAACCTTTCCGAACACTGCTTATATTTCACTTCCTTCAACAAACTAAATTACACATTTTCGTATGACTTCAAAATCTTATGGTATGCTCCTTAATTTATCTACTACCTTCCTTAATCTCGTAAGGATTTCATAATCACCTTAAGCTCACATTAGCCTATCCACAAGGCACAAGTCCGAAAATTTCTGAGGTGTAACAGGTCCAATTTGGAAGAAGAATATATTTTAGTATATGAGGAGTTTTGATGCAAAGAAAAAGCGTAAAGTGAAGTTCATGAAGTCTAGTTTTCGATGCAACAAACTGCTCATCGATTCGGTATCGGAGTAAGGAGATATGGACGTTACAAGTCGGGCTGACAGGCCAGGAAAATGGTCTGCGCGAATGCGCCAAGGAGTGGCACGAACGCGCAGAGGACCAAGGGCCAACTCAGCACGAACGCGCCACTAGTGGGCGCAAACGCGCTGAGCAATTTCTAGGTCCGTGCAACCCGACTCTAGAACATTTTGAAAAGGGTTTTACCCTCTTATTTTCCATTCAAACACCTTCCAAACCCCTCTCAAACTTCTGGAATTTTCCCACAACTTCCACCTATCAAATTTTAACGTAAATCGAGTATAATCTCTAGATCCTGGCCCAGACAGCGTATAGTTGCGGTTATAAAATCATATTGCGGCGAGTCTTGGCTTGAACTCAAAGTGGAAAGTGAAGATATTGTGGTTCTAGTGGAAGTAAGGTATGAATCTTCCTTTATTGATATTGATTTAGGTTTATTTACGGAGATAAAGTTATTAAATAATCGTATAATGAGTTGGTTAGTTGAGAAATTTGGAAAACATCGTGAGAGATGTTTTATGGAGCATATTGGTATTGATAATGTTGTTGTTGATGTTGGTATTGTTGTTGTTGTTGTTGGTTGTTGGATTATGATTTTGGGTTTTGCATATAAACAGGGGAGATGCTGCCCGATTTTTGGCAGGATATGAAGTAGTTTAATTTGGAAGCTTAATATAAGTATACGACGATAAGTCTAACGATAGTATGAATTCTCTCAAATGTAGATTTGCGAGCTCGGGAGGATAAGTGTAAGTGGTAGGAGACAAATAGGTATGTTAAGGTTAGTCTTTTTCTTTCCGAAGGCATGACTCTCTCTTTATGATCCTATATATGTTTTCCATAACGTCCCTATGTCCCAAAAGCTAGAAGTTCATAATTCTCAAGGTTTTATAATGCTAAAGATGAAGTATGTTTTATGATGATGATTCTATTTCTAGAAATTCCAAATCTTATGAATTGATGACATTATGAGACTATGGAGCTTATTTCATGATTTTCTTGATTCCATTCGTTGTTGTTGACCTCACCTTATGTTATTTGTTCCTTCAAGGTGAGATATAACGATGACGATTATTTCATAATATAAATCGGAGGTTACCGACCTTATGCCACTCCGATAGAGTGGTAACTTTTATTTGGGCTCTCATGCATGCTACTTATATTATATATGTATGCTATATATATAAGTATACAGGGGATATGGGAAAAGGGAGAGGCGTTATATACATATAGCCACCTGATCAGTTGGTATATTATGACATCGTTCCGGACGCGGGATATATAGGTATGAATCGGGCTGCACGTTCCGCAGCACTATTATGATATATGTGTATGAGATGTTTTCTTTTGAAAGTTAAGCATGCATGATATCCGCCTTATGAGGCAATCAGATGTGCAAGTTATCTCTTTATCTCATGTTATGTTCCATACTTCTTGTTATGTTGTTATTCATACCTTACATACTCAGTACACTGTTCGTACTGACGTCCTTTCTTGTGGACGCTGCGCTCATGCCCGCAGGATCAGGTAGCCAGCCAGACGATCCAGACTAGCAGGATCATCCCTCAGCCGCAGTCAGTGCGCTCCATTGGTCCGGAGCTGCAGCCCTTTTTGGTATGCTATTTTTCGATGTAGATGTGTGGGTATGGCAGGGCTTTGTCCTGTATTTTCTATAGCTTATATTCCATAGAGGTCTGTAGACAGTTGTAAATAGTAGAAGTGTCATGTATCTTTGTGGTCTCCTATTTTATGTACAGTGCATTTAGTGGCCATGTCAGACTGCGTTGTCATCCTTTGCACGTATGCCTATATATATATCCATGTGTATAAATTATGAGTTTTCGAGGTAGAGTTTATTGCATTAATTTTACGACAGATGCTATCATTCAGATATGAGTTAGAAATGGGCCACCAGGTTTTTCAGCATATGGTAAATACGAGTTTAGGGGTGCTTGGTCAGTATTGGTCGAGCACTCGTCAAAGCCCATTAGTTTGGGTCGTGAAAAAAGTGGTATCAAAGCAGTTCGTTCTAGGGTTGTCTACAGACCGTGTTCGGTAGAGTCCTGTTTATGGGTATGAAGCCGACCACACTTATAAATAGGAGGCTGCGGGACATTTAGGAATCATTGACCTTTCCTTCTATCCTAAATCGTGCAATAGATCCAGAGTCTAGGAAATATCATTTCTGACCCTCTTTTCCTGTAGGTAGGTGCAGCTTGATAAGAGATGAAGAGATCGGCTTCAGACAGTGGGGGTGCCAGGAAGGCCCCCAGGGTGGATTCGAGACCTCAGGTCCCAGGACCGAGTAGGAGGAGTTCTAGTTATTATATTGAGACAGACCCTTCCGAGGACATCGAAACGATCCCCCTAGAGTTCGTAACTTCCATAGAGGAAGACCCGTCGGAAGACAGTTATGAGACGGACCCGTCTGAGGGTTCGTATGAGACACCGGTGGAGGAGGCTCCCGAGGATGTACCAGAGTTGACCCCTCCAGTTTCTTCTATGGTGGAGAACTATGTTAGGGCAGCGTGTTACCGATTATTCTAGCCCTTTATATTGTCCTTCGGTAAATCAGGAGTTACTAGGGTTTTTGTTCCCCCCGAATTCGGATAGAGGAGATGAGGAGCTCCAGACCAGTAGATGGCAGGAGGACGATGAGGAGGATACTTCACTTCACAGCCCTCCAGACCAAGAGCAGGATAGGCCGGCTACAGGTACATGAGTCTTTTATTGTAATTTCTTATGTGTGTATAATCATTGTAGGATATAATTCATAGTTGACCAATAGGAATTCTAAAGGATCCAATGACCTAAGTATTTTAGGTACTGCGACTAAGATGTTTTTGCCACCACTAGGAATCTTAAAACTAGGAATGGAAGACAGTCGTGTGTGTTGATTGATGGTTATTATTGGGGGGTTCCAAAGACTAAGCCAGCATTTTATCGGTCAGAAGAGTAAGGGACCTTTCCAATCCGGATGGAGATGCATTACAGGAATTTTATTGGGATCCGTTATAACTTCAACTTGTTTTAGGTCAAATGATAAAGGCCACGCAGCAGAACGGATGCGATTCTTATCATTATGGGCACCTCGAGTTGTTAGACAAAGGTGATAAAGGTTATTTGGCAGTAGGAAAAAAAAACATAAGACAAAAATTGAGTGATGTCGGCTTATGAAAAGAGAATAGGTGTTCGAGTGGGGGTCAATTACTAAGCCTATATTGTCAGAAATTCGTAATCAAGGATTTAGGAAGTATGCTAAGAAGTCCTACAGATCCAGACATAAGAGAAGCATGAGGAACTAGAATAGCTTGATGGAAATTGGAAGCGTGTGAAACTCACGGTTGGAAACTCTAAATGATTGCTAGAGATAAGGTGGACCGGCTTAGCAAAGAGAGAGAAGACGTATTACAGCTACAGAATTAGGACGAGTTTAAATAGTATTGGGGGATACTTTGTAAGTAAGGTGTTAGTAAAGGTATATACGATATCCTATGTGTGGTTAACCGGTATGCGTGCCCCGATGATCGACGTTGCGATATGTTAGGGGTACTAATTGAACAGGGTATTCAAGTTCAAGTGGCAAGTTGACATTATTTCCTCTAAAGGTTAGAGTTGGATAAGCCTAATATAATAATATCAGGGAAAAGAAGAAAGTGAGTATACAAGAGTAAGAAGATTAGGATGCCCTGAGAAAAGGAGAAGTGTGAGCAAGGGAAGTATATTGCTAACAAGGGTCAAGTAAAGCTTCCGAGAGAGAGTTAGGACGATGATAGAGGTAAAGGACCATTTGAGCGAATTTCAAAAGTAAGAATACAGAAAGAATAGAGTATGGTAGTGTGGAACGAAAGGACGAATGTATAGGGCCCGAAAATAAATTTTGATAAGTGGGATTGAAGGGCAGTAACAACGAATATGGATGTGAATTGGGAAAGAATAAGCAGGATTTTGCTAATATGCTAAAGAGTTTCTGACTTTTGAGGGGCATCCGAAGAGGTGAATGCATAGTCATAATAACACGCCACAATTACCTCGGAAACGAAGAAGCCCTTCTAAAAAAATGACTTAGAGATAGAATGGATTTGCACTTCTGAAAGGTTATTCTACGAACTCCAGGGCCAACGTTATAAAATGGCAAGTAGAGAAGAGCATTTGGGAGTAAAGGAACTCAAAACCCCCAAGGATGAAAGTAAGAAGGGCACACTAACGGATTGGTTGAAGGAAGTCGAGCAATCACCAAGGACAAGAGAGAGGCTAATAAGTTAACAAAGTTGACCAGGAGGCAATATATCAGTGACAGAGGATAAGAACCTCTGTAAAGGAGGCAATATATCAATGACAGAGGATAAGAACCTCTGTAAAGAGTATAGAGATTCGATCATAAAGGAAATAATGATACACGGGGAATATTTATAAATATGAACTAGCTGTAGTGGCAAAAATAAAAATGAAGGCTTGACCAAAAGAAGAAGGGAAAGAGTGTACTTTGTAAGGATTTCATGATAAGAACAAGAAGCGGCAGGACACTGGAAGAACTACGATGCATAGCTGTGATGCAGAAAAGTAGTTAGGGAGAGTTACGGGACAAATGAGCTAAGCAAATGAAAGATATAGAATATTCACTTTAATGGTATAATATAGACGAAAATCGGAATGGGGAACGCAGAGCAAGAAGAATTTCAAGGGTGTTAAGAAGATGATCGTGGAAAAAGACTAGGGTAGAAGGAGCGAGGTATAATCGGACGCTCCATAAAGGGGCTTAATGAATTTCACTATCCCTATTAATCCATTAGTCCAGGGAATTACAAGTCATAAAAGGTAGAATTGGAAAGACAATAAAGGGGGCAACTGCTTTGGATTGGATATGTATGAGCATTGATTTAATACTAGACTTCAACTAGCAGAAAGGAAAATAAGTCAAACCATACGATGAAGGAACTCCAGTATTACAAGAAACAGAGGAGTTGAAGGATCGTTGTCGGCCAGAGGATTATCAAAGATGATTACTACTCAAAGGTTACTAGTGTATAAAAACATTCTTAAAATGGGGGAAGAGAAGATTTAGTCCTGAAATGAATTATGACATTCCCAAAATTCCAAAGAAAGAAATGTATTCGCTTAAAGAAGCCAAAGTTTGAGATGTATTGATATATCGAGAATGTATCAGGAGAAAGCAGAAATGGATTAGAAATAAGTATATTATGGGGCAGGTACGGGAAAGAAAGGATGATAGGAAAGTAAGGGGATTAATGAGTCAATGAGAACGATTCTCATTGACGTGAGATATGATGTTTCTAGAACATGGTTCGAATCGCGCGTACCGGAGAAATTTTGACCGCATCTAAATACACAGTGACATATTCTTAAGGGTAACAAGAGGATAAGAAAGGTTTGCAGGTCATCCAGAAAAATAAGAAGAATGAAATGAATACCAAGGACAATTGAGTTACAGCGAAAGGGAATCTTAGTGCCAGAATAAGTGAGAATCTTAACAAAAAGGATAATTATAGGCAGGCGGCGATCTCCAAAGAGGAGGAAGGTAGTGTGCTTATGGGTAGCAAGATAGTAGTACTGCCGGGGATTAAAGAGCATGTATTATGAGATGCAGAATATGAGAGCGTGTATTATAGAACTATATGAATAATCATCGAGAAGAAATGGCCAATAAAAATTATGTAAGGGCAGCAATAGAAAGTCAACGAAGAATAAAGGTTAATTGAATGATCACTGGTATGAGGAAATCAAGAGTAAGCGTACTTATGTTAGAAGGAAGTTGTGGTAAAGTAAGAGTTTACCTTAGTCCCATACTTATAGGTCTATATTGCAAAAATTGAGGAGAAGAAAGTAAAGGAAAAGTTCCAATATGAGTTCAAGTATATTTTGAGTCATGAATTAGTTTGAACTATGATTATTAGCTTATCATTAGTGTAACCCTGCTACAAGGAATAATAAAGATGGTGAGGGAACATTGTGTATGTACATATCTGAGAGATTGTGTGAGGGTATTGTTATAGTTAAGCTTGGAAAGGAATTGGAATGGATAGTTGAGGTAAACAACCGTTAAGAGTAGGGATTCGTCGGCAATAAAAATACTATTGTGAAAGTAACTATGATGAGATTGTGAGAAATCAAGGGGTCTGACCAATAGACTACAAAGAGATGATGTGGTGCGTATGCGAGATCGACAAGTATGAAAAGAGATGGCCCAAATTAGCACCAAAGAGGCAAGCAAAGGAAGGTGCCATAGTTGAATAAGAGAATTGTGTATCAGCAAGTAAGAAGAGATACTTGCAAGTCAACGGATAGCCATAGCAGCTGCTGATCAGAACTACCTTAATGGAAGGAGAACGATGACCAAGTATTAGTTGATTCCTGATTGTATACATAAGAACAGAAGGCTACAGAATTTATGAAAAAGTTCAATAAAGAGCTAAGAGGGAACGAGAAGAGGCTGACCAACTTATATTCTAAAGATAAGGCAATCGGAGTCTAGGAGAAGGGAAATAACTTCAAGAAATCAATGAAAATGTCATGGATTTGCAACTACAAATTCGAGGACAAATGTTTTAAGGGGGGAAGGATGTTACACCCCGTAGTTTTGTACGTTGAAATTCCTAAGTGCTGATCGTTTCAAGTATGGACTTTGGATTTGCCTTCAAGGATAAATATATTTGTATGCTTTTATCTTCCGGTTGTGAAGGTCTAGCTCATACAATAAGTTAGGGAGGATTGGAGAGCATGTGAATTACGGAAATTGAATTTGTTGGAATATTGGAGAAAGTATGAAGGGAAAATTTGGTCCAAATTGGAAGAAGAATATATTATAGTAAATGAGGAGTTTTGAGGAAAAGTAGAAGCCTAAAGTGATGTTCATGAAGTCCAGTTTTCGACGCAACAAACTGCTCATCGATCCGGTATCGGAGTAAAGAGATATGGACGTTACAAGTCGGGCTGCAGGCCAGGAAAATAGTATGCGCAAACGCGCCAGGGAGTGCCGCGAACGCTTAGAGGACCAAGGTCCAACTCAGCACAAACGCGCCACTAGTGGGCGCGAACGGGCTGAGCAATTTCTAGGTCGGTGCAACCCGACTCTAGAACATTTTTGAAAAGGGGTTTACCCCTTTATTTTCCATTCAAACACCTTCCAAACCCCTTTCAAACTTCTGGAATTTTCCCACAACTTCCACCTATCAAATTTTAATGCAAATCAAGTATAATCTCCGGATTCTAGCCCAGACAGCGTATAGTTGCGGTTATAAAATCATATTGCAGCGAGTCTTGGCTTGAACTCAAGGTGGAAAGTGAAGATATTGTGGTTCTAGCGGAAGTAAGGTACGAATCTTCCTTTATTGATATTGATTTTGGCTTATTTATGGAGATAAAGTTATTAAATAATCGTATAACGAGTTAGTTAGTTGAGAAATTTGGAAAACATCGTGATGGATGTTTTATGGAGCATATTGGTATTGATAATGTTGTTGTTTATGTTGGTATTGTTGTTGTTGTTGTTGTGTTGTTGATGTTTGTATTGTTGTTGTTTTTGTTGGTTGTTGGATAATGATTTCGGGCTAGGCATATAAACAGGGGAGATGCTGCCCGATTTTTGGCCGGATATGAAGTAGTTTAATTTGGAAGCTCAATATAAGTATACGACGATAAGTCTAACAATAGTATGAATTCTCTAAAATGTAGATTTACGAGCTCGGGAGGATAAGCGTAAGTGGTAGAGGACAAAAAGGTATGTTAAGGCTAGTCCCTTTCTTTCCGAAGGCATGACTCTCTTCTTATGATCCCATATATGTTTTCCATATCGTCCCTATGTCCCAAAACCTAGAAGTTCATGATTCTCAAGGTTTTATAATGCTAAAAATGAAGTATGTTTTATGATGATGATGATGATGATTCTATTTCTAGAAATTCCAAAGCTTATGAATTGATGCCATTATGAGACTATGGAGCTTATTTCATGATTTTCTTGATTCCATTCATTGTTGTTGACCTCACCTTATGTTATTTGTTCCTTCAAGGTGAGATATAACGATGACGATTATTCCATAATATAAATCGGAGGTTACCGACCTTACGTCACTGCAATAGAGTGATAACTTTTATTTGGGCTCTCATACATGCTACTTATATTATATATGTATGCTATACATATATACATATGTATATATATATGTATATATACATAGGATATGGGAAAAGGGCGAGGCGTTATGTACGCATAGCCACCTAATCAGTTGGTATATTATGACATCGTCCCGGACGCGGGATATATGGGTATGGATCGGGCTGCACGTTCCGCGGAAATAAGATATATATATGGATCGGGCTACACGTTCCGCAGCAATATAATATATTTATGGATCGGGCTGCACGTTCGGCAGCAATATAATATATTTATGGATCGGGTTGCACGTTCCGCAGCACTATTATGATATATGTATATGAGAAATGTTTTCTTTTGAAAGCTAAGCATGCATGATATCCGCCTTATGAGACAATCAAATGTACAGGTTATCTTTTTATCTCATGTTATGTTCCATACTTCTTGTTATGTTATTATTCATGCCTTACATACTCAGTACACTGTTCGTACTGACTTCCTTTCTTGTGGACGCTGCGCTCATGCGCGCAGGATCAGGTAGCTAGCCAGACGATCCAGACCAGTAGGATCACCCCTCAGCCGCAGTCAGTGTGCTCTATTGGTCCGGAGCTGCAGCCCTTTTTGGTATGCTATTTTGCTATGTAGATATGTGGGTATGGTAGGGCCTTGTCCTGTCTTCTCTATAGCTTATATTCCATAGAGGTCTGTAGACAGTTGTAAATAGTGAAAGTGTCATGTAGCTTTGTGGTCTCCTATTTTATGTACAGTGCATGTAGTGGCCATGTCGGACTGCGTTGTCATCTTTTGCACGTATGCCTATATATATATATATATATATATATATCCATGTGTATAAATTATGAGTTTTCGAGGTAGAGTTTATTGCATAACTTTTACAGCAGATGTTATCGTTCAGATATAAGTTAGAAATGGGGCACCAGGTTTTTCAGTATATGACAAATACGAGTTTAGAGGTGCTTGGTCAGTATTGGTGGGGCACTCGTCACAGCCCATTGATTTGGGTCGTGACAGAGGTTTTGGCAGTAGCTCAACGATCTCGAGTCTGATTGATGCCCAGGAAAGGACAAATGATGAGATCAAAAAGTTGAGGGCTGAAAATGCCATTCTGAAGACTGATCTTCAGCAATGTGCAACAGGAAGGGAGGAACCAGGTGCCAGTGGGCCTTTGAAAGAAGAAAATGCTCAGCTGAAGGCTGAAGTGGAAAAATTGAAGGCGAAAGTGGTGGAACTGACTGGACAACTGGCCCATGACAAGTGGGCTGCAAATGAAAGGATAGACAAGCTTCTCAAAATGATCCCTTGAGCTAGTCCATCCACTTAGTCTCCAATTTCCTTACTTCCTATGTGCTTATTTCTAAACCCCTGTGTCTCCCTGTTCTCATGTTTGTTCCATCCTTTTAATCCTTATTTGGTAATGACTGTGGTACTCTTGGTTATTTAATTATCATACTTTGTGCTCCTGACTCTACTAAGTTTTTTATGGTATTAAATTGGGCATTATCTTTCTTTTTATGCAACGTTATTCAACCTTATTTGTTTTGTTGTTGCTCATGTTGTGTTGCCTCAGTGGCCATAGGTTAATATTGTTTCTGCTATATTTTTGCTCGTGCTATTGTACTTACTCTTTTCAATGATGCCAAAAAGGGGAAGAAATCAGGGGAGGTAATTAAGGGAAGATACCATGCTGGTAAATGTTGTTATGTTGTTATGTTGATGGTTCTGATTCTACGGGGGAACAAGTGGGGCATCTGGTTCTCAGGAGAACATCAATTATGAGTTTGTCATCATCAAAAAGGAGGAAATTGATAAGTTATGCTATTATGTATTTTGATGGTTTGACAAACTAATTCGAGGAACCAAATATGTTTTTAGAGGAACCAAATGGGATCAGGTTCTAGACGTTGTAGATCAACTCTACAGCTGTAAAGCTGCTGACACTGTACCGACTGGCAGCAGTGCAGCAGCACAGCTGCAATTTGCTAGTGGCCAAAACAAAATGAAATGTCACTTTCATATCAACTCACTTGCTCTACCTATATAAACAACATGTTACAAGTGAAAACCTAACACTTACAATCTAAAAATATCTCATATCTCAAGTGCAAGTCGCCGCCTCTCAAAGTGCTCTTAAGAACAAAGCTACAACAAACAGAAGGACCAGTTCCCAATCACTGAAGATGTCTTAAGTCCTTAGGTTTGTTGAGTCTTTGTCTTTTGTTATTTATCTTGTATTCCTACACTATTTTCAAGAAGTGTCATAGTAGGACAGTTTCTCAACTATTCTGAGTTGTTCACCTGGCTAGAGTTAGTCAAGGTGTGTTTTTGCAATAGAGTTATTGTAAAGGTCTTTCAATAGGGTTATTGTAAGGGGGAGGGATTAAGAGTTTAATTCCTAGGTTGCAATAGTTTGTAATATGAAGTTTGCTCATTTATAGTGAAGTTTGAGCAAAATCCTACTGCAGTGGGTCGTGGTTTTACTCCCTTGAGTAAGGAGGTTTCCACGTAAATATCTTGTGTTATTTACTTTCTGTCTGACTTAAGGAATAGATAGAGAACCTGGTTCTCTATACTGTTTGGTGGATTCATATATTCCATCAGCTATGTTGTGGATTGATCGATATTTGAGTTCTCTTTATTCAATGTATACATAATTAATAATGGCAATTTACCACCTGTGTCCATGTTACTTGATGTTTGATTTTATGCATGCTCGTTCAGTTTAGCATACATTAATAAAATAAAATAGGAATAAGCGACGGATAAATTTTGTAGCTAAACAGCAAAATTAGTCGTTAATCCTATTTAGCAACGGATTAGCGGCGGATTATCAAATAAATTTGTTAACTATGAACAGTTTAGCAACGGATTATATCGTAGCTAATTTTAGTTTTTTTGTGGTGATAGTGATTTTAGAAAATTGAATTACTTATCGCATGGTTTAAACTCGATTTTTCCCGCTTTGATTCTAGTTATGTTCTCCTCTAGTCATGTAATCACTCTACTATTTTTTCTAACTAAAAAGATTTTGGTAATGAATGTGATCTAGTCTATGAAACTTGTATTTCACTGTATATTTATTTATACTATTCTAAAATTGGATGCAAAATTAAATGGACCAAAATGGCCGTATTATCTTGATAGACTTCCATGCCTTGAATAAAAAATAAATAAAAAAGAACAATTACGTGCACAGAACATCCCGCATTAACTGGATCCGCGGAAGGGCCGCGCTCCAAGGGCAGCTACAAATAATAAATATACTTTAATATTGGCAAAAGGTAGGTGCAAAGATTTGTTTGTGAACTTTAAAACTTTTCGTTGGAATTTCCAAAAAACTTATTAAGGTACATGTATCTAATTAAATTCTTCACATAATAAAAAGTTTAATTTCTTGAACTTCTCGTACAAACTTTTACCGCTAACAATTTTTTACCGCTAACTTTTGCAATTATTTCATATTTCATATTTCATCTTCTTCTTCTCTTTCTCTTAGCTTGAGTTTTTAAAATTTTCTTGATTTCTAAATGCAATTCTTTGCTTATAGATACAATTGATTCAAAGTTATTTTACCAAATTCTTGTACAAACGGGAAATATATCTAACTTTTTATGTATTATATATGAATCACATTTATTTTATTCTCCTTTTCTTCTTTTTCTATTTGCTTTTTTCCCATTCATTTTGCTAAACCTTTGAGTTCTTTGATTTTCCCTTCACAAGTTTATGGTCTTCCAGTTTACAGGATACAAAAGTAATGCAAAGAGGTAAAGTTTATGTTTCGTATTTTCAAGTAGAAAAAGAAATACTCCCTCTGTCCCAATTTATGTGATATAGTTTGACTAGGCACGGAGTTTAAGAAAGAAAGGAATACTTTTGAAACTTGTGGTCTAAAACAAGCCATAGATATTTGTGTGGCTGTAAATTATTTCATTAAAGATAAAAGGGAAAGTTTTAAGTTAAATTATTTCTAAATATAAAAATATATCATTTTTTTAGGACAGACTAAAAAAAAAATGTATCAGATAAATTGAGAAACAGGGAGTAGCAATGTATGAAACTAAGAAGGATGCCAAGTACAAAAATGACAAAAAATGATATAATTAAATATCGCAATTCTACAACACAGCTTCGACTATAGGTAAGAGACCATATATGAATATGGACCGAGCTAATCCAATAAGAAGATAAGGTGGAATCCTTTGTGATGAAAGGGACTGAAATAGATGGGATTGTGTAATGTAACTTTGGAGAAAATTCATAGGGAGGAGCTTGCCCTTCGTCAACTCCACTTGAGGAATCACCCATATATAGGGGCTTTCCCTCTTCGACATATCAACGTCGGAGACTCTTCCTTGACCTACTCTTTAGCCCGGGAGGAAAGGGGGAGGGAGAGGGGCGGTGGAGGATTGCCTGAGGGGGAGTTAGAGGAAGAATGTTGTGGAGAAGACATGGAGTTGGAGTGCGAATATTGCTGCAAGAAACGGAAAGGTAGGATGAAGAAAAAGAAAACGACTCTAAAGCCTGCTAGTTATATGAATGAAGAGTGAAAGAAAAAAAAAGAGGTTGATCAGAGCTTGAACTGGTTTATATAGGCGAAGAAATCATCATTGCCATAAGAAATCGTAAATGCATCCCAATCGCAACGTGACGCATGCCCTAAGTGACAGACTTAAAAGGCATCGACGGACTAGATTCGAAGATAGTAATAATGGCAGTGCCTATTGGCCTATCTGCACGATGACATGACGGTTGTGAAGTATTCCCACCCAAGGCAGCAAAACATCAGGTTTAATACCTCTTTCCCGTGCAAAACTCTTCTACTTCCCAAGACAGCCTCAAGACTTACCAGGAAAGTGCGGGGACTATCTGTATTAGTTACTCATGGTTTGCCTTCATTATTTGAGCTTTCTAAATTACATCAATTTTATCGATCGAAGGGATTCATTGAAGGTATGACAATGTCACTCATCTTTCTTGTCGTGGTCGCTTCTATAGCTTCATTGTTTCTGATTAAGAGAAATAGGATAATGAAAAGGGAAAGTGAGGTTATAGAAGATTGGGAACTGGAATATTGACCATATAGGATTAGTTATCAAGTAATAATCGATGTTGCAACAAAGGGTTTTGCTGATGAAAATGTGATTGGGATGGAAGGTAATGGGAAGGTTTACAAAGGGGTTTTAGCTGGGGGTTCAGAGGTTGCAATGAAGCGCATTCATGAAAATAGTGAAGGGGAAACATAATTGTTGGCTGAGATATCAAGTCTTGGTAGGCTAAAGCACCGAAATTTGGTAGCATTAAGAGGCTGGTGCAAGAAAGGCAGGGCAGCCTGATTTTGGTTTATGATTATATGGAAAATGGGAGCTTGGATAAAAGGCTGTTTGAATGTGATGTGAAAAACATGTTGAGATTTGAATAAGAAGCATTTAGATAGACACACGTGGCGACATGGGATCCGTACAAAAATATATGCCTTAAAGGATAAAATAGCGACTACTAATATAGATAACTCATCGAAATTGGGAACCACTACCTCAATTGAAGCTATTTCTTCACTTGTGTTAAAATCTACAGCCGGTAATTCAAACAGATCATCTTTACTTTTTCTAACAACAGATATTCGTCGACATACTAAGACAATTCTTCAAAACTACATTGGAAATGTTGTTGTTCCATTACATTTATTTGTATCCGAAAAGGGACCAGAGATGGAGTCGCAAAGATTGGTTGTTGAATTCAAGAAGGAAAAAGAAAGAATTTCAAGTGCATATAAGAATGTTACAAGAGAAAATTTACTCAAACTACAATTGAATCAGTTGGAAAGGCAGCCAGTATGTTCAATCAAATTGACCAACTTGACCTATATCTATTAAGTTGTTTAAGTAAACAACCAGTAAAGGACATGGACTTTGGTTGGGGCAGTCCTAAAAGATTAATGTTTCCCCGTTCACATTATGTTAAAAATGTGATTTTTCTGACGGATAATTTTAGAGCAGAGGGTGGAATTGAAGCACTAGTACAACTAGAAGAACAAAAGATGGATGCATTTGAAAGTGCACAAAAGATACTTGAGTTTGCTTCACCCTATTGATGTAATTACACTAGGAATCTAATGTCCATGTAATAATAAGATATTCTAGATTGAGTATTACTTATTTTTTTGTACTTTCTGATGTTCTGTCACTAGATCATGGGTTGTTATTAGTAAGAATCTATTGCTATGTTGTGGATCTATGTTTGGGTTCTCTTTATTCACTATTCATAATTAGTAAGGGTGTTGACACCTAATTTTTTATCTCCCGTAATTTATTTAGTTATGCAGAATCTTTAGATATCAAACGGAGTAAAATGTGTATTTTCTACAAGTCAAAACGATTTTATAAAATTATTTAGATAATATTTTTCCACTTCGTTTGGCAAAATAACTTCGATAATATTATAAATAATTTAGAAATCAATTTACATTTTTATAATTAATATGGAGCATTTGTCAAATGTTAATCAAAAAGATAATTCAAAAACAATTACTTATCTGATTGTTAAAATAGTCAGAAAATCAATTAGCAAGCATTTTACTCCGTTAAATTCAAGAAATCTGATTATTTAAATGAATTAATCCTTCTTACTCCTTAATTCTTAATTATGCATATTCAATATGCATTTGTGCATTTGTTTTGAAGTTAATCATGATTAATCAGGTGGTTAATTGTGGTCACATTCATAAACTGCTTACTGTATGACTAATTAAGACTACAATTGAAATAATCAATTGTCGGGCAATACTGGCCTTAATTGAAACAACCAATTTTCATGATTTAAGTCAATTGAGGTTATTATTACAAAATTAGCAGTCAATTAGTCATTTGGTTATAATCCAGTCATAATTGAAATCTTCAATTAATGAACATTGTTTCAGATTTGGCTATTTATTAAATATTGCGTATTTTATCCCCCCATATACATTTATACACGGATATACACCCGTGTATAGATATACACGTGTAAATCACATGTACATATGTATATTGGACCTGTCCCCTTTCCCTTCCCTTAAAATTTGGACCAGGCACAGTCCAACAGGACCGAGACCCAGCCCAAGTCAGCAAATTAAAGGGGTAAAACCCCTTATTTCCTTCAACAGCCAAATGACGCTCTACGCGTAAGAAAAGGTTTCCTCTAAGGAAACCCTAAGCGCCGCGGCGGCTCAACCTTTTCTCTCTCATCGTCATTTTCACAAATTTTGGCAATGTTTCGGACGTACAATGCTTTAACAAGGCCTGGCATGAATCGAGCAAAGATTAATTGTTTTTCTCTTTCTCACCTAATGCCACCCAAACAAGGTATAAACCTCCATCTTTCGTTGCTTTTTCTGTGATTTCAACGGGCATGACTGAAAAATCTTAATGGTTTTTGTTTGCATACGTTTGAATCCTCAAATTTTATTGGTTCACAAGGAACCACTCGGATTGAAGTTGATTGAGTCAAATTTGACCGTTAGTTTATTTGTGTGTTTGTTTTCTGGCCATTAGATGTGGTTTTGAGAGAAGCAAATCTCAATTTGCTATACTCCCACATCGGTGGTAAGCTAGGGTTTGAGAATTTGGGGGTTCTATATAAAGAAACCCATTCTTCACATTTTTTTTTTTAAAAAAAAAAAAAGGAAAGAGAGGAGCTAGGACTGAATATACACTTATTCACTCAAAAAACTCGATTCTCTCAAGTTTTGGCAATTTTTTGCTTTAAAACTTTAATTTCGAGTTTTAAGTTAAAATTTTAAGTCTTTTTCTTTATTTTGTGGCTGAGTGTGAGGTGGAAGGAGCATAAGGATCTCCAATTTCAATACTCGACCAAAGGTAATATTTTATCCTTTTGTTGGTTAATCATGTACTAATTTGTTATATGCTTAGTTTCTTAGCTTATTTTTGCTTAGTTTTGTATGATAGTTAGTATGAAACTGTGTTTAGCTTAGTTAGCTTTCTTTACTTAGTTTAATATTTTAGTTAGTATAGAATTATGCTTTGTTTGCTTAGCCGGTTTTGCTTAATTTAATATAGTAGTGTAGTATAAAACTATGCTTAGTTGGTTTAGCTTGTCCTGTTTGGTTTAATATTATGGTGAGACTGTTTAGAATCATACTCATTATATGAGTGAGATTAAAAGGTGCACTAAGTAACTCTGGCATTAGATAATAGGTGTTTGGAATGCCTTTGTAAACAGGTTGACTAATATGGTTTCCATGTGATAAGGAATGATTCTACTTTGAGGCTGTGTTGTCTGTTTTAAAGGTTAAGATATAGTGATGTATATGTGTGTGTTTGGAAACATGATTAAGTGGTCTAGATCCTGTTTTCCTGAAGTCACAACTACTTAAGAAAGTATACTATGTTGGGTCTGTTAAAGTCTAAACTTGTGATGTTCTATATGCCCTTTTGTTTTTCTTGATTTTTAAAATGAAGGACCTGTTTAGCTTTTATCTGGGATCATGTTGGATTGGCTTAGTTATTAGTCTTTGATCACTTATCTAAGAACCTAATAAAGAAGGTTTTTAAACTAAGAAGCTCGGTCGTCCGAAGGGACTAATGTGATACTAGCCGGAATTGGCTGTCCGAAGGGACTATTCTGTTAAGATGTCGGAAGCGGCATATGTGTTGGATTGCATTATTTACTTAAAGATTAGTTTGAGACTTCGTGTGCACATTTATGTTTCTTCCAGCGAAGGCTGCAAGTATTAAGTTAGATTGTGATTTCTTCTCTCCTAAGTCAAATTATGATTATGACTTGTTACCACCTTACATACTCAGTACATTGTCCGTACTGACGTCCTTTTGCCTGGGGACGTTGCGTTCATGCCCGCAGCCCCAGATTGTTTGGCAGGTTAAGTGTATAGCTAGGATGCTTGGACGTCAGCTGGGATTGACAAGTTCCACCTCATTCTGGAGCTGTGCTGAGTCATGTATCGATATGTATGATTATGGGTATGTTAGGGCCCTGTCCTGACTCATAATGTTCAGTTTACTTCTTAGAGACTTCTGCAGACAGTGTCTTGTGGTATGTTTGTCGAGATATCGACAAAGTGATGTCAGTTGAGTCATTTGTGGATTTTAAAAGAATATGTATTTTAGATGATTTCAATTGGTTTAAAGTACTTATTTGATTGAAGGTATTCATAATCGTTATAAAGATAATGATTTCTATTTGGAAAAGTTTCATGTTTTTAAAAGTTTTTGAAATGACAGATTTTGATAGAGCGAATGTCTAAGGGTTCGCTCGACTCTGATGAGAGTCGGGTGCCCGTCATGCCCAACCATTGTTAGGGTGTGACAAAGTGGTATCAGAGCCAGGTTCGTTCTAGGGGTTGTCTGCAAAGTTGTGTCAGGTAGAGTCTTGTTCATGGGTGTGTTGTCGACCACACTTATGAACAGGAGGCTACAGGGCATTTAGGATGGTTACTCTTCTTTCAGATCTAAGATCGTGCGATAGAGCCAAGCCATAGGAAATGAGATTCCTTGTGCTAACCTTTTATTTCAGCAGGAGAGCGGTGTCGACAAGAGGAGGTAAATGATGATACTGGGAGTTACAGAGGCAAGATATTTCATTGAGGTTACGTTATCAAAATTTGTATATACAGAATGGCGAACCGGTCATCATCAAGTTATAAGGTGTGAATAGAAGGAGCTGAAGGAATCAGTAAAAGGATAAGTAACGGTAAGCAGGGTATATGTCAGATATGGTATGAATGTTGCAGGTATGATTGGAACCTGCATTTAAATATTGAAAGGGAAAGTAAGCAGGAAAGTATAACACGCACAGTTTGAGTTAGATATATGAGGTAAGTTCACCATTTCATACTGTTGTTGATATTGGGAGCCCTGTGTGGCTATGATATAATATATATGTTGATATATTTTGATTGTTGCCCTGTGAGGCTTGTTGGTTAGCTGTGTACAGGTGGGTAGTACAAATTACAGAGGAGGTTCTGCTAAAATTTGGTTAAAAATTGATTGTGATGTGTATATATATATATGTGTTATGATCTATAAGATGCACAAGTGTAAACTGAAGAATGAAAAGTTAATAATAGTTGTAAATCGGCTTAAAGGAGGGTTATGAGATGGGTTCAGAATGAGTTTGAGAGTTAGGTTGAAATTACTCGATGATATAGAAGTGAGTCGAGGGTTAAGATAAGTTCTCTCGGGGATTAGAAGTAAGGTTGGTGAACTAAGATTAATGTGATTCGAATAATGTGATAAGATTACGAGAAGAGACATAAGAGGGGAAGCAATGATAAGCAGGGAGTCATTCGAGAGGTGAGTTAGTATTAAAAAAAAAAAAACTTTAACGAGTCAAGAATGAAACAAGGAGGAGAAAGAAACATGATTATATGTGTTTGAGGAAAGGGAGTAACGTGATATTAGTAAGTGTTGAAATTGGATACGAGTATTGGTCTTCATTTAACATTCGAGGACGAATGTTTCTAAGAGGGGAAGGATGTTACATCCCGTATTCTCATGCGTTGGAAAGTGTGCGAGTTAAATGATACTAGTAATGAAAATGAGGTTATCCCTCAAGCTTATAGGTGGTTAGAGTGATTTCGGATGTATCATAAAGATTAGAAGTTAAACAAATCAAAGAAAATAAGTTTCGTCAAGGTTCGAAATTTATTTGAATGAAATACGGTCCAAGCTATAGCATCCCGTATTTTTGGACTAGGAAATTGAATCGTCCAGCATGAGCAAATTTACCCGAGCCCGGAGAATTCGATCATATCCAAGGATGAAAATCAAGAGCTCGGTGTGTACAAGGATGAAGTCCCAAAATTATTTAAGACGAAAAAGTGTGGTGACGATGATTGAAAATAATATTTTATGTGTGGCAAATGAGGCTATGGACTATGTTATACTACATGATTATAATAATGAGTATATGAAGTGTGTTAGAAGTGATCAATATTGAGTGAACTGAAATCAAGAAATTAATTATGTGAGTAATTAATTAAATACCGGGATAAAGTTGAAGAGTACGGAACTAATTAAAGTGTTATTTAGAATTAAGTGGAGGAGGAATTTTGGTGGGCGGCCATGTGGCATCCTACCAAGAAACTAATGACTAAGAGCCCGTTTGGATTGGCTTACAGCTTAAAGCTGTTTGCAGCTTATAAGCTGAAAAAAATAAGTTGGGGTAGTCCAACTTATTTTTTTTGGCTTATAAGCTGTTTTCAGCTTATAAGCTGCTTTAGATAAACTAAGTCAAATGGGTCCAATTATTTTTTTGAGCTTATTTTAAGCATAAAATGACTTTAAGTTGACCAGCCAAACACTCAAAAAAGCTGAAAACAGCTTATAAGCCAACTTATAAGCCAATCCAAACGGGCTCTAAGGTTAGTACTATGTACGTGTAGCCATGGAAAAAAAGGGGCTGGTGACTATACATATCATTAGCTGAGGTGGCATCATTACATATAGTGTAGTGATTTCATGAAAGTCATTACAGATATGGACGTATCATTATATTAAGTGTGGCCCCCATTAACAAAAGAAAACGCTATATATAGGTATATCTCTAATTGATTTCTTTTTGGGAGAATTCACTTGAAAATATAAATGTACAGCATCTACTTCGTATAGGCAACATTGACATACATCAATATAAAGATTGGAACGTGTATTTGTATTACTATAGCAGCAACGTGAATTGTAATTTCACGAACATGAAGTGTAATTCTTCTCAAGAACAACATACGGGTTTGGCGCACTACTTCGATCACGTTGTACCGTTTTATCGCGTTGTTGAATTTGGCTATTCTTGAAGGGGAGTAAGGTGGAAGAAGAATATTTCTTGGCATATAAGGTAAGAATTATCCTCTTCTAAGTGTGTTTAAAATTCATTAAAGTTATAGCTAAATTGTGGGATGAGAACTACGAAAATTATGCCGCAAATCGTATAAGTTGTTTGTTGTTGTTGTCGTGTAGGTTGTTTGGTGGTTGTTGAGTTGAGCATCTGCTGGAATTTAAAGATTTGATATGATTATTTCTGTGATCGTTGTTGTTGGTATTGTTGTGATAATCGGAGATTAATTGGAAGTTCGGGTTAGGCGAATTATATAGAGGAAATGCTGCCCAATTTCCGTTAAGTTCTTAATTAATCAAAATACTAATCAAGAAGTATGAACTAAGAAGTGATTCCCATAAGTGATTGGCCGTAAATTTATAAGTTTGGGAAGTCGTAGTTTATTAACAATAGTGTTACTCTCATATTAAATAGGCTAAAGGGGCGACGAAGCATGCTTGGTTACGGTTGATCTACGACAGGTATGTAAAGCTAACCCTTCTTTCTTTTGGCATGGTCTTTATGAAACAAACAGATGACGTATATATGACTCCAAAGAAGCTCTTATTCTTAGAGCCACTAAGATGGCTAATGTTCTTGATTCTCAGAACTTACTTTATTAGGTCTTGATACGTATCTATGATATTCTTGAGCCGGAAGCGGCTGCCCGAAGGGGCCACCCTAGCTAAGCCGGAAGCGGCTGCCCGAAGGGGCCATCATTATTATGCCGGAAGCGGCCGTCCGAAGGGACTAATGTGATACTAGCCGGAAGCGGCCGTCCGAAGGGACTATTCTGTTAAGATGTCGGAAGCGGCATATGTGTTGGATTGCATTATTTACTTAAAGATTAGTTTGAGACTTCGTGTGCACATTTATGTTTCTTCCAGCGAAGGCTGCAAGTATTAAGTTAGATTGTGATTTCTTCTCTCCTAAGTCAAATTATGATTATGACTTGTTACCACCTTACATACTCAGTACATTGTCCGTACTGACGTCCTTTTGCCTGCGGACGCTGCGTTCATGCCCGCAGCCCCAGATTGTTTGGCAGGTTAAGTGTATAGCTAGGATGCTTGGACGTCAGCTGGGATTGGCAAGTTCCACCTCATTCTGGAGCTGTGCTGAGTCATGTATCGATATGTATGATTATGGGTATGTTAGGGCCCTGTCCTGACTCATAATGTTCAGTTTACTTCTTAGAGACTTCTGCAGACTAATGTTTGTCGAGATGTCGACAAAGTGATGTCAGTTGAGTCATTTGTGGATTTTAAAAGAATATGTATTTTAGATGATTTCAATTGGTTTAAAGTACTTATTTGATTGAAGGTTTTCATAATCGTTATAAAGATAATGATTTCTATTTGGAAAAGTTTCATGTTTTTAAAAGTTTTTGAAATGATAGGTTTTGATAGAGCGAATGTCTAAGGGTTCGCTCGACTCTGATGAGAGTCGGGTGCCCGTCATGCCCAACCATTGTTAGGGTGTGACACTAATATATTGAAGGCCCATTCAAGGGTGAAAATGACACTAATGGGTTTTGGTAGACCCATTAGTTAAAATTTACTTTGTTTCTCCCTTCTCTTGCTTCATATATATTTTGCATGTGTATATTTGTATTGTATATGTAAACAAATGTGTAGTATATCGAAACCCTTATATGCTAGAACTTAGGAAAACGCCTAGTATTTTAGGAAAGTCGCCTCAAAACATTTCCAAACTTGATTAATTTTTAAAGTTATATGAACCGAGTATTTAATAGTGTTAAAGCCAAAACTTAAAACTAGTTCGGCTTTTCTTTTGTAAGTAAGATTAGGTGATTTTTTCAAAAAATCAAGTAACAAATTTTGGACCTTTCGTCCTTAGTAAAATCTAGCAGATTTTGTTGGGCCTTAAGCCCGTAATAAGAATAAAAACTGCTTAATGTTTTTCATTAAAACTGAATCTGGTTTGTAAATAAGTTGACTTCAAAATGCGTTTTTATGATGGTAAAAGAACTTACTAGATTGAGACCAATTGTTGAAATAAGAGGTTACCACATTTTGGACATTTTCAGAGACTAAAAACTAATTCTGGACTTGTGAAATTTAAGAAAGTTGAGACTATTTGGGCCTAAAGCCCATAAACCCATGGACTGAAATAAAGGAAATATATTTGGGCCAGTTTGAGGAAAGATGGACTTTGGTTGGAATATAAAGTTGACTTATGAACTTTAAGGTGTATAAAATGGACTTAATAAAATACATTCATTTTTCTTATGTATATACATATAAAAAATCGGAGATATACTCCATATTTTTGTATATTATATATAATAATATCCGTAAGAACTAAACTCATTTTATTAGGACTAGAATAGTAGTGACTCTACTCCGGAGAAATCTCAGGTGTGTCCTAGTCCGGCATTAAAGTGAGTTGAACACTTACGCGGATTTCAAACCCAAAAACCCTTTTTTAAGGGGACTTTTTGCCAAATGTTTCTCGAGTTTATGATAAAGAAAGAAATGACATTTTACGGAAAGCTAAACACTTTTAATCAAATCATATATTAATCATACATTGAAGCTCGTAGGTCAACCGTATTCTCCGGATCTTTAATATTAGGGTGCGTAAAACCTTCCCTAGGGGATCACCAGAACCCTTACCTCGAACTTTGGTACCAAAAGATTTCTCTCTTGCTTGAAAAATATTTTTTTACCCGGTTTTCCTTAAATAAATTATGTGGCAATTGTAAAAATACTAAAATTCAATTAGAGCACCAACAACCTCTTAGTAGCTTTTATTCGCCCGCATAAAAGTGAACCGTAACAAATGGCAATTTACTACTTGTGATCTTGTTACTTAATATGTGATTTTGTGCACGCTCAATTAGTTTAGCATACACTACTGAAAAAATAGGAATTAGCGATGGACAAATTCTGTATTAAAGAGCAAAATTCGTCACTAATACTATGTAGCGACGGATTGTCAAATAAATTTGTTAACTATGAACAATTTAATGAGGATTAACGACGAAGTTCGTAGCTAATTTCGATTTTTTCGTGGTGATTGTGATTTTAGAAAGATGAATTGCTTATGGCATGGTTTAAACTCCATTTATCCCGCTTTGGTTCTAATTATATTCTCCTCTAGTCATGTGACTCACTCTATATTTTATCTGACTAACAGATTTTGGTACTCAATGTGATCCAGTCTATAAAACTTGTATTTCACTGTATATTTATTTATACTATTCTAAAAATGAAGATCCAAAAATAAATGGACCAAAATGACCCTATTATCTTGATACACTTTTATGCCCTTAAAATAATAAACGATACCTTCAATATTAACAAAAAGGTAGCTACAAAAAATTGTTTGTGAGCTTTAAAAAATTTCGTTTGAATTTTCAAAAAACTTATTAAGGTACATGTATCTAATTAAATTCTTCACATAATACAAAGTTTAATTTCTTGAACTTCTCATACAATCTGTTACCGCTAACTTTTTCAATTCTCATATTTTATTGTCTCTTCTCTTTCTCTTACCTTGAGTTTTTACACTACGTATATATTATAAATGAATCACATTTAATTTTGCTTCTCCTTTTTTTCTACTTTTGTCTCATTCATTTTGCTAAATTTTTTACCTCTTTCATTTTCCCCTTCACAATTTTATGGTCTTTCAGTTTCACGACAAAAAATTAATGCAAAGAGGTGAAGTATACATTTAGTATTTTCAAGTAGAAAAAGAGCAATGTATGAAACTGAAAATTGGGTCCCAAGTAATACTAAAATGACAAAAAACGTTATAATTGAAAGTCAAAACTCTACGACCACTACTAGAAATTGAGGTTTTTCCCACTAACATTCAATGGAAATTTTTTGCTATAAAATATGATTTTTCCACCTCATTCCCACTGAACCAGCTTACTGGAAGAACGCATAGTGTGAAACATGTCCTCATTGAAACGCTGGGAATCTTTTTAATTTTTCCGTGCGAAAACGCTACTATTTTTTCTTTTCTCATTCAATCAAAATATCTGAGGTAATAGCCACCGAACATTTTTCAGTGAAAAACAGTGATTTCTTAATAGTAAACACAGCTACGAGTATAGGCAAGAGACCATATATGAATACAGGCCGAGCTAATCCAATAAGATGATAAGTTGGAATACTTTGTGATGAAAGGGCCTGAAATAGATGGGATTGAGTAATGTGACTTCGGTGAAAATTCATGGGAGGAGCTTGCCCTTCGTCAACCCCACTCGAGGACTCACCCATATATAGGGGCTTTCCCTCTTCGACATACCAGTGTCGAAGATTCTTCCTTGGCCTAACTCTTCAGCAGGGGAGGTGGTGGTAGATTGCCTGAGAGGGAGTTAGAGAAAGAATGTTGTGGAAAAGATATGAAGTTAGAGTGTGATTGCTGCAAAAAAGAGAAAGGTAATGTCACGACCCAACCGGAGGGCCGCGACGAGCACCCGATGCTAGCCCACCCGGGCACCCCTTAGCGTACCTTTACACTTACATCTAGGTGAGCCACATAATAAAACATACATTTCTACTCATCAATCATACTAATCCCATTGGACAATAATGCCTTTATATCATCATTGGCATTTATGCCCATATCAATGTACATAAGCCGACGAGGCTAACAAAATGATATACAAAATATAGGCCGACAAGGCCATACACGTCTAACTATATAAACATGTCGACGAGCCTCTAAGGAGAGTATGTCATATCATATAGGCGGGACAGGACCCCGCTATGCCCATAATTATGTACACAAAATAATTAATACCAAAAGCTATAGCTCCGAATGAAATGGAGCTCCGCTATGTAGTCCCTGAGAAATGTAGCTATGGATCAAGTCTGTCTCCCTGGGCACCTGTGGGCATGATGCAGCGTCCACAACAAAAGGACGTCAGTACGAAGAATGTACTCAGTATGTAAAGCATGATCAATATCAATATAGAAGCAGAATAAGCAACATGGGAAATAGCATAAGATGGAAGATAGTAGAATCATCGTCATATGCACTTACTTGCTTTTCATAGGGACTTTCCATTTCTAGCGTGTATTCGTGTACATACATTCATATCCGTATCCGTACTCTTATCCATACTCGTTTGCATTCATATCTATAGTCGTGTTCATATACATAGCCTTATTCATATTCGTATCATATTCGTATTCATACTCATTTACATACCATATACATATCCAAATCACATACATATTTATATCATAGACATACCTGGCCAACCAAGGCTTCAGGGTTATATCTACCTGGCCCTACCAAGGCTTCAGGGTTACATCTACCTGGCCCTACCAAGGCTTCAGGGTTATCCGTACCAACTGCAGAGGTGTGCGCACGTTACATAAATATATACATATTCTACTCGGCCTTATAAGCTCGGGGTTCCATAATAGTCATATATAGATACATATACATAACAGCTCATAAGCATCTTTACTATTATTATCAATATCATTATCGTCATCGTTATCGTCATCGTCAGCGTCATTATCATTATAGTCATCATCAATATCATTGTCACTATGATCGTCATTCATTACATCTATCTTTATAGACTTACTCGTCATATGAGGAACTTAGTGCAATCGTAACATATCGAGAATCATGAGTTTAATAGCTCGAAAGATAGAATCATTTGAAGGACATCATGGACTTATAGAAGATTTAAATGATTGGCCAAAGAACCATGCCTTAAGAAAGAAGGGTTAGCCTTACATACCTTTCTGTTCAACTATTTTACCACTTGCACGTTCTCCTTCAAAGCTCGCGTCTCTACCTTCATTAAAGTCATACTATCATTAGAAATCGATAGCTAGCATACATAACTAAGGCTAGAGAAAATTGTACAACATCCCCTTTATTTATACGACATTCCTCCATATCGTAAATCAACTCCCGAACGTCAATAATACATTCACAATATCATAACAATAGTCTTTATTCATTCTACATTATCCATATTTCTCAATTCACTTTAGTCATCCTTATCCATGGTCATAACACACGATTACATTCGTTCATATACAATGTCTATCCCATGTTCTTAACATCATTTATAACATGATTATAATCATATCATCTCACGAATCATTACTCAACCCAAGCTACTACTCACAAACATCACTATTCTCACATTCAAGACCCATTTTCTATATCCTTTTACAATCCAAGTGTTTCAACTTTCAAACACCTTAAACAACATGGAAATATCATAAAACTTACCTTAGATGGTGAGGGAATGAATCTTGAGTGGATATACTTTGCTTGAACCAAACCCTAGTTCTCCTCCAATGGAATTTCTTATGGTCCTCTAACCCTTGGAAGCTTTCTAACACATAAACACTTGATTCTAGTCTTTGATCTTTGTGTTCTCTTAGACTTGAGTGGAATATGTTTAGAGAAGGGTTTTTGAGCTCTCAACACTTGTGGAATATGAAAAATGAAGTAAAAGAACCCAAGACATCTATTTATACAAACATTGAAAAACGGCCCGTCGGGACTTCCACGGGCAATTATACGGTCCGTATAATATTGTACGGACCGTATAATCGGTCATAGTTCACCAACCATCAAACCAACTCCCTGCTGGGAGTTATACGGACACCTTATACGGTTCGTATAACATTATACTGTCCGTATAAGTGTCCGTGGTTCACCACCATAGAACACTTTGTTGCTGTTAGGTAATACGGACCATTATATGGTCCGTATAACATTCCACGGGCCGTATAATATGGTCGTGTAACTCACAATTTTTCCGAAGTTGTTCTCGTCGTTTCGTTTGATGTTCAATCCTTATGGAACCTTCTTGACACTTGTATAATACTTCATTATCCATACAATAGGCTCTATATCAGTCCTTTAAAACATCACCACATAAACATTAGCTCAATCATAACGGAATCTTTCCGAACTCGACTTACGTTTCGCTCTTTTCAACAAACCAAACTTCACATATTCTCAGAACTTCAAAATCTTATTGTATGAACCTAAAGCTATCTAATCCTTCGCTTGTCCTCGCAAGTATTTCATAATTACCATAAGCTCACATTAGCCTATCCACAAGGCAACACCTACGGAAATTTCCGAGGTGTAACATTCTTCCCCCCTTAAGAACATTCGTCCTCGAATGTTAAGTCCTCGAGGATTCTATAAAAATTTTGCCAGTGTTTCCCCTATACTATGGTACTACCATCCTATCACGACAACCCATAATAACAATGCCTCACAGGGCCACAACATAATAGCAATAAAATTTGGCTACACACGACTAAAAAGCATAAAAGGAAAACATACATACCTTATAATCTTGGCGTCTCATCTTGAATCTCTTCTAGGGGCTTAAATAAATGCGGGTACTTGGATCTCATAATTTTTTCCGCTTCCCATGTCATTTCTTCTCATTTGTTATTTCTCCATAATACCTTAACTGAGGCCACTTCTTTGTTTCTAAGCCTCCGTACTTGCCTATCTAGTATGGTAATGAGTACCTCTTCATAAGTCAATTTCTCTGTCACTTGAACATCATTTACTGGCACGATCCTAGTAGGATCTCCAACACATTTACGAAGCATCGAGACATGAAAAACTGGGTGAACTGACTCTAAATCAGCAGGTAGATCTAACTCATAGGCCACCTTGCCTACTTTGCGCACAATCTCATAAGGCCCAATGTATCGGGGACTAAGCTTCCCCTTTTTGCCAAATCTCATTACACCCTTCATTGGTGACACTTTCAATAATACCCAATCCTTCACTTGGAACTCCAAGTCCCTTCGACGATTATCCGCATAGGACTTTTGACGACTTTGAGTTGTTAACAAGCAATCTTGTATGAGCTTGACTTTCTCTATGGCTTGCTGGACCAAGTCTGGTCCTATCAACTTAGTCTCTCCTGCGTCGAACCACCTAATAGGGGTTCTGCACTTTCGCCCATATAAAGCCTCATACGGTGCCATTCGAATGCTAGAATGGTAACTATTATTATAAGCAATTCAATGAGTGGAAAATGATCATCCCAATTACCTCCAAAATCTATCATACATGTCCATAACATATCTTCAAGAGTCTGAATGGTACGTTCAGCTTGTCCATCAGTCTGCGGGTGAAATGTCGTGCTAAGGCTCACTTGGGTCCCTAAACCCTCTTGGAAGGAATTCCAAAATTAGCTGTAAACGGAGTCGCACTATCTCTTTAACATAAAGTTTTGCATAATCTTCCGCCACATATGTCGTTCGGACTGGTAAGAAATGAGCTGACTTCGTGAGTCTATCCACAATCACCCATATAGAATCATACTTACATTGAGAACGGGGTAAGCCGGTAATGAAGTCCACGTTAATTACTTCCAACTTCCAAGTTGGAATTTCTATAGCTTGCAACAATCCGCCCAGCTTTTGGTGCTCGATTTTCACCTGTTGACAGTTATAACATTGAGCTACGAATTCCGCTATATCTTTCTTCATCCCATTCCACCAATATATGGACTTAAGATCATGGTACATTTTCGTCGCTCCAGGGTGAATAGAAAAATGGGAACAATGAGCTTCTCTCAATATTTGGTGGCGTAAACCCGCCACACCGGGAACACATAATCTCCCTCGGCATCGGAGAACTCCGTCTCCTGCAATCTCAAATGATGACTCCTATTTCTGAGAGAGCGTATCTCTGTAATGCATTAGCATGGAATCTTCATATTGTCGCTCTTGCACTTCCGCTACTAGCGACGAGACTGCTGAATTCTAAATGGTAGTGTCACACCCTAACCTTGGTAAGGCGTGATTGGCACTCGTCACCCTACGGGAACCGAGCGAACCAACTGTAACTCGCGTTTTCTGTATCTCGAAGGGCAACATAAGACCAAGGTACTATAAGCCATAGGGGCACAAGTCCAAAAGATAACATACTTACGTCTTCAAACTAATCTCGAGTGCATGTGCCGGTAAGGCTATCCATAATAATGATACAACATAGTACAAGTCGAGATAATTATAAGATATCTAACTGTGCATATCTGTCTACGAGCCTCTACAAGAGTACATAACATAAAGTGGCCAGAACAGGGCCCCGCCATACCCATGCAAATGCATATGCGGCCATGCTGTCTCACAGGGCAACTCCGAAGCAAGTGGAGCGCCACGACTCTGACTGCTGAGCTGGTATCCTTACTGAAAGATCCGTCAAGCTGTATCTCAAGACCTGCGGGCATGAAACGCAGCGCCCCCAACAAAGGGATGTCACTACGAGCAATGTACTGAGTATGCAAGGCGGAAAGTGAAACAAAATAGCCATATACTAAAGATGAGAAGAATAAGAATCAACCTGGCATTTCTGAATTACCGATGGAAATCTAGCATATGTAAACATACCTCTTCATCTTCTTGCGATCTTTACTAGGTCTATATACCCTACCATAGTCTTGGTTACCATATCATCAAACGTTATCTGAATATGTGTTGCGGCGTGCAACCCGATCCATATATGATACATGTCTCTCTCTATACTCTCGCATGCTTAACCATATCTATGTACAGTATTGTGCCTTTATCTTACTAATCATCCTATACTAACTGCCCAACTGATCAGTGGTAACTGCCCGACCGGCTGCAGTCCGGTGGTAATCGCCCGTCTGATTATCGCCCGACGGTAGAGCGCAACTGCCCAACTGATCAGCGGTAACTGCCTGACCGGTCGTAGCACGGTGGTAACTGCCCGAATGGTTGCAGTCCAGTGGTAAATATATACATCTGCCCAACCGGCCGTAGCACAGTGGTAATAACTGCCCAACCAGCCGTAGCCTGGTGGTAAACACATATCTGCCCAACCGGCCATAGCCCAGTGGTAACATCTGCTCGACTGGTCATAGACCAGTGGTAATTATAATGAACATCATAATTAAACATCTACTAGTAATCTCTATGCCCTTCCTGTGGTCATCACTTAACTCGTAGGGTCTACATAATCACATAAGACTTATAAGCACAACTCAGGCCATTAGTACTTCTTCCCGCTTGACTAAACATTAACCAAGTCCTAAGATACAACATAACCCTCTCTCCGAACGTTAAATACATCATTAGGGACCCTCTACTAGCACTCTATTCATGTCCCACAAAACATTCCTTAAGACACCTTCCTAAACTCGTTGGATTATTGGAACAATCACCATCGCTATATCTCACCTTGAAGGAACAAGTATCATAAGGTGAGATCAACCACAATGAATAATTCCAAAGGTCATGAATAAGCTCAATAATATCATAAGGATCATGAGATTCATAGGCTTCTAGCATTTGTGGAAGCAACGATATTGTGGATATAGTACAAAGGTTTACAACAAGGAATCATGCCTTTAGAAAAAAAGGTTTAGCCTTAACATACCTGGAATCTTGCTCCTTGACCTTTCCAGTTATCTCCTGACTTGTAATCTACATATAAAATCGTTCATACTATTATTAGGCCCACCATCATACACTTGTCTTAAGCCTTTAATTAAAATCCCTTTAGAATCTGCCGAAATTCGGGCAGCATCTCCCCTATTTATATGCCTAACCCGAAATCTCAATTCAGCAACCAATAACAACAACAACAATACCAACATCAATAACATCACTTCCAACACCAATATGTACCATAAAACATCCCACACGATGTTTTCCCAATTTCCACAACCAACCAACTCGCTATACAATTATTGTTATGTCCCGTGTTTTCGTATAATTGGAAATCGAGAAATAATTACGACTTATGTGTTATAAGGAAATATTTTGATTTTGGTGAATATGACTATGTTGGTTATGGAATCTTAAATGTTAAGACATCGGGGAAGGCCGAGGGTAAATTTGGAATTTCGGAAATTAGTTTCGGGAATTACAAAACGGGACTTTTCATGAATTGGGCCAAGAAAAATATGACACAAAGTTGAGGCCCAAAACTTGTGAAGTGGCCGGCCATATCCATGGCCCAAGCCTCTCCCTTAATGATCATGTGCTATGCACATGATCAATTATATGGATATATATCATCCTCATTTAGTAATTATCAAGATCAACTAACAAATTCAAGAACACCACAAAAAGGGGCATTCGGCCGAGACTAAGAAAAGAAGAGAAAAAAAAAATTCCCAAGCTTTGTTTTTTATCCAAATATCACGTTCTTTCCATAATTGTAGTGTACTCAAGACGCTCTTCAACGTGACACAATTTATTTGGCGGAAGAATCACGTTTGCGGAAAGTCAGAATTTCAAGTAAAGGTAAGAATTTTGCCCTTCTAATGTTATGGAATTGGTATGAATATGATAAGGATTGAGAATAGACGAGAATTTCGTAGTTTTGATGTGTGTATGAAGCCGTGGGTGTGTGTGTATATTGCATGTTGGCCGTGAGCCCTAGGAAGAAGAAAGTGGTGTGAATTGATCTTGTTTAGTTTGTATAATGTGTTGTTGTGATCTTTATGTCGTAAATGATTGATTGATGAATTGGATTGGTGTTGGAAAATGATTTCGGAACGTTATCGGAAAGTATATACCTTTTGTATATTCGCGTATATCATTGTATATCTTTGATGCAAAAGACTTTAAATGTGACATATAGTTGATGTTAATGAATTCGGAATGAAACGACGCAAGTTAGAATGTCCGTCGTGACTTTTGATGTTTTGAATGAAATATGGAGAATAATGAATTTCGGGAACTTTCGTATATGGTTTGGAATATATTTGGGATGTGATTGACTAATCTTGAATAAGTAAATGAATATAATGATGTGGATATAGATTTGGAGTTTTGGAAGTTTGAATGAAAAGTTGTCAACTTGTGTACTAAAGTAGAACTTTGAAGCTAGAGTGATTTGTATTGTTTGATGATGTGTGGGCTGTTGTTGTTGATGTATTTTGAGCCGAGTTAGGTCTCGGGGGTGTTAGATTTATAGGGGAAATGCTGCCGAAATTTCGGTAGGCAAGAATGAAGTTAAAGGCATTTTTAAGCCTAAGAGTCTCAATTGGTAACTTTGACCATTTGCAGATTTCGGGCGAAACGGGACTTGACTTTTGGGAGAGCGTAAGACGTCCGTAAGGTATGTGAAGCTTCCCACTCCTTCGTTTGGCATATCTTAGTATGATAGGCGAATATGAGAACTTCCGGAGCATTCCTGCTCCTCGAAACCCGATCCACGGAAAAGATACTATTCATTCAATTCAATTGAAGCCTAAGGGCTCTATTTTGGCTAGAATGCCACCACTCGTCCGAAACCTATCGAAATGTGGTCGGGTAACTTAGAAATGATTATGTATGACCCTTTGGCCTATAAATGTTCAGAAAATATGTTCGCCACCTCAATTTGACTCGAGGTGGGCCCGCTAACCCCGATACGCCCTATTTGCCTTTTTGGGCTATCTTTGTGAATAAAGTTTGATATGATACTTTCGATTTTGGAACTCCCTCCTATGAGATATATTTGGAATATTATGATATGATAAGTTACGTTTTGAGCCATACGTACCACTTTGGAAACTTTTGTGAAACGGATCTTTGTATCGACTAAGTATTCGCTTATCTTGTGCTATGGAACGATTTGTAAAACTATTATGTTTTGAAAGACTATTTTGAAGTATGATTTGCATTTGCTTGCTCACGACTCCGCTCGTGCCTTATTATGACTTCGTTCACCGGTTCCCGGGCTGGTTATGATTCGTGCGCCCTATGATAATTCGGCCGTATGCTGTGTTACGGTTCCCGAGGCTTCGCCATAGGGCCGGGTTCCGTTTGGAGTTATGCTGTGATATGGCTCGTGATGCGATACGCTCACCTATGATTATGTTTGTGTTCGGGGATGTACGGAGATTTGAAACCTTCTGGTGTTATGCTGTGTGTGGCGCCAGCGTCGGAGTGGCGACCACGTTCCTAAGCGTTTGCATGATTTCGTTTGCATTATATATACGTATATGATTTTGATACGGATTTTGACATACCGATTTGTATTCCATTTTGTTATCTGATTTGCTTTCAGTTTTGATCCATATTTCTGTACTCCGTGCTTTACATACTCAGTACATATTTCGTACTGACCCCCTTTCTTCGGGGGCTGCGTTTTATGCCCGCAGGTACAGACATTGGTGATCCTCCACAGTAGGCTTCCCTCTTTGCTATTCCGGAGTACTCCTCTTTGATCCGGAGTCCACTTTTGGTACAGACTCCTTTTGCTTTGTATATATTCTGTACATTTGACTATTTGGGTACGGCGGGGCCCTGTCTCGCCATATGTCTTTATTTTGAGTTCGTAGAGGCCTGTAGTCACATATGTAGGGTGAGGGTCCTGTATATGTTGGTTTGATTTCGTTTTCTGGTCTTAAAGCGGTCTGCTTGATATGATGGCCCCAAATGGCCCTTATGCTTATGTTTGCCCTTTTGACCGGCGATGTCTATTCCGCCGCTCAGCTTGTATTTGATTTGTGCGACCGCTTAAGACATATTTCGATAAGTTATGTTTGATATGATTTTTATGAAATTCTGAAATAAGTTTGGATTTGGCATGGAATACGTAATTTGGTCTGGGTACCCAAGTAGGGTGCCAGTCGCGGCCCACGGGGTTGGGTCGTGACAAAAAGTGGTATCAGAGCGGTTTGTCCTCGGAATGTCTACAGGCCATGTCTCGTAGAGTCTTGTTTATCGATGTGTTGTGCACCACATCTATAAACAGGAAGCTACAGGGCATTTAGGATGTTACTTTCTTTGGAATCTTAGATCGTGCGATAGAGCTGTGCTGTTAGGGTGATTTTGATCTGACTCGCTATTGTGTTTGCAGTGATGCCTCCGAAGAAGGCAACGGCGGCCCAGAAGGGCAAAGCGAGGACGGGAGAGACTAGTCAGGCACAACGATCTACCCGAGCTCGTGTCTATGATTTTCTTGAGGTTGTGCCTCATTCTGAGGGGTCTGATACACCCCCACTAGTACAGCCTGGAGCAGGACCTTCAGCAGCTCGAGAGGCCCGAGTACCCGCTCCTGAGACTCCAGCTCCTCAGCCAGGGGCGGAGGACAGGACCCTGAGAGAGGCGGTACAGTTGATGACTACACTGGTAGCAGGACAGGCTCGCAGACGCGGGCGGAGGGACGATGATGACGATGACAGGCGGGATAGCCTGAGAGTTCGGGAGTTTTTGTTATGTGGCCCTCTAGAGTTTTTCGGGTCTAAGCCCGACGAGGACCCCCACGACTTTATTCGGGGGATGCGGCGCTCACTGGACTTGGTCAGGGCTTCAGAGACCGAGTCGGTCGAGCTGGCTTCGCACAGGCTTCGAGATGTTGCCGCTCACTGGTATGAGACTTGGGAGTTATCCAGGGGTGAGGGTGCTCCCCCAGCTACGTGGGACCAGTTTGTGACTGCTTTCACCCGCCACTTTCTACCCCCAGAGTTGCGGCGGGCACGGGCCGACCGATTCTTACATTTGCAGCAGAGGGGTCGGAGTGTGCGTGAGTATAATCTTGAGTTTGATTCTCTGGCCCGATATGCACCGGTCGTGGTAGCAGACATGTCCGATCGGATGCACAGATATGTTATGGGATTGGATCAGTATTTGATCGACGGCTGTATGGCAGTGTCATTGCAGACAGATATGGACATTGCCCGACTTCAGGCCTATGCGATGGGTATGGAGGATCGTCACAGGTCTGATCATTCTGGTAGAGACCGGGATAGGAGGCCGCCCAAGAGGGCTAGGTCCGCAGGTTATTCCGGGGATCCTCGAGGCGGACAGCCTCAGCAGCAGCAGTCAGGCAGACAGCTACCTCCGTCCGGCCGGAGTACTCAGTCAGGCAGCCGGAGATTTGACAGTAAAGGACCGTCTGGGGCCGGTCAGAGCTCCAGAGCGGCAGGTTCACAGGTATCCAGGGGTCCCAGCCAGGCCAGACCACCTAGGCCCCGTTGTCCTCATTGCGGGAAGTCTCATCCTGGGGAGTGTTATCGAGCTACTGGAGCTTGCTTTTCTTGTGGTGGTCAGGGCCAATTTATGAGAGACTGTTCGTTGGCGAGCGGTTCTGGTAGTGTGGCTCAGCCGACAGGGTCAGCCGCCGGTTCTTCTTCTGCTCCATCTATTGCACGCCCTGGAGGGCGAGGTATGCCAGCACCGGCAGGACGCGGTCGAGGCCGCGGTGGCGCTTCAGGTTCTAGCAGTCCCTCGAACCGCATATATGCTTTGGCCAGCCGCCAGGATCAGGAGGCTTCGCCAAACGTCCTCACAGGTACATTGCTGGTTTTCTCCAGATCTGTATATGCATTGATTGACCCTGGCTCTACTTTATCATATATCTCCCCGCTTGTTGCTAGTAAAATTGGGATAGTGTCTGAGCCTATAGAGCCATTTGAGGTAGCTACGCCAGTTGGGGATTTTGTTATAGCAAGACAGATCTATAGAGATTGTTCTGTGACCATTTATGATCGTAGCACTAAGGCTGATTTGATAGAGTTAGACATGCTTGAGTTTGACGTTATTATGGGTATGGACTGGTTGTCTTCCTGTTATGCTAATGTCGACTGCCAGCAAAAGGTAGTCCGTTTTCAGTTTCCAGGAGAACCAGTTATAGAGTGGTTTGGATCCACTGCATCGCCGAGGGGTAAGTTTATTTCATACCTCAAGGCTAAGAAGATGATCCAGAAGGGTTATATCTATCATTTGGTTCGTGTGCACGATACTGCAGCGGAGATACCTACCCTTCAGTCCGTTCCGGTCGTCAGTGAGTTTCCAGATGTTTTTCCTGACGAGCTTCCTGGCCTTTCGCCTGAGCGGGAGATTGATTTCACTATAGAGTTGATGCCGGATACGCAGCCTATATCTATTCCTCCGTACAGGATGGCACCGGCTGAGTTGAAAGAGTTGAAGGAGCAGCTGAAAGACTTGCTGGATAAGGGTTTTATCAGACCCAGCACATCACCCTGGGGAGCGCCGGTATTGTTTGTCAGAAAGAAAGACGGGTCACTGCGGATGTGTATCGACTACCGGCAGCTAAATAAGGTGACTATTAAGAATAAATATCCCCTCCCCCGGATTGATGATTTGTTTGATCAGCTGCAGGGTGCTAAGCATTTTTCAAAGATAGATCTGCGCTCAGGTTATCATCAGGTGCGAGTACGGGAGTCAGATATCCCGAAGACTGCTTTCAGGACCCGATACGGGCATTATGAGTTCAGAGTTATGTCTTTCGGGCTGACTAATGCTCCAGCAGTATTTATGGATCTGATGAACCGGGTATTTCGGCCTTTTCTGGATATGTTTGTTATTGTGTTTATTGATGATATCTTGATTTACTCACGATCAGCCGAGAAGCATTCAGATCATTTGAGGACGGTACTTGGCATTCTCCGTCAGCAGAAGTTATATGCTAAATTCTCTAAGTGTGAGTTCTGGTTGACTTCTGTGGCATTTTTGGGCCATATTGTCGGCGCAGACGGTATTCGGGTCGACACGCAGAAGATTGAGGCTGTGCAGAATTGGCCCAGGCCTACTACTCCGACAGAGGTGCGCAGTTTTCTGGGTTTAGCTGGGTATTATCATAGGTTTGTGGAGGATTTTTCTTCTATTGCAGCACCACTGACGAGGCTTACTCAGAAAGCAGCAAAATTCCAGTGGACAGATGCCTGCGAGCGCAGCTTTCAGGTGCTGAAGGAGAGATTGATTACAGCACCAGTTTTGGCTCTTCCAGAGGGATCTGACGGGTATGTTGTCTATTGTGACGCCTCTGGTATTGGGATAGGTTGTGTATTGATGCAGCACGGTCGAGTCATAGCCTATGCTTCCCGGCAGCTCAGACCGCACGAGAAGAACTATCCCACTCATGATCTTGAGTTGGCCGCGGTGATTCATGCTTTGAAGATTTGGCGGCATTATTTATATGGGGTCCATGCTGATATCTATACGGACCATAAGAGTCTCCAGTATATTTTTAAGCAGAAGGAACTAAATTTGCGGCAGCGGAGATGGCTTGAGCTACTAAAGGATTACGACGTTGATATTCTGTACCATCCGGGGAAAGCCAATGTGGTAGCGGATGCACTTAGCCGCAAGTCTATGGGCAGCTTGGCTGATGTACCGTCTGGTAAGAAAGATTTGGTTCGTGACATTCGTCAGCTGGCCAGCCTCGGAGTTCGTTTGGCGGATTCTGGAGATTCTGAGATTTCTGTTCGTCCAGTTGCTGAGTCATCTATTATTCAGGAGGTAAAGCAGCGCCAGTTTGAGGATCCTCTTTTGATTCAGTACAGAGATGTGGCCCTTAATAAAGCAAAGACTCAGTTTGAGATCTCGCCTGACGGAGTATTATTATATGACGGCAGATTCTGTGTACCGGACGTTGCGGGCTTACGGCGGCAGATTATGGGCGAGGCCCATAATGCACGGTATTCTGTTCATCCTGGTTCCACCAAAATGTATCGGGATCTCAGGTGTTTGTATTGGTGGGACGGCATGAAGAAAGATATTGCTGAGTTTGTTAGTCAGTGCCCGAACTGCCAGAAAGTTAAGATCGAGCATCAGAAGCCCGGTGGATTATTACAGGAGATGGAGATTCCAGCCTGGAAATGGGAGATGATTAATATGGATTTCGTTGTTGGGTTACCGCGCACTCCACGCAGGTACGACTCTATCTGGGTTATTGTTGACAGGCTGACGAAATCAACCCATTTCCTTCCGGTTCGGACTACCTATTCGGCTGAGGACTATGCCAGATTGTATATCAGAGAGATAGTCAGACTTCACGGAGTCCCTATATCTATTATTACTGACCGAGGTACCCAGTTTACAGCTAATTTCTGGAGGTCATTTCAGGAGGGATTAGGGACTCAGGTGAGCCTCAGTACAGCTTTTCACCCTCAGTCCGACGGACAGGCCGAGCGCACTATTCAGACGCTCGAAGATATGTTGCGGGCCTGCGTTATTGATTTTCGGGGCAGCTGGGATGATCATTTGCCGCTTATTGAGTTTGCCTATAATAACAGTTATCACTCCAGCATCCAGATGGCTCCGTATGAGGCCCTTTATGGCAGGAAATGCAGATCTCCTATTGGTTGGTTTGACGTGGGCGAGACTAAGCTGATTGGGCCAGATGTGATCCAGGAAGCTGTAGATAAGGTAAAGCTTATTCGAGAACGATTATTGGCTGCTCAGAGTCGACAGAAAGCTTATGCAGATAGACGACGTCGACCGTTAGAGTTCCAGATTGGCGACTGGGTATTCCTGAAGGTGTCGCCCATGAAGGGTGTCATGAGATTCGGTAGAAAGGGTAAGTTGAGCCCCCGGTACATTGGGCCGTATCAGATCGTTCGAAAGATAGGCGAGGTCGCCTATGAGCTAGACTTATCATCCGACTTGGAGGCCGTACACCCGGTGTTTCATGTGTCTATGTTGCGGAAATGTATTGGCGATCCTTCCAGGATATTCCTAGTTGATGACATTCAGGTGACGGAGTAGTTATCTTATGACGAGCAGCCTGTATCTATTCTGGATCGACAGGTGCGGAGACTACGCACTAAAGAAGTGCCCGCCGTCAAAGTCCTGTGGCGCAACAATAATCGGGAGGAGATGACTTGGGAGGCGGAGGACGAGATGAAAAGGAGATACCCTCACTTGTTCCCGACGTCCACAGGTAATCTAATTTTTTTTCAGTTTGTTGTGTTGATTGATAAAATGAATTATGTATGTCATTATTAAAAAGGGACACTCCTGCCTTGATCATAAGACCTTATAAGATTAATTTAACATTCGGGGACGAATGTTCTTAAGGGGGGGAGAATGTTATGTCCCGTGTTTTCGTATAATTGGAAATCGAGAAATAATTACGACTTATGTGTTATAAGGAAATATTTTGATTTTGGTGAATATGACTATGTTGGTTATGGAATCTTAAATGTTAAGACATCGAGGAAGGCCGAGGGTAAATTTGGAATTTCGGAAATTAGTTTCGGGAATTACAAAACGGGACTTTTCATGAATTGGGCCAAGAAAAATATGACACAAAGTTGAGGCCCAAAACTTGTGAAGTGGCCGGCCATATCCATGGCCCAAGCCTCTCCCTTAATGATCATGTGCTATGCACATGATCAATTATATGGATATGTATCATCCTCATTTAGTAATTATCAAGATCAACTAACAAATTCAAGAACACCACAAAAAGGGGCATTCGGTCGAGACTAAGAAAAGAAGAGAAAAAAAATTTCCCAAGCTTTGTTTTTGATCCAAAAATCTCGTTTTTTCCATAATTGTAGTGTACTCAAGACGCTCTTCAACGTGACACAATTTATTTGGCGGAAGAATCACGTTTGCGGAAAGTCGGAATTTCAAGTAAAGGTAAGAATTTTGCCCTTTTAATGTTATGAAATTGGTATGAATATGATAAGGATTGAGAATAGACGAGAATTTCGTAGTTTTGATGTGTGTATGAAGCCGTGGGTGTGTGTGTATATTGCATGTTGGCCGTGAGCCCTAGGAAGAAGAAAGTGATGTGAATTGATCTTGTTTAGTTTGTATAATGTGTTGTTGTGATCTTTATGTCGTAAATGATTGATTGATGAATTGGATTGGTGTTGGAAAATGATTTCGGAACGTTATCGGAAAGTATATACCTTTTGTATATTCGCGTATATCATTGTATATCTTTGATGCAAAAGACTTTAAATGTGACATATAGTTGATGTTAATGAATTCGGAATGAAACGACGCAAGTTAGAATGTCCGTCGTGACTTTTGATGTTTTGAATGAAATATGGAGAATAATGAATTTCGGGAACTTTCGTATATGGTTTGGAATATATTTGGGATGTGATTGACTAATCTTGAATAAGTAAATGAATATAATGATGTGGATATAGATTTGGAGTTTTGGAAGTTTGAATGAAAAGTTGTCAACTTGTGTACTAAAGTAGAACTTTGAAGCTAGAGTGATTTGTATTGTTTGATGATGTGTGGGCTTTTGTTGTTGATGTATTTTGAGCCGAGTTAGGTCTCGGGGGTGTTAGATTTATAGGGGAAATGCTGCCGAAATTTCGGTAGGCAAGAATGAAGTTAAAGGCATTTTTAAGCCTAAGAGTCTCAATTGGTAACTTTGACCATTTGCAGATTTCGGGCGAAACGGGACTTGACTTTTGGGAGAGCGTAAGACGTCCGTAAGGTATGTGAAGCTTCCCACTCCTTCGTTTGGCATATCTTAGTATGATAGGCGAATATGAGAACTTCCGGAGCATTCCTGCTCCTCGAAACCCGATCCACGGAAAAGATACTATTCATTCAATTCAATTGAAGCCTAAGGGCTCTATTTTGGCTAGAATGCCACCACTCGTCCGAAACCTATCGAAATGTGGTCGGGTAACTTAGAAATGATTATGTATGACCCTTTGGCCTATAAATGTTCAGAAAATATGTTCGCCACCTCAATTTGACTCGAGGTGGGCCCGCTAACCCCGATACGCCTTATTTGCCTTATTGGGCTATCTTTGTGAATAAAGTTTGATATGATACTTTCGATTTTGGAACTCCCTCCTATGAGATATATTTGGAATATTATGATATGATAAGTTACGTTTTGAGCCATACGTACCACTTTGGAAACTTTTGTGAAACGGATCTTTGTATCGACTAAGTATTCGCTTATCTTATGCTATGGAACGATTTGTAAAACTATTATGTTTTGAAAGACTATTTTGAAGTATGATTTGCATTTGCTTGCTCACGACTCCGCTCGTGCCTTATTATGACTTCGTTCACCGGTTCCCGGGCTGGTTATGATTCGTGCGCCCTATGATAATTCGGCCGTATGCTGTGTTACGGTTCCCGAGGCTTCGCCATAGGGCCGGGTTCCGTTTGGAGTTATGCTGTGATATGGCTCGTGATGCGATACGCTCACCTATGATTATGTTTGTGTTCGGGGATGTACGGAGATTTGAAACCTTCTGGTGTTATGCTGTGTGTGGCGCCAGCGTCGGAGTGGCGACCACGTTCCTAAGCGTTTGCATGATTTCGTTTGCATTATATATACGTATATGATTTTGATACGGATTTTGACATACCGATTTGTATTCCATTTTGTTATCTGATTTGCTTTCAGTTTTGATCCATATTTCTGTACTCCGTGCTTTACATACTCAGTACATATTTCGTACTGACCCCCTTTCTTCGGGGGCTGCGTTTTATGCCCGCAGGTACAGACATTGGTGATCCTCCACAGTAGGCTTCCCTCTTTGCTATTCCGGAGTACTCCTCTTTGATCCGGAGTCCACTTTTGGTACAGACTCCTTTTGCTTTGTATATATTCTGTACATTTGACTATTTGGGTACGGCGGGGCCCTGTCTCGCCATATGTCTTTATTTTGAGTTCGTAGAGGCCTGTAGTCACATATGTAGGGTGAGGGTCCTGTATATGTTGGTTTGATTTCGTTTTCTGGTCTTAAAGCGGTCTGCTTGTTATGATGGCCCCAAATGGCCCTTATGCTTATGTTTGCCCTTTTGACCGGTGATGTCTATTCCGCCGCTCAGCTTGTATTTGATTTGTGCGACCGCTTAAGACATATTTCGATAAGTTATGTTTGATATGATTTTTATGAAATTCTGAAATAAGTTTGGATTTGGCAAGGAATACGTAATTTGGTCTGGGTACCCAAGTAGGGTGCCAGTCGCGGCCCACGGGGCTGGGTCGTGACAATTATTTAACGACTTTATCTCCGTAAATAAACCAAAATTAACATTAATAATAGGAGATTCATACCTTATTCTTGTTAAAACAGAGATATCTTCAATATCTACCTTGAATCCACCACAAAACCATACTAGAATCACATTCATGCGTTTATCTGAGCTTCGATTAATACTCCTCGCTTGAAAATTGCTCACTTTGTGATCCCCCCTCTCTCTCTCTTCAATTTTCTGGAAATTTCTGGGAAAATCTGGTGAAAAAAAGGGGTTCTTACCCCGGTCAAATTCGGGTCGTGTCACTGTAGCAGTACTGTAGCACGCGTTTCTGCTCTGTCAGCTGAACTTGCAATGTCCATAATTCTCTACTCCGATGTCCTATCGACGAGCGGTTTGTTGCGTTGGAAACTAGACTCGACGAACTTCATTTTAGGCTTTTGTTTCACGTTAAAACACTTCATATGCTCAGTGATATTCGTCCCTCAATTTAGACCAAAATTTTCATACGAAACTTTACCCATCCTTTTTCCAAAGTCATACTACGACATTTATTCCGCTCATTTCCTCATAAAATCTTCCGGTATACCTTATATACGTCATTTACTTATTAAATATACTTAATACTATTTGCCCCTTATATCCCAAAGTGGTTTTACTTAACCATAGCTCAACGTACTTACGTTCAAATTTAATAAGTGCTTTTCTGAAAGTACGGGGTGTAACAGGTAGTTCCCCTGCTATCTGAGTCCACTACTCAAACTCCTAGGCTAGCTAACTACTGAAGCTCACGAGCCATTTCTCTGTTCTCTGGTCGTACATCATACAAACTTCCCATATATCTGCGGCTAAGAGCATCAACCACAACATTTGCCTTTCCGGAATGATATAGGATATCAACATCATAATCCTTTAGCAATTCCAACCATCGTCGTTGCCGCAAATTCAAATCTTTTTGCTTGAAGATATACTGAAGACTCTTATGATCTGTATAAATATCCACATAGACACCATATAAATAATGTCTCCATATCTTTAATGCATGAACCACTGCAGCCAATTCTAGATCATGGGTTGGGTAGTTTTTCTCATGTTTCCGTAATTGCCTTGAAGCATACGCAATCACCTTACCATGTTGCATCAACACACAACCTATCCCAATGCCTGAAGCATCGCAATAAACAACATATCCTTCCAATCCCTCTGGAAGTGTCAGGACTGGGGCAGAAGTCAATCTACCTTTTAACTCTTGGAAACTACGTTCACAAGCATCCGTCCATTGAAACTTTGCTGCTTTCTGGATCAACTTCGTGAGTGGTGCAGAAATAGAAGAAAAACCCTCAACAAATCTCCTGTAATAACCTGCTAAGCGCAGAAAGCTACGAACCTCCGTAGGAGTTGTGGGCCTTGGCCAAGTCTTCACGGCCTCAATCTTTTGGCTATCTACCTGAATACCATCAGCTGCAACAATGTGCCCCAAAAATGTCACCAAGTTCAACCAAAACTCACACTTAGAAAATTTTGCAAACAACTCTCGAGTCTGAAAAACTCTAAGGACAGTACGCAAATGATCCGTATGTTCTGCCTCGGATCTATAATACACCAAGATATCGTCGATGAATACAATCACAAACAGATCTAGGAAGGGCCTGAACACATTGTTCATCAAATCCATAAATACGGCCGGTGCATTAGTTAGCCCAAATGACATTACCTGGAACTCAAAATGACCATATCTTGTTCTGAAGGCCGTCTTAGGGATATCTTTCTCCCTAACTCTCACTTGATGATACCCGGACCTCAAATCTATCTTTGAAAACCATTTGGCACCTTGCAATTGATCAAATAAGTCATCAATCCTCGGAACAGGATATTTGTTCTTAATCGTCACCTTGTTCAATTGCCGATAGTCAATGCACATCCTCAAGGAGCCATCTTTCTTTCGGACAAACAATACGGATGCTCCCCACGGGGATGAACTAGGCCTAATAAAGCCTTTCTCAAGCAAGTCCTTCAATTGCTCCTTCAACTCTTTCAATTCTGTGAGAGCCATTCTATAAGGAGGAATAGATATAGGATTAGTGTCTGGCAACACATCAATAGCAAAATCAATCTCCCACTCAGGAGGGAGGCCTGGAAGCTCTTCCGGTAACACATCCAGAAATTCATTTATTACAGGAACTGACTGAAGAGTCGGCGATTCAGCTTCTATATCTTGAACCCGAACTAGGTGATAAATACATCCTTTCGTGATCATTTTCCTTGCCTTTAGATAGGAAATAAACCTACCTTTTGGTGACGCAGTATTCCCTTTCCATTCTAAAACTGGTTCTTCCAAATATTGGAAACGAACCACTTTCATTCTACAAACAACATTGGCATAGCAAGAAGCCAACCAATCCATGCCCATAATAACATCAAAGTCTACCATTTTTAGCTCATGCAAGTCAATCATAGTACGACGGTCACAAATCACAACTATATAATTTCTATATACTCGGCTAGCTATTACCGATTCACCAACGGGTGTAGACACCTCAAAAGGTTTGATCGACTCTGGTTCGACTCTAAATCGACCCGCAATATACGGAGTAACATATAACAATGTGGAGCCCGGATCAATCAAAGCATATACATCATGAGAAAATATCGATAATATACCTGTGACCACATCAGGAGAAGACTCAAGATCTTGGCGTCCAGCCAAAGCATAAATACGGTGTTGAGGACCGCTACAACTGGGGACTATCCCTCTGCCTCTACCATGGCCGGCTGGCGCATGTGAACCTGGCCCCATAGGGCGTACAAATGCTGAAGATCCGGCTACTGACCCTGAAGGCTGGGTCCTACCTCTACCATGAACTGAGGGGAAATCACGCATAATATGGCCTGGTCGACCACATGAATAGCAAACCTCTAAACCCGATCGGCACTGACCCCAATGTAACTTCCCACACTGGGAACATCGTGGTAAGGGTGGCCTCGCCTGACCCGAATCACCTCTGAACTGAGACCCCGAAAAACTCTGACTCGGCCCGGAATGAGTAGATCTATCAAATCTCTAACCTGAAAACCGTGGAGGCGCACTAGTCATAGAAAGGCCTGAATGCCTAGAAAACTGTTGTCTGTGTCCGCCTCTAAACTCACTCATCGGACCCGAAAATCTAGCCCTCTTGCTATGTCTCCTATCATGCTCACGCTCACTTCTTTGCAGTTGTAGGCTTTCTTCTAAATTCTGAGCATGGGCCTGAATGCGTGAAATGTCCATATTGTCCTGAAGGGATGCAGTCAAGCACCTATCCATCAAATGTGGCCCTAGGCCTTTCACAAATCGGTGTACCCTATCACCCATATCCGCTACCATGGTCGAAGCATACCTAGCCAAAGAGTTGAAGTGGAGACTATACTCTAGAGCACTCATGCTACCTTGCCTCAAATTCAAGAACTTATCGGCTCTAGCTCGCCGAACTTCCGGAGGCATATAGTGTCGGAGGAAAGCATCAACAAATTCTTGCCATATCGGGGGAGGTGCATTGGCTCCCCGTGAAGCCATCCAGACCGTGTACCAATGGATCGAGACATCCCTCAATCTATAGGACGCTAACTCCACCGATTCGGTGTCCGAGACATGTATCAAACGAAGAGTCCCCAACATTCCATTAATAAAATCCCGAGGGTCCTCATCCGGCTTTGATCCAAAGAATTTCGGAGGGTTCAAGCTAATGAAATCACGGGCCCTTGCACTAACAGCCCTATCACCTTGCCCTGTACTTTGTCGCTGAGTCTGAGCAGCAACCAATTGAGTAAGCAAATGAATGGCCTCTTTTACATCTTGGCCCGAAGCATCCGGTGGAGGGGCCGGAGGTGATGGAGCTGGAGCTGAGGCTCCCTCACGCTTCTCAGAAATAGGCACTGTCTGGGAGGACTGAGATTGAGCCGCGTTCTGGGACTCACTTTCCTCTACAACTGCTGGCGGTGCTCTTTCAGCCCGCTTTTCTACCGCTGTCTTGCCCTTTTGGGCTGCTGTAGCCTTTCTCTTTACAGACATCTCTGAAATACACAATACACGGTTAAGGAGAAGGAAGTTCTTAGATCATAGCTCTATCGCACGATGTTATGAAGAAAGAAGGTCAATAATTCCTAAAATGTCCGCAGCCTCTTGTTTATAAGTGTGGCGCGCAACACACCCATAACCAAGACTCTACTGGACACGACTCGTAGACACACCCTAGGACAGAACTGCTCTGATACAACTTTTGTCACGACCCAACCGGAGGGCCGCGACGAGCACCCGGTGCTAGCCCACCCGGGCACCCCTTAGCGTACCTTTACACTTACATCTAGGCGAGCCACATAATAAAACATACATTTCTACTTAGTCCCATTGGACAATAATGCCTTTATATCATCATTGGCATTTATGCTCATATCAATGTACATAAGCCGACGAGGCTAACAAAATGATATACAAAATATAGGCCGACAAGGCCATACACGTCTAACTATATACACATGTCTACGAGCCTTTAAGGAGAGTATGTCATATCATATAGGCGGGACAGGACCCCGCTATGCCCATAATTATGTACACAAAAGAATTAATACCAAAAGCTATAGCTCCGAATGAAATGGAGCTCCACTATGTAGTCCTTGAGAAATGTAGCTATGGATCAAGTCTGTCTCCCTGGGCACCTGCGAGCATGACGCAGCGTCCACAACAAAAGGACGTCAGTATGAAGAATGTACTGAGTATGTAAAGCATGATCAATATCAATATAGAAGCATAATAAGAAACATGGGAAATAACATAAGATGGGAGATAGTAGAATCATCGTCATATGCACTTACTTGCTTTTCATAGGGACTTTCCATTTCTAGCGTGTATTCGTGTACATACATTCATATCCGTATCCGTACTCGTTTGCATTCGTATCCATAGTCGTGTTCATATACATAGCCTTATTCATATTCGTATCATATTCGTATTTATACTAATTTACATACCATATACATATCCATATCATAGACATACCTGGCCAACCAAGGCTTCAGAGTTACATCTACCTGGCCCTACCAAGGCTTTAGGGTTACATCTACCTGGCCCTACCAAGGCTTCAGGGTTATCCGTACCAACTGCAAAGGTGTGCACACGTTACATAAATATATACATATTCTACCCGGCCTTATAAGCTCGGGGTTCCATAATAGTCATACATATATACATATACATAACAGTTCATAAGCATCTTTACTATTATCATCACTATCATTATCGTTATCGTTGTCGTCATCGTCAGCGTCATTATCATTATAGTCGTCATCAATATCATTGTCACTATTATCGTCATTCATTACATCTATCTTTATAGACTTACTCGTCATATGAGGAACTTAGTACAATCGTAACATATCGAGAATCATGTGCTTAATAGCTCGAAAGATAGAATCATTTGAAGGACATCATGGACTTATAGAAGATTTAAATGATTGGCCAAAGAACCATGCCTTAAGAAAGAAGGGTTAGCCTTACATACCTTTCCGTTCAACTATTTTACCACTTGCACGTTCTCCTTCAACGCTCACGTCTCTGCCTTCATTAAAGTCATACTAGCATTAGAAATCGATAGCTAGCATACATGACTAAGGCTAGAGAAAATTAGACAGCATGCCCTTTATTTATACGACATTCCTCCATATCGTAAATCAATTCCCAAACGTTAATAATACATTCACAATATCATAACAATAGTCTTTATTCATTCTACATTATTCATATTTCTCAATTCACTTCAGTCATCCATATCCATGGTCATAACACACGATTACATTCGTTCATATACAATGTCTATCCCATGTTCTTAACATCATTTATAACATGATTATAATCATATCATCTCACGAATCATTACTCAACCCAAGCTACTACTCACAAACATCACTATTCTCACATTCAAGACCCATTTTCTATATCCTTTTACAATCCAAGTGTTTCGACTTTCAAACACCTTAAACAACATGGAAATATCATAAAACTTATCTTAGATGGTGAGGGAATGAATCTTGAGTGGATATACTTTGCTTGAACCAAACCCTAATTCTCCTCCAATGGAATTTCTTATGGTCCTCTAACCCTTGGAAGCTTTCTAACACAAACACTTGATTCTAGTCTTTGATCTTTGTGTTCTCTTAGACTTGAGTGGAATATGTTTAGAGAAGGGTTTTTGAGCTCTCAACACTTGTGGAATATGAAAAATGAAGTAAAAGAACCCAAGACATCTATTTATACAAACATTGAAAAACGCCCCGTCGGGACTTCCACGGGCAATTATATGGTCCGTATAATATTGTACGGACCGTATAATCGGTCATGGTTCACCAACCATCAAACCAACTCCCTGCTGGGAGTTATACGGACACCTTATACGGTCCGTATACGGTCCGTATAAGTGTCCGTGGTTCACCACCATGGAACACTTTGTTGTTGTTGGGTTATACGGACCATTTTACGGTCCGTATAACATTCCACGGGCCGTATAATGTGGTCGTGTAACTCATAGTTTTTCCGAAGTTGTTTTCGTCGTTTCGTTTGATCTTCAATCCTTATGGAACCTTCTTGACACTTGTATAATACTTCATTAGCCATACAATAGGTTGTATATCAGTCCTTTAAAACATCACCACATAAACATTAGCTCAATCATAACGGAATCTTTCCGAACTCGACTTACGTTTCGCTCTCTTCAACAAACCAAACTTCACATATTCTCAGAACTTCAAAATCTTATTGTATGAACCTCAAGCCATCTAATCCTTCGCTTGTCCTCGTAAGGATTTCATAATTACCATAAGCTCACATTAGCCTATCCACAAGGCAACACCTACGGAAATTTCCGAGGTGTAACAGGTAGGGTGAAGAAGAAGACTCTGAAGCTTGCAAGTTATATGAATGAAGCGTGAAAGAAAAGTAAAGAAATCATTATTTACCATAGGAAATTGTTAGATGCAACCCAATCACAATGTGACGCATGCCCTGAGTGACAGACTAAAAAAGCATCGACGGGCGTAATTCGAGGATGGTAATAATGGCAGCATATATTGGCCTATCTGCACGATGACATGACTGTTGTGACGTATTCCTACCCAAGCTAGCTAAACATCAGGTTCAGTACTTCTTTCCCGTGCCAAATTCTTCCACTTTCTGGGACAGCCTCGAGACTTAAGTACGAGGAAAGTGCAGGGACTATCTGTAATGGTCAACATGCGATGAGCATTTAGATGGACAGACGTGGTGATAGGGGATCAGATCAATACAAACAAATGGGCTCGGAGAGTACGCTCGGAAAGCTAGACTGATGTGCGAACGAGTTCTCGGTTGCTCTAGCCTCAAATCTCATTTCGGACACGTGCCGCAAACTAAAAATCGGACACTCAGCTCGTACACCCGGTGATCGGCAGTTAATTAAAAATAACCATGTATCCTGATATTCAGGGGATCACAACTTCTTCCATTTCTAGAGTTTGCGATCTTCATGCTAGCAATGGCCACACGCGCCTAGGGTTAGGGGAGTTAATTAGCTAGGTCAAACCTATATGTACCCCCTCAACCCTTGATTTGAACCCTCGTTGAAACTCTCAGGGATACAGTTTTACTCACTTGCGTTCATTGCGATTTAGAAAACTGTTTACAGACACTCATTTTGATCATTCGAAGCATCATGTTTAACAATTCGGAGATCGAATAAACATTTCTCTCTCTTTTTAGTTAGTTATTTCAATTACTTCTTATTGTTTCGCTCAATCTTAATTATTCGTTGTTGTTTCAAACCCCACGTCAAAAAAATTCAGAACCAACTTTATTTTGTTCCTAAAGACCTCGTTCAAGTAAGTTGAATTGATTTTCCTAATAATGAATTTTAGGCTAAATAGTACACATATAAGTTATTAAGAATTATAATGTATAAATTATTTATGTGGTAATTAATAATAAAAATTATCATACATTAATTAATAATAAAATTATTATTTTACATAAACTATTTATTATAATAGGGTATTTTTCTTCTTTAAATATTTCAATTCTGCATTATTAATATACATATTCTTATTCCATACTTGATACCGCATAAAATAATAAGTAGATTCTTATAAAACTTTATGCAAATATTATCTAGCATCATACCTCCAATTTTTCCTTATCATCTTATGAAGAAGTTTATGTTGGAATTAATAGAAGTGCATCGCTGAAGCAATTATGACATGAGATTATTAAGACTTAAAGAGTAGAAATACAATAGAATTTAATCATCAACCATAGATATTATCCCTTTGACCCTTCTTTCTACATTATTAAACAAGATTAGATCATAATTACAATCTCCAATATATATATATATATATATATATATACCGGCATTCCTTGTATGTTAATCTTTGTATCATGGAATAGTCTAATATAAAAACTGATGATGCAGCTAACTTTGTATTGTACCTAATGCTTTAACACATAGACTTTACCAACTTTTTCTAGAAAAAAAACGTGAAACGGTGCATTTGAGCAACAATCGTACAATTTCGCAAATCTTGAATTCTTCAATTTGAGATCAGACACAAAAAACACAATCTTGAAATCAAGAATTGCTATTTTTGGAAATGGATCTGCCACCAGAAGAGCTTCAATTCTTGACCATACCTGATATATTTCAAGAATCAATCACCATACCAAAGAGATCTCCCAAAACATTTTATCTTATTACCCTTACTTTAGTATTTCCTTTATCATTTGCAATCTTGGCACATTCTTTGTTCACTCATCCAATTATTAGTCAGCTTCAAGAGAACCCAAATTCACCTCATGCTTCTCAATGGACTAAACTCATTGTTATCCAGTTTTGTTACTTACTTTTCTTGTTTTGTTTCTCGTTGCTTTCAACTGCTGCTGTTGTTTTTACTGTGGCTTCAATTTACACCTCAAAGCCTGTGTCTTTTTCATCTACTTTAGCTGCAATTCCTAGTGTTTTTAAGAGGCTCTTTATTACCTTTATATGGGTTTCTCTTTCTATGTTGGCTTATAATACTGTTTTCTTGATTTTTCTTGTGCTTTTGATTGTTGCAGCTGATACCCAAAATGTGGTTTTGTTCCTTTTTTCTTTTTTGGTTGTGTTTATACTTTTCCTTGTGGTTCATGTTTATATAAGTGCATTGTGGCATTTGGCTAGTGTGGTGTCTGTTCTTGAGCCTATTTATGGTATAGGAGCTATGAAGAAGAGTTATGAGTTGTTGAAAGGAAGGACAGGAATGGCATTTTTCCTTGTTTTTGGGTATTTGTCTATTTGTGGAGTGATTAATGGGTTTTTTGGGTCAGTTGTGGTGCATGGTGGTGATAATTATGGCGTGTTTTCGAGAATTGTGATTGGTGGGTTCTTGGTTGGAGTATTGGTGATCGTGAATCTTGTGGGGCTTTTGATGCAAAGTGTGTTTTACTATGTTTGCAAGAGTTACCATCATCAGGCGATAGACAAGACTGCTTTGTATGATCATCTTGGTGGATACCTTGGGGAGTATGTGCCTCTCAAAAGTAGCGTTCAGATGGAGAACTTAGAAGGCGGTTCCATGACACCATGATGATGGTGAGAGAGGTGAAATCCTTGTGCTTTTATTTGACTTTGTTGAATGATATGTTTAGCAAGAGGAATTGTAAAGACATTAACTTTTAAGTAGGTTGTTGTGTTTTGACACTTGAATTTGTTCGTTCGTTTACATTATAAGTCATGGTAGTCTTTGTTCTTTGTTCTTCTTTGATAAATTCCATTAATATGTGCCAATTGTGTTTATAACAAAGGTCTAAGTTCTTTGTACCCGTTAAAGTATATCAAGTGTTGTGTTATGTGATTGTTCGCCACCCGAGGACCTATGTATGATTGGTTCGCTGCTGTTTATGAAAGGAAAGTTGTACCATTGTTCATTGTATCAATTGACATAAATTTCTCTAACTTTGTCTCTTATGTTGTCAAGACATGTCAAGTCTTCTCTTTGTTTTCCTGTGATTATATCTCCTTAGAATCCCATTGGAGATTGAGATTCAATTTATTAAGTAAGCTGAGTGATTTAAATGGGTATAGGAATAATAAAGGATTGGCCTACCTGTAATAACTGAGTTGGTAATTCTGCTATTTCCGCCTCACTTAACCTCTGCTCTGCCGTAGAACTGATTTATTTTTTTCCCTGAAGGATTGGGATGGTATCGTTCTATGGTAGTCTAACTACATCCACCCCTTTTTGGTGCGGGGGGGGGGGGGGGGGGGCAGTTTCCTTGAAAAACAAAATAAAAGAGAAGGCGAGCTATCACCTCAATGGACAGAAAAGCTCACACCTCATGGTGTGTTTCTTTTATTAGGAAACCGGTTGGGAGAAGAGGAAGGGTGTGTGGGGGAGGACTGGGAAAGGGGTTGAGTTGAGGTGCTCAAACTTCATTGTATTATGTTTAGTGTGTGATTGAAGGAGCTGTCTCGGACTCAGTTTTGTGAATTGAATATTCTTTTAACGGTAATTTGCTAACAAAATATTTCTTGGCTTCTGGTTATGCAGAACTTCAGTTTTATTTACTCTGCACCACTTTTACTAGTAAAATAGTTTTGCTAGGAAGACACGCAGTGTTTTCTGTACTAACTTAAAGCGGCTATCCTTGTTTTAATCTTTCCTCCTTTCTCCTTTTTCTTTGGTTATTAGTCTTCTCCGCAGAGTCTCTAGTCATTTGGATTTGGTTCACCCATTTCCTGATGTGATTTTCAGTTGTAAGTTCCGGCTTCTGTAAATTATTGAACCTTGATCTCTCGCTTGTGATGATACTCAGTACACATATATTGAGGGGGTAAGTGGGTGGGGGTTGAGAATCTGAGCTACTTCAATGGAGTGATGTACTCGGATTACGTCCTGATAGCTTCCAATGTCTGGATGGTCCTCTTTGACTGGCCACCGGTCATGAAAGGTTGTCTAAGATTTACTCTGCTACTCAAAGCCTTTTTGTAGGCTTTGCCACAAGGCTAAAGTGAACTATGGATTTCTGTTTGATACTATGGATGATGGTATCCCGTGTAGGAGCACTATCTCATCAATCTATATATGGGATGGCTTGCCCAATTGCTAGTGCGGAGGTCTACCAACTGAGTTATATCTCCCGAGCCAGGTGGAGCATGCATTAAGATTGTTTCCCTACGACAGCAGGGGATTTGCCTTCTGGGTGGAGCTCGTCGCACGGGGCTTGCCTAGTGCGGGTTACCTCTCCTGTGTGGTTTGCGAGCTATTGCACAGGAGCTGGGTTTACCCTGTGCGCACCCGAAGGGTAGCGGCTGCAGGTTCCCATGTCATAAAAAAAAATTAAAAAAAAAGATTGTTTCTTCTATTCTTTTCCTTGGACCAGAAAAAGATATGTAAGTAATATAGCACGACATAGCTCTCTCTGAGGGATGAAATATCTAATGTTTTGGTCAGAATATCCATTGTAATGTCTATGTTAGATTCTCTGCTTGTAAGAAGGAACGGTCAATATGGAAACGGAATCTTTCGTATTCTGCCTGAACTGGAAGATCATTGTATTAGCTATAGGAGAGAACGCAAATTCTTTGATCAGATATTGTAAATTGAGGGATGATCAACAGGAAATATGTGAAAATATTGTCATTTCGAACTTCGAAGCATTATGATAGAAAGAAAGAGAATCTGCTTTTTGATTTCTGGTTATATCTTTTTCTGAGCTGTCATAGCAGTGCCTGAATATTTTATTAGTTTGGAGAGAGAGTGATTCTAAGGTGGCTAGCTTATATATTGGTTTCTCCACTCCTGTGTCTCCTCACTGACATGCAAGGAGAACAGAAGATTTGGAGGAGTAGTAAGAGAGATGCAACAGCAGTTCCGTTCAACAAGTGGCTGTGGAATATAATTTGGAAAAGTAAAGCTCCATATATGGATGCCTGCTTTTGTTGGGCTATTAGTTATTTTGTTACGTGATTTCTTAAACTGTATTAACTTATCTTGTAGAAGTGGGGGTTGTATATTTCAACACCACGTGTCAAAGGTGATTTCTTAAGCTGTCTTAAATATTTTTTGGTTTGAGATGGACAACAACCAAAGGAGTCAAGTATCTTTTCTCTTTTGGTGTAAACATGAATGCTTAGGGGAAACAGAAGATATTTTTGATGTTTTAGATAATTTGTAAAAGGAACATAGAAAGGATAATCCTTCTTTTGTAATTGTCTAATTGGGGACTATACAGTTTGGTATAGTAAACCTGCCAACATATAGAAATGTTACCAATGTCCCAAAAAAAAAAAAAAAAAAAAAGGGGAAGACTTGGTTTCTGTTGAAGAGCTAGCACCCTTTCTGGCGCTTCCCCTAGAGGATCCCTCCATTAAGGGAATTGACTTATCAGTTATTCTTTATTTCGACCTGAGTATCTAAGAGTAAAAGAACTGTGGATTTTGAATGACTAAAAATCGGCATTCTGTCCCTGGAGAATGTGTGGGCCCACACGTTTGAACACGTAAAATGTTAAAAAAGGAGTCTCAGCTTGTGAGGAAGAGTGGTCTGCCCTAGCACTTATCTAGCATGAGTTAGCGAATGAAGGCTACCTTTGGGCTTTGAGAGTTATTTTCATTAACTTTTTTGGAATTCTGTCACTTCCGAGAGGTCCGAATGGTTGATTGTGACTTGGTGGAATGTTCGATTCGATTCCCAAGGCACTTGGAAAGTATTAGGATGAGATCGTTTTTTGAAATCAATTTTGTGTAAACATGATGAAGGACTTGTGCTTGTTAAAGTTTATTTTAAAAGAGGAGATTTCATTGATTTAGCTTGCCCGCTAGTTGACCAAATAGTCCAAGTTTGAGAATCTTATAATGCCGTATGGCTTGTTTAACTATATACTTTGGTCATTTATGTTGATTTAATAATGGTAATTTTTGGTTGTTCGGGTTCTCACAGTTGCTTTGAGTCTGTTTAGATGTTTCATTTTACAGCTCTCCTTTGACTCTGCCCTTCTAAGTACTTAGCTAGCATGAGTTAACAAATGGATGCTACCCTTGGGCTTTCCGAGTTATTTCCATTAACTGTTTTCTTGTGCTTAGTTAGCCAAGTAGTGCAACTTCGATGAGGAAACGATACTCCTGTAACCCCATATGGCTTGTTAAACTATATGCTTTGGCACTTATCTTGGGCTACTAACGGAAACTTTTAAACAAGCAAGGACGTTGATTAGATGTTTCCCTTTTGTTTTGAATTGCTAGCTAAGTAGGCAGTTTGAAACACATTTTGCTGCTCACAGCCTCAAACTGAGACTAACTGCCGTGAAACTGACAATTGAAGCCACTTCTCTTTTGGTGACTCATAAGATTCAGGGTTAGATGTTTGACGTATCACTTACAGTCAGTAATTATTGATGCAACAAATAGAGAAAAGGAAAAGATGGTGGCTGGCTGATAGAAAGAAACCAAAGCAATCCTTCAATCCTCTTTCTTATACTCTTGGAACTTCCTGATGTATGTTTAAAGCATTTCAAACTGGAATTTCTGACAAATTGATGAACATGAGAGAATTACATGCTTGGACTTAAGCGGGGAGCAGGATCAGAGCTGCTAGTCCAGAATTAACCACTGAAATAACATGGTTGTAGTACAATTTGGGATATTCTTCAAGAGCTACTAGTCCAATATTGACCACTGGAATTACATGATCGTATTACAATTTGGATTCCTTCAGAAGGCAACTGGGCAATATCCATTTTGTGAAGTAGCTTGGACAGTTTAGTATAATTAGTTCCACGGTTCTAATTTGCTGTGAGCATGTCAATGACCTATACATTGGGCAATGATCAAAACATAGTTTTGGAGGATGAACTGATGATGAAAAACTAGTTTAGGACATCCTGAAAGACTTGCTAGAAAAAAAGGATTCTAGGAGGAAAACATCCTTCTTTACATCAGGAGCTTAGCCAACAGTACTTTATATCTGCTAATTTAGGATTTGGCAATTACTGCCAGTGCAGATGCTCGCTCCTGCTAATTCTTGTGCTTATCTTTGTTGTTGGTCTCCTGGATTGTCAATGTTTCTCTGGCCATGCTTCTACTTGTGCTGAAACAGTTATCAATCCTTCAATACATAGATCTGGAAAGTTTTTATTTGATCTCTTTGGATTCAGTGAAACCATGTAGTAGTACATTTCGGACGTCAATGGAAGTTCATTCTACAAGTCTAACATGCCCATGGCGCACTTCTCTCTTGAGTACTTGTTTTGGCTCGGAGAGCGAAGAGTTAGTTTTTCTGTGATTTATCTGCGTGTGGTTTCCTTCCATTTTCTTGTTTCTACCTGATGAGCTTGCATGTAACATGACACGAGAAAGGAGATATATGTTGGCGTCTTTATTATGCTTAGGTAAATTTGCATCTGCAAGGATAACAAAATTTCAGGTCAGAGGCCACCTGATGTCCTTTGTTTGGATATTTCCCAAGCAACCTGCTGCCGAAGAGGAATCTTGAGCTGGTCTTCTTTTCTATGTCAACTGCAGCTAATCATGAGCTGGTATTCTTTAGCTGAAGTTGACTCAGAAAAGAAGACTAGGTAAAGATTCCTCTTGTAAACAAATACCATAATCTATTTGCTTCTTAAAAAAAAACAAAGGGTTGACATTCTGATATAGAACAAGTAGAACCGGTCTAATTAGAAGGTCTTCTATAAGTTGAGATTGAAAGAAAAGCACAGAGAATGTACACTTCTGCTCGATGACAACCCTACTTATTGTCTATATAATTAATGGAAACTGTAGATCTGTTTTTGGTTATATTCATGAGTTGTTTAGCTGCCATTTTCACCATAGTTGTCCAGCAGAATCTGCAGCAGTTTGTTCTTAGTGCCTTTTACCTAATCGTCCTCTTCATTTTCTTTCTTACTTTTCCCATGTCTTTCGTTTTCGTCCTTTACCACTGCTTTCTGATTACGGGCATTGCTATGTTTAAAATCTTGTGGACCGTCATGTTTTCTTGAATTTGAAGTCAGAGGCCACCTGATGTCCTTTGTTTTGGACATTTGCCTGCTGCCCAAGAATGGAAATGATGCGAGGAATGCTTCAGCAGTACTTCTTCCTGTTAATGGAGTGAAAAATCTAAATTCAAAATAAAAAAGGTACTCGGGTGTTGTTGTGAAAGGATCTTGGCAAATAAAAGTAAGCTAGTTATACTAGATTCAGAGGAGTCCTGTGATGGCTAAAATAAAATGCTTAAACGACTGGATTTTGAACTATCCATTTGATGGATGATTTGCAATTGAACATGCTTTTGTGCAGTTTTATGAACATGTCTTTCACTCTACTGTATGGCTTCTTCATGTGTTACCATCTTTGCATGATTGTTTCTTAGAAGGCATTAATATGAGGCTAAAAAGCGGAAGCTTAATATTTTTCTGCTAATGTTAGTTTGTCTTTGGGATCTTATGTGGGATATCTGCAGTTTCTTGTGTAAAAGAGTTTTTAAAGTATACTTGAAATTGTGTTTTCTCTTGATGTTTCTATATTGTCATAACAGGTGGAGTGTGCAGATAACAAACTGTGGCTGAGCTGAAGATAACCCTGATTGTCAGAAAACCTTGCCATTTCTCCCTTCTCTGCTCAATCTTGAGGGATAAGACAGACTAGACTTTTTCTTTCCTAGATGTGGAAATTGATTCTGTTGTTCCTTTTTGTGCAAAAAAGTACAGAAACCTGTAAGTTTATTTGATTGGATTAGTTAAAATACTTTTATCAGTTTAGTTTTACTATTAGAGTCTTGGTTTATGTCAATACTTTTTTAGTGCAAAAAGTACAGAAGATTGTACTAATTAAGCTTGTTTGATTTGAATTAATTTAACTATAATCGGTTACATTTACTATTTGGCTCTTGGTTTTTGTCACACTAACATAGGCATCCGGTTCCACCAAATAGTGCTGTAAGGGTTGTTTAGGATGGTGTATAAGAATAGTATTGAATAGGGTGTTAGTATTGTTGAGATTAGTTATGCTGGTATTATTTTTTATGGATTGTTTGGCTTGTTGTATTAAATGAATAGTGTATTAGAATAGAAATAGTACTGAATAGGATATATGAGAATAGGAATAGTAGTGATACTAGTAATACATAGGTTTGCTATGTAAAAGAATAGTACTGAATAATGGTGAACCATACATGTGCTCAGTTATACATAGGTTGAAAAACAAAATCAAACAAAGAATGAATAATACAAAAGCTAATATATGTATTATTTTCTTTAATACATCCTATTAAACAACCCCTAAGTACTAGTATATATCTATATAGAAAAGAAAGCTTCATACTGCTTCGTTTGTGATTCAGTTGTGTTCCTTTATAAGTCTATTCAGAAATGGAAGCTGATCTGTAACAAAATAGAGCGATCAAGTATTAGAGAGCCATTATTTATGACAAGAAAATTCATGATTGTACTACTTACTCTCTAGATTGTAATCATAATATTCAAATTAAATAATCATGATTTTAAGTTTTGTCAATCGGACACAAAGACTGACGCAATGTTTGAGTTGTCCATACCTAATTTGATTCCATGCAATCATGTAGAGAAGTCCTCAACTTGTATTTTGTAACCTTATTCGTTGTACTTTGTAACCTTATTCGTACAAGGTAACATTTTCACTGTAGGATTTCAACTTTATGAGTTTTATTAGGGCTTGTCTGGTCATGATTTATGATTTAAAACTAAGTTAAAGTTAAAATTTTGTTTGGATATGCAATTTGGATCTAAAAACTTTTACCTTTTCTTATAAACATGAAAACCTCCTCGTGAAAACTTCAAAACTCTTTCAATTCTTATAATTTCACAAAATATCCTAACCCACTGCATTAAAAAAATTGTTTTCTTGTTCCTTTATTGATAAATGTTTACAATTACATGTTATTACAAACTTTCAAATACACATAAGTTTACAAAGACCCAATTGGTCAATAAATCAATAATAGTAATATCTAGCTATTTTTTATGCAATATTCTTCTCATATGGTACAAAGAATCTCTTTCATCGAGCGCGAGTTCTTTATTTTTTGCAAAATTTACCTCCTTGTTGGACTTAAAAAAAGAAGCTTTTGGATATTCCAAAATGCATTTTTCTATTATGATTTTAGTGGTTTTAACAATCCTATCTTGATTACCAAAATTTTCATATTTGACAAAAATTGGATTTGTATACAATAATTGGATTGTAGTGCATATAGTTTGACGGTAAAAGTGTCATTCGTTTTATTATCCCTTAAATAGTTAAAGGGTTTTTCGATTTGATTCGTATCCGATCAAAAATATTATTTCATTGTTTCTTTTCACAAAATATAAACTTATGGGTCAAGTTTTAAATTTTTAAAAGGAAAATTTACTTGCCATAGCTGCCTCTAAAACTTATTTATAAATAATAACTACCTTATTTTTTATTTAATTTTTGTAGCTTTATTTTTCCAAAATTACATTTCATAACTGGTCCAATAACTTTTGAAATACATGTACCTCTCTATTCTCAATCACTACACATTTAAGATTTATCATCTTCTCCAAACTCTAAAAAAAATTCTCTCTCCTCTCTCCCCTTCCCCTCACTGCCGTCTCTCTCCCTCCCTTGCTCTATCTCCGGCCTCTCTTCTCCTTCAGGCAAACTTCGTGAGACAATTGAGCGTTAAAGCTCGTCGAAACTGTAGCAACATCGTTGTTGCACAAGTTGTTGTTGCTTCCTAGTCGAATAACAACCATGACTTTACTCCGGCGGCTGCTAAAGTCGTTGATGTCGCTGCCATTGCTCCTGTTGTTGTTGATGATGAGGTGGCAGCGACGGTGGTGGAACGACGCCAAATCTGTGAATACACTCAGATCTGAAAAAGAGGGAGCAGTGGGTTTCACCGGAGCCACCACCACCACCACCACTATTACCACCATCTCCATCTCCAAACTCGAAAAAAACCTTAAGGTTCTAGTTCTTCAGATCTGAACTCTATATGCTTCATGTATTAATGGTTTTTGGTGGTGGTTCAGTATTGTTTTTGGAGTGGAGGAGGACAGTGATGGATTGAAGAAAGGCGGCGGAGGAAGGAGGAGGTTTTTTCCAGTTTGTTGTGGTGGTTCGGTAGGGCTTTTGGAGTGAAGCAAGATGGTGGATCGGAAGAAAGGCGGCGGAGAAACAAGGAGGGTTTTTCCCGTTGTTATGGTGGTTCGGTAGGGTTTGTGGTTGTGGTGTTTCATTATATTTCTGTATATTTCAATATATTTCGCTATATTTTAATGTACTGTTTCAGTAGATTTCTGTATATTTCAATGTACTGTTTCAGTATATTTCGCTATATTTCAATGTATTTCTAATTTACGACACAATTTCTGATACATTTCATTGTATTCCATTGTATATACGCATACTACAATTTTATATTTCTTAAACAATCAACCATATTTCATTGTATTTGAGTGTATATTTTTCTATATTTGGTAGTATTTCTAAAAGTTTGGAATGGAGTAATTTAGAGAGAGAAAAGTTGGTTGTTATGAAACTTCAGTCGTTATGCGTGATATATGGTTGATTTAATTTGACTTACCATTTAAAATGAAAGAAGAGAATATGTTCCATAAATACAACCTATTTTTACTCTGCCAAATTTTGTATTTTCGTGTATTTCAAAAACGCGAAATACAATCAAATACAAAAAAAACTAGCAAAAAACTTTTGAATGGAGTGATTTTGATAGAGAGACGTTAGCTGTAATGGAACCTCATGAGGTTTGCGTGAATCATGGAACTATAAATATAAATTACCATATAATTTGAAAAAGATTTTTATTGCCATAAATATAGCCTTTTTTTTATTCAACAGCCACGCTGTATTTCACTATATTTCACTGTATTTAAAAAACGCGAGATACAACTGAAATACAGCAAAAAACGACTACGAATTATAAATTTCAACTTATTACTATAACTTATTAGAAGCTGTTAAAAGATAGTTATTTGTGTAATTTTTACTTTTAAAAAAAGCTGAAATCACTAACTCGGAATTGAATTGCCCTTCTTTTGGGGTGGTCTTTAAATTTTTCCCCTCATATTTGCGGTCTTTAAATTTTGCCCCTCATATTTGTGGTCTTTAAGTTTTGCCCTTAGCTTGGATACCTGAGGTTCTGGGTTCGAATTCCCGCTCAGGCATAAAATAAAAAAATAATTTCGCAAGGTAGGACTGGAGGGAGTTTATGCCAGATCCGACATAAAGTCCTTAAGGAAAAACTAAAGTTATGCCGGAGGGGGCATAACTTTTCCTCAAGGCATAGTTTAGTTATGCCTTATGGGACAAAACTTTTCCTTAAGGAACTATGTCTTATGGGGCAGACTTTTAATTAAAGCATAACCAAAAGTATGACTCATAAGGCAGAACTTTTCCTTAAGACAAACTTTTAGTTATGCCTTAAGGAAAAGTTCCACCTCATGGGGCATATTTTTAGTTATATTTTATGGGGCACACTTTTAGTTAAGGCATAACTAAAAGTATGTCCCATAAGACTGAACTTTTCCTTAAGGCATAATTAAAAGTTTGCCTTGAAAAGTAAAAAAAAATAAAAAATATATGTCTCAAGGCAAAGTCTGCCCCCTCCGGCATAACTTTAGTTTTTCCTTAAGGATTGTATGTCGGATCCGGCATAAAGTCCTTAAGGAAAAACTAAAGTTATGCCGGAGGGGGCATAACTTTTCCTCAAGGCATAGTTTAGTTATGCCTTATGGGACAAAACTTTTCCTTAAGGAATTATGTCTTATGGGGTAGACTTTTAATTACGGCATACTTTTAGTTATATTTTATGGGGCACACTTTTAGTTAAGGCATAACTAAAAGTATGTCCCATAAGGCGGAACTTTTCCTTAAGGCATAATTAAAAGTTTGCCTTGAAAAGTAAAAATAAATAAATATATATATATATATATATATATATATATATATATATATATATATATATATATATATATATATATATATATATATATATATATGTCTCAAGGCAAAGTTTGCCCCCTCCGACATAACTTTAGTTTTTCCTTAAGGATTGTATGCCGGATCCAGCATACACTCCCCCCAGCCCTGCCTTGCGAAATTATTTTTTTATTTTATGCCTGAGCGGGGGTTCGAACCCAGAACCTCAGGTATCCAAGCGAAGGGCAAAACTTAAAGAACACAAATATGAGGGGCAAAATTTAAAGACCACCCCAAAAGAAGGGCAATCCGTGCAAAAAAATGTAACTTGAGATTTGAAATCAAAAATTTAAATTGAAGTTATTGTTTTGTTCAAATATTACAAACAAACACTGATTTCAAATTAAAGATTCAAATTTGAGCTCCAATTTGCACGGCCAAATAGCCTACAAAATTTAGAATGACAATTTCAAGCGCTAATAATAAACTTTAAATTTTATGTGTATGTATTTAATAAACTTCTTAATATAAACGTATTATTTAAGCAAAAACTATTGAAGCCGAGCTCGTATCTAGGCTTTTAGGTCCAGTCATGGCTCTTACCACACTAATTCAATACAATTAATTAAGAAAATGCCACTCTGCTGTCTTGAGGCAACTCCGACTAATATTTTAAATGTGTTCTTACTCTATTTTGATGTGAGATAAAATTGCAAGTTATAGTATTTCCTCCTGTAACTTTTTGGGAAAATGACATAAGTGGTCATTCGGCTCAAATTATTGACCCAAGAAACTTAAAAGATATTTTTTAGCTTTTTTAAAATAATTTCATTTCGTAACCTTTTTTCAACTAATTTCAGCATATGCATAGAAACTGTATCATTATTGTATACAATATGTATCACTACTGTATATGTATAGAAAATGTACCATATGTATAGAAATTGTATCAGTGTTGTATAAATATGTATCCCTATAGTATGTATTTAGAAAATGTATCTTTATTGTATAATTTGTGTTTACTAATTGTATGATCAATGTATACTTACTAATTATACACATATTATACATGTTTTGGGATATATTTTGAAGGCCCAATCAACGTATACTTACTAATTACACATCTATTATATAATTATTTACACATATTATGCATGTTTTGGGATATATTTTGAAGGCTCAATCAACGTATACTTACTAATTATACACATCTTATACATGTTTTGGAATATTTCTTGAAGGCCCAATATGAATTTTTTTGTTTGCATATTTGTTTTCTTTTGTGGCAAGTTTAGTCGCCACAAAATGTGTAGTTCTTATGGCGACCCTTTGGAGTCGTCACAAGAAACCTTTACCAACAGAAGTACATGCAACGACTTTTTGATTTTTTGCAGCAATTTTAGTCGCCACAAAAAAGTCTGATTTCTTGTAGTGATTGGGCTGCTGGACTAGTGCTTGTCAATTATTTGGGCTGAAAGGCCAATTCACTGCATTAAGATAAAACTTTGGCCATTCAAATTTCTGATGGCCTCACCGTGTCTTTTTCCCTTTTAATTGGGTACAAAATTTGGTCAAACTAATGCATCACGAACCGAGTGCGCCAAACAAATTACGACAAAACATAAAAGGGACTAAACATTTAAAGTTACTCCATGCAGTTTCTGTTCGAGCATGGAGTCATCAAGACACAAAGTATGTCTAATTTTATATTCACACGTTTAATCAGATTACAGTATTAAAATCTAATCATATAAGACGTTACGTTACTCGTCTTTTAAGAAGACTAAGTAAGGGATAGCACGGGCCCAATAACACCATGCCAAATATTGAATTATCATTTTTTTTGTTTAAAGTACTCTTGTTTCACAATCCATCTTGAGAAAATCTCAAAGGTAATCTTAAATCAACTAAAGTCATTGAAAAGAGGAATAAATCATAATTTTGTCCATTATAATTCTTCATTTATCAGCTGACTCGATTTACTTACGAACCATTCTTCATTCTTCTTTCTCGTAAGTGGTAACTGAAAGGCATAGTAATCATATACAGTTCGTTGTTGAGTCCTTCCCCTATCATATTAATGATTAACACAATCTAATTAGGACCCGTTATTTTCTATAGTATCTGCAACATAATACAGTTCTTCATTTGTCACAATAACGATTATTGATTTTTGTTTTTCAAATGAAGTTGAACGTTAGCTATTTTATCTAACCAAAATTAGTTTTTACGCAAAACAAACTGTGTTATCTTCACATATAAAATTTTAGATCAACTTTAATATACAGTAAAAATGAGCTTCTGTTAACCAGAAGAAGGACTTTACTATTATTTTTGTATACAATTTTACGAATAAACATGCTAAAGTCAGAAAAATTTTGATTAAGGAAATTAAGATTAAATTTAATTTACAAAATGGAGCTTGTTTTGTATAATGTGAATTTCACATTTAAGTGGTAAAATTTGAAAGTACAGCTAACAACAAAAAATAAGCTAGACCAGATAGTTGTGAATTTGTGAAAGGACTGTCACTTTCATGTGACATCACCAGTTCTAATGCCTTTTTGGCCTTTGAAAGAAGGCTCAGGCATTTGTTGGATTTACCAAAATATACAAATGGCTTTATTGTGAATAAGTTCAAAAGAAGGGGCAAATGAAACTTTTGGCAAGCACACACGTTGACGGAGAGATGTGTGCTATCCGCTCTTCTTATATAGCAAAAAAAAAAAAAAAAAAAAAAAACATTTTTGATTTTGATCAAATTAAAATAAATCATGCCGCGAGCATAACAACAGTTTAATGTACCTTTTAAAAAAATGTAAAAAAGGATACTAACATAAGTTATTCTATCTTTTTCTCATTTATAAGAGACTAGATTATACATATGCCGGACCCGGCTCCCCTCCAGTAGTGATCTCCTCATGTTCCTCCAGTGCTATCCTAAATGAACTCCACGTGTCCTTTTAATTTTTAACGGACCAGATGCATTTTGCTAACCCAATTAATATTAACCATAGTTACCAGCATTTCTCTATCCTCTTTCTTCACTGCTTTCGTTCCGCCCCGAAATCTATACAGAAATGAGAAAATAGAGCGAGTAGATGTAAAAATTTACTTGTGTAAACCAAGTAACTGGAACTAATAGGAATAATATCAAAAGAAAAATGTTAAAACAGAGTGAGCAGCCTCCTCAATTGAAGAATACAATTATAAAAACAGCAAGAGGTAAAGAAAATCCAAGAAAATTTCTTATGCCTTTCACAAAGAAAAACCCAAATTCTACATTCAAGTGCATCAACAATTTTTCCCTTTCCAATTTTCATGCCCTCTCTGTAGGTCCTTTAGTTGGTGTTTATAGTTCTAAAGAAATTTCAAGTTGACAAGTTTTTAAATTCGAAGAAGACAACAAAGCTTTGTTGATACCCATTGTCGCCGGAACTTAGTTTTAAAGTGGTTGGATGCACTTTCGAATTTTTCAAAATTTATAACCCAATTGCATCCTTAGATTTGTTCTCCTCTAGTTATTGAGTGACTTGGTATGAAATGTGTTTTGTTTTTGTGTGAGTGAAAACAGTGATGAAAAAAGAGTGATTTGTGTTGGACATCTGCATTTTCCTGTTTTACTTTTCAAAGAGATTAGATAGTTAAGGAAGAGGTTTTGCTTACAGTGAGAAGGAAGGACCGAAGTGAGAGATAATATTAATCATAGTTAATATCATTGGGTTAGCAAAATGTATCTGGTCCATTAAAAGATTAACAGGACAGTGGAGTTCATTTAGGATAGCATTGGAGGGACATGAGGAGATTACCACTGGAGGGGAGCCTGAAGAAAGAGGATAGAGAAATGCTGGTAACTATGGTTAATATTAATTGGGTTAGCAAAATGCATCTGGTCCGTTAAAAATTAAAAGGACACGTGGAGTTCATTTAGGATAGCACTGGAGGAACATGAGGAGATCACTACTGGAGGGGAGCCGGGTCCATACATGCCCGTGCACACAACAGTTAAATTGCTGATATGAATAAAGCTTTGCAGAATTTGATGAGGGTCAATGACCAGTCTTTAATAGATAACAACGTAAAAGTGCAATGAGGGTCAATGACCATCTTTTATACTCATCACTAAACTGACCCAGTAAATCACTCTTGACATCTCATGATCTCAACACAGGTAGTTGACCACTACAGAATAACTTTGTTAACAAACACAAGTTTATTTTCAAATGTGAAAGAAATTCCGACCCTACCTTGTTAATTGGACATTCAAAATATACATGGAAGGAGGGCTACGCCAATGACTCACTTTTACATTACTAAGATTTTCTATGCTCCATGAGCTACTAAACTAAGGGAGAACATTGCTAATTAGAGAGCTACTTCTAATTAGTTATGTTCTCTTCAGAGAACCAAAAGGTTGTTCCATATCCTATACATTTATGGAATACCATAGCTAATATGAAGGAAGATCCTACTCGTTTTACATTGGGCATGTAATACATTCATGATGAAGGTATCACCAATAGTCCAGCAAAAAATAGCTACCAATTTGTGCAAAAATCACGCTCATTTTTGTACTGCTTGTCATTGTTCTTCTTCTGCATGCAGCTCCTTCTTCTTCTTCTTCTTCTTGTAGTTTTGTCCTTCATTTTCCTGAAGTTGTCTATTTGAGCCTTGTCCATCCGTACAGCTCCTCTAGCCTCTCTTGGAGTTCCTGCGTAGAGTAAAACATATTAGCTATTAGACTATACTGAGTATTACAACCACACTTAGTCATAGCATCAGCAACTGTGTTTGCTTCCCTGAAACAGTGTTCAACTTTGATATGCCTTGTTGCAATAAGCCAATTCCACAGACTACAGTTGTTGGAGTATCCATTAATAACAAAATGCCAAAACACACATAGAATGCCAAAATAACCGAGCACAAAAGGATATTAAAGAGAATCTGGACTACAGCAGTTTCTATCATTTTCGAAATAAAAAATCAAAGCCACTTACATATTTTTCTGATACTGGTAACATCACATAGCCACCTCATACGAAATAATGTAAACTCAGATGATCTAAAACGGTGCATGCTCGTATGAGGTGTTGTTCAAATGCAAGTAGCTACAATAAGGCCTGTTAATGCATCCACCAAGAAAGTGTTTACCCCGGATTTGGATAATCAATTAAAATTGTAGGTGAGGTATAGGATATGTGGCTATATCTTGTACTTATTTGATGGAGAGGAGAGATATAAGAATATGTTATAAAGGAGCAACTGATGATCAATGGTTAGCTATAGACTCGTGTATCTACTAGTACATGAGCGTTATTTGATTTGAGAAACATAAGAAATAAGCACAACAAATACGGATCGAATCTGATGTATGAGAGGGAGATTTTGTATATATATTGCTATTACAAGAGTTCTTGGAAATGTAGAAGCCAACCCCCTAAAAGGAGGACAATGCCCCTTATTTATAGTACTGCCCCATGAGCTTCATACAATATAAAAAAATAATAAGGAGAGAGCTCTGAGTTGGAGTAGGTTGGATTAGGTTGACCGTACGATCTGACATTCGTATGATTGACAGTTGAACACGGCAGGACGTTATCGACGCGTGGCAGCCGCGCAACGGATCTACCGGACCAACGGCCACAATCAAACGGACCAACGGCCACAATCAAACGGACCAACGGCCTAGATCAAACCGGTCATGGGGGAACCAGACCAAATGACGCCCTTCCCTTGCTTCGGTCCAAACATTCCCCCGGTTCAGAACGAGAGCCTTCGTGCACGTTCTTGTTCCTTTCTTCCCTCGGCCTCTGGTCTCACCGGTTTAACATATACCCGATTTTTACCGTATACAGATAGTCCCCACACTTCCCGGACCGAAGTTTTACCGGAGTAACGAGAAGTGGATGAATCAAAAAATCGGTGATCCCATTGGCCCGTAGTTATCTCTTCATTTTGGCGGGAACAGTTGCGTCACGTTCCCCTTTCATCGGCCACGTGTCTTATCCCGGGTGGTCCGTTCTGACAACCGCCGCACGCACGTTGTTTCAAGTCATCCCCTATTAATTATGGGGACACGTGGCACCCCTGGATTGGCCGGGGAACTGTAACCGTCACAGTCCCATGCCTATATAAGGCTCTTTCATCTCTTCATTTGAACATTTTACCTCTTCGATTAATCTTTCTGCTTCAAGTTTTCTGCCTCTTACACATTCTATATCTCTACTCATAATCATCTGAAAAACTCAATTCTTGTTGATTTGCTGCCTGTACTACGTGAAAAGAATCGATACTGCCACCTTCTCCACTCGTCATTCTCGTCTGTTGCTGCTTCCTCCTGTTGCTTTTTCCATTGTTGAACTCTTTGATTGTTTCCTTTGCTCTTTCACCTTCCTTTTCGAATCCATTCAACTTCTTCTTTTCATATTTCCAAATGTCTGAAACCACTTCCCACGATATTCCCTCGGTTTCATCTCAAGGAACCGAGCCTGCATCTCCGGCTAAAGCAAAGAGCTCCTTCGAGCCTACTGCCTCGGACATTATACCGGCCAAACCCAATTTCAACAAAGACCTCGAGGTCGAAAAACCTTCTTCGGTATCCGATAAGGGGTATGATGTGAGGCGATACCCCTCATCCATTACTGAGGAGAGACTCGACATAGTCCGGGCTGACTGCGGGTGGGACACCCGTCCGGTTTGGGTTTTTGCCCCCGGGCCAAGTGAATCAGTCACTGACCACCGGGAAGGTTTTTTGTATGTGTATACTTATCTTTTCACTTTCAAGCTCGACCCTCCGGTCGATCTGGTCATCCTGGACATGTGCCGGACCTACGACGTGACCTTGGCCCAGATCGGTCCGATCGTTTGGAGGGTCGTAGCATGCCTCCGGTTGTTGGCCAACAATGCCGGGAAAGAGTTCACGCTGGCCCACCTGATACGTTTATACTCCCCGAGGCTGTTCCGGGGTGGCGTAATAAAACTCGCCAAGCGTAGCCGGAATCCGTTTTTCTCGAAAATGGACGAAGACAGAGACAGGGGCTGGCTGGAGCGATATGTCCGGGTGAGGACCGAGGACATTATTCCGGCCAATTACATGCCCTTCCCGGAGAAGTGGAATATCAAGCGTAAGTCTGAATCTTCAAGTAATTGCTTTTGTATGCTTCGTCAAACTTTGATCCCACTTTCTCACCGTTTTTTCTTCTTTATATCAGCCAATGGATATATTTCTCCGGTAGTCTGGAACCTGAGCGAATGGGTCTGTCACGACCCGACTAGGGGGCCACGACGTGCACCCGGTGCTACCCCACCCGGGCACCCCCTTATCATGCATATCATAACATCTAGGTGAACCATAATTCATTTCATGCATTTTAAATCATTAATCAAGCTAGTCCCATTGGACGACCATCATCAATTAACATATCATGGGCATCTATGCCATGTCAAATATACAAGGCCGACGAGGCCAACAAAAGATATACAAAACATAGGCCGACATGGCCAAACATCTCTACCCACATACACATGACTACGAGCCTCTAAGAGTATGACATATCACGAGCGGGACAGGACCCCGCTATGCCCATAATTATATACACAAAAGAATGAGTACCCAAAAGATATGGCTCCGAAGGAAATGGAGCTCTCTATGAAATCTTCAAATAGGCAGCTATGGGTCAAATCTGTCTCCCTGTGCACCTGCGGGCATGACGCAGCGTCCACAAACAAAAGGACGTCAGTACGAAGAATGTACTGAGTATGTAAAGCATGATTAACATTGATATACAACATAATGAACAATATATGGAATCGCATAGGAGGGGAGACAATAATATCATCATCATCATCATGTCGCTTACTTACTCACATCGTCATTCGTGCCCCATAATAAAACTCGTACCATGCTTGTGCTCGTATTAGTGTACATGTCCTCATTCGTATTCTTATACATAGTCTCATCACATTCTTTTACATAATATATACATACATAATCATTTCGTATACATGGCATTTACATAACGTACCCGACCTCATTGGATCAGTATTTCATATACATACTTGGCCAACCAAGGCTCAATGTTACTCATACCTGGCCCTACCAAGGCTTCAGGGTTATCCGTACCATCTGCAGATGTGTGCGCGCGTTTCGTAATCGTATACATATTCTATACATATTCATACACATATATTCTACCCGGCGTTATAAGCTCGGGGTTTCATTATAGCCCTTCATAGGCACGTATGAGTATAACAGCCCATAGGCACCTTTAGCATCATTATTATCACCATCATCATTACTATCATTATCGTTATTGTTACTTCTATATCGTAGTCTTACTCGTCACCTGAGGTGCGTAGCGCATTCATAGTACCAATCAAGGATAGTGAGCTTATGAGCTCGGAATGTGAAACATTTGTAGTCAACATGCTCATATAGAGGGATTAGGAGTTTGGCCAAAGAACCATGCCTTATGAAAGAAGGGTTAGCCTTACATACCTCTTTGTCGAATTATTCTACACTTGCACGTACTCCTTCGATGCTCACGTTTCTACCTTCATTAAGGCCATACTATCATTAGTATCGATAACTAGTGCACATGGCTAGAACTAGAGAAAATTGGACAGCATCTCCTTTATCTATAAAACATTTGTCCATATCATAATTCAACCCTAAACGTCAACAACACATTTATAATATCATTTCCATGGCCATTGATCATCTACATTCTCAACTCACTTCCATTTGTCCCTATTTATGGTCACAACACCCAACTTCGTTCATCCATATACAATGTTTATTTCATGATCTTAACGTCATTTATAACACACTCATATCACAATACAACAACAATCATGATTCAATTCAAACTATGTCTCAAAAACGTCACTATTCATCATTCATGTCCTAGTGGACCATGTTTTCTACAATCCATGCATTTTAATTCTCCAATACCGTAAACATCATATAAAAATCATGAATCTTACCTTAGAAGTTGTAGGGACAAGCTTTTGTTGATAATACTCCACTTTGAGTAAAACCCTAGTTTTTCTCCATTTGGGTTTCTTGACTTTAGATGATCCTTGATGGGTTTCTACCTTGGATTTACTTGTTTAATGTGGTTGATGGATTAATACCCTTGAAAACTTGTACAAAAGTTGTAGAGAGATGTTTTAGAGAGAGAGAGGAAATGTGGAAATGATTTTCATGAACTTGGTCTTTATTTATTAAATCATCACCGAACTGTCGGGTTCCATTATACGGTCCGTATAATGGTTATACGGTCCGTATAATAGACCGTGAAATGGGTCTGCCCAGCACCCCTTCACTGTGACTACTTGACGGTCCGTTATACGGTCCGTAAAACAGTTTTACGGTCCGTATAACTGACCGTAAAACGTTACCAGTGAGCAACCTTTCACTGTGACCATTCGACGGTTCGTTATACGGTCCGTATAAATTTTATACGGTCCGTATAACTGACCGTAAAATTCCACCAGCAACCAACCTTCACTGTGATGGTTTTACGGTCCACTATACGGTCCGTATAACATTATACGGTCCGTATAATGAGCCGTAGAACTCATCAGTCACTGAACTTAGTTTCGCCACTTCGTTTGATCTCCGATCCTCATGGAACCTTCTTAACACTTGTTTAACACTTCAATACTAATCTAAGGGACGTTATAACTCTTTCCCAAAATGCCCTTAAGTCATCATTAACCCGATACTCGTATTTCGCTAGTTCATTCACTTGCGTACCAACGGAAGATTTTTTTCCGAGGTGTAACAGGGTCGCACTTCTAAGCCAACATATTCACGACGACCGGACGTGGGGCCACCTGTCACGCGGCCGATGGGTCGCCCAGAACCACGGTAATACTTTGCCCTTACCCGTGTTCACTGCATCTTCTACTACCCGTATTCATTGTGTCTTTGATTTTCAGGTTTGCCCAAGGGCTCGGTGGATCCCAGACAGGAGACGACAGTCAAACCTACAACCTCGGCACCCGAGTTTGATTCAGCAGGTGCATCTCACATCCTTGCTGCTGCCAAAAGAAAAAGGCCCTCAGACAAAGGGCAGAAAATGAAGAAAAGGGCGAGGAGCGTCGTTAGGACTCTCCGGGACGAAGCAGAGCCCGAGCTTCTAGTCCGAAGTATCGGTGCAGCCCCTGCCGTGGCTCCTGTTCCGAAGGAGGATGCCACCGCTTCTCCACCTCCTTCGGCCGGTGAAGGGCCTTTAGTCCCGGCGCTACCCACAGGTGTGGAAGAAGTTCTTCACCCGGCTCCTCTAAGGTCGATTGATTTCGTCGACATTTCAGGTGAGGCTTCCTCCGAAGAGACCCCCCTGCAACGAGCAAGTAGATCTGGGGGGCGGCTGCTGCTGAAGCTACTCAAAGAACAGAGCCGACCCCCGATAGTGAAGCTCCACCGGTCATTGGCCCGTTGCCCGATTATGAGATCGCTGCAACTACGGAGCCCCCTTTCATTGTTGAAGCTGCTGAGGTTGCTCCAAGTTCTTCAACCCCGGCTCTGAGGCCTAACGAATTTGAGGATATGTTCTCGGGCACTCCTTCCGCTACCGGCGAACCTGCAGGATTCGGGCATCTTCCGATCCCTCGGGCCACGAGGTCGGCCAGTCGGACCTCCGAATCTAGGACCAGGGACAGCTTGGTGCGTATCTTTCTGGCCCCAAGCGTGGAGCCGAGGAGAACAAAATCGGTTATGGTCACCGTCCCCGAGGACTGCAGCTTTCTTTCTCGCCCGGTGGGTGTGGCGAGCTATCTGAGGCCTCTTGTCTCGGACTCGGACAAGCGGAAGATGACCGGGGTCTCTTGGCAGTGCTTCATTAACGAGGGTATGCATGCGGGCAACCGGGTAAGACTTTTAGCCGTCCTTGCATAACTTTACTGCGAATCTTAGCCTTGTTTTGTTCAAGTTTTTAACTTGCTTTATTTGCAGAGTGTGGTGCTCGTCAACGAAGCCTTCATCCGGGCCCAGCAAGAGATGGACGATCTTAAGGGCCAATTGGATGCCCAGGGCCGGGAAACGGAGAAATATCTGCACCTTCTTCAGGATAAGGAGGAGGAGTTGAACCGAGCAGTCGCTCTTTCCAATCTCTGACCCGGGCTTGACGCAGCGAAGGCCGAAAATCATCAGTTAAGGAGTGAGCTGGACACGATGGCCGAATACAATCGGAGTCTCGAAGTTGACAAGATCGGCCTTAGTCGAGACAACGCTCAAATTTCCTCGAGGCTTGGTGAGCTCGAAACCACCTTCTCCCAACTCCGGGAGGAGCTGGATTTGGTAAAGTCGGATGCTGTGAGCTTGGCCGAGAGGAATCGGCTGCTCGAATCTGAGAGTGCCCGATACCAAGAGCGTGCAAGGGTGTTCGAGGAGAAGGCGGAGATGAGGGCCCAGATGTGTGATGATCTGAAAAACGAGTTTAAGGAGACGGCTGATGCAAATGACATCTCCAGGCCGAACTACAATCGGCCATCGAAATGCAAAATATTCTTGGAGAGGCTCGGGATGCTACCCAGGCGAAGTTAGCCTAGGCCGAGGCTGATTTGGACGAAGCTTTGAGGAGCGTCGAGGCCGCCGAGGCTCATGCTACCATTGCCGCTGAATACGAAAAATGGAAGTCTCGGAGGATCACCCTTTAGCAAGCCGAGAGTGGTTTTACGGATCTGCCGGCCCTTATTCTCGAGGCAAAACGAATCGAGGTAGAGGCAAAGGGTGCCCTCAGGACCGACTCTGATGACTCCGAGCGGACAGTGTCCGAGCACTCCGGCTCCAGCCATTCCCGATAGATTAGGGCCTGTACTTAGCCTTTTGTTATTTTTTGCCTCTGTAGGAGTTTTCAAAGTAAAAATACTTTGTTATAAATGGAACATGTATTTTCCTTGACTCTTCACTTTGCTTGAATGTTTTGTTATGGTTTCCGCCCGAATTGTCGGTTTCGTTTTTAAGGAGTCATTATTTCTGACTGTGCCTATATATCGGCATTTTGCCTCATCCGGTACATTTTGTCCGATAATTTTATTTAGTTTTTTCCCGTGGGACTTATCTTATGCTTTGTGAATAAGGACGTCTCCGAATCACAACAGGCATTTTTAGGGCCGAAATCTTTCGGCTATTTTTACCTTTTAGGGCTGGTATTTTTCGGACACCTGAATCTCAGCCTTAGTTGGATTTTGAAGTAGAAGTCCCCGTCTGTGGGGCTACCAATTTTGGCTCGGTTCACTATGACCTTGTTGCCTTTGCCGAATTTCGACTGTAGCGCCCGGTATCGGGTATATATGAACGAAGTAGTGTCGAAATACGGCAGTAATCCCCGGGGTAAAGTGTTTTACCAGAAAGACATTTCGAGAATATTATCCAAACTTTCGATAATTTTTGCATTGCAAGTATTTGTATACATGAGAACGAACTTTTTCCTCCAGCCTTTGCCGTAGCAAGTACTAAATGAACACGATTCATTCCGATCGTTTGGTCCTTACATCGGAACCTAATGCAGAATGTCTGGTTCTTTGTTTTGCCGTAGCAAATATTGCGTGGACACGATTCATTTTGATCGTTTGGTCCTTACATCGGAACCTAACATTTTTTGTCCGATTTTGTTTGTTGAGGGCGGCCTCCGGTTTCGGCTAACCGGGGCAAACTCCAGAGTGGGTGTGATAGTCCCCTAGCCCTTAGCCGAGCTGCAAGATCGGATGAGTGCTATTAAGTCTCCATTTGTTGGGTGTGACCCTGAGAATCCGGACGTTTGTCCTTTATCTTTGTCAAGTAACACGCTGTACTTGTTGCCTCATTAAAAACCTTGTCGAAAAACCCATTTTGGGACAAAACCGTACTAAGGAAAAGAGTGCAACACGTGTTTTCAAAATTAGGCTCTTTTCTTTGCCCGATACTCGGTTTCCTGCAAAAAAGAAGGGTCAAAAATAGAAAAGCATGGGGAGTTCATACCTCAGCAGTAGTATCTTTTTAGATGAGCCACATTCCAATTATTGCGCAATCATTGCCCGTCCATGGACTCCAGCTGGTATGATCCTTTACCCGTTACCTCGGTTATCTTGTACGGTCCTTCCCAGTTCGGACCCAGTTTTCCTTCGTTGGGATTCTTGGTGTTCAAGGTAACTTTTCGAAGCACCAAGTCCCCAACCTGGAAATGACGAAAATTGGTTCTCCGATTGTAGTACCTTTCCACCCTCTGTTTCTGGGCTGCAATACGGACCGACGCGCTTTCGCGAAGTTCATCCGTGAGGTCGAGTCTTATGGCCATGGCCTCCTCGTTTGACTCCTCGGTTGTATATCGGAACCGGAGGGTCGGTTCTCCGACTTCCACGGGAATAAGGGCTTCGGCCCCGTAGACCAACGAGAAAGGAGTTTCCCCCGTGCTTGATTTCGATGTGGTTCTGTAAGCCCATAATACCTCCGGTAATATTTCTCTCCAATGATGCTTTGATGCTTCAAGTCTTTTCCTCAGATTTTGGATTATTGTCTTGTTCGTGGATTCCGCCTGTCCGTTCGCACACGGGTGATACGGAGTTGATACAATTTTCTTGATTTTCAACCCTTCGAGGAATTTATTGACTTTGCCACCCACGAACTGGGGCCCGTTATCACAAGTTATCTCAGCGGGGATGCCGAAACGACAGATGATGTGATCCCATATGAAGTCAATGACTTCCTTCTCTTTGATTTTTTCAAAGGCCTGCGCTTCAACCCATTTTGAGAAATAATCAGTCATAAACAGAATAAAACGGGCTTTACCTGGTGCCCATGGTAATGGACCGACGATGTCCATTTCCCACTTCATGAAAGGCCAGGGCGACACCACTGAATGCAACAACTCCCCGGGCTGATGAATCATCGGAGCATGTCTCTGACACCCGTCGCATTTACAGACAAAATTCTTCGAGTCTTCCTCCATCCGGTTCCAGTAATAACCGGCCCTGATAATCTTTCGGACCAGAGCATCGGCACTGGAGCGATTGCCGCAGGTTCCATCGTGCACCTCTCTCATCACATACTCCGTCTCTACGGGACCCAAACACTTGGCCAGGGGTCCGAAGAAAGACCGTCGATACAATTGGCCGTTTACCAAGCAAAAACGCGCAGCTTTGGTCCTTAATGACCGTGATTCTTTTGGGTCATTCGGGAGCTTCCCATCACGCAAGTAGTCGATGTACTTGTTGCGCCAATCCCAAGTTAAACCCATTGTGTTTATTTCGGCGTGTCCGTTTTCTATCGCCGTTTTTAACAAGTGCACTGTTGTCCCGGGGTTGATTTCCTCCCCTTCGACCGAGGATCCCAAATTTGCTAATGCATCGGCTTCGCTGTTCTGCTCCTTCGGTATGTGCTGTATGGTCCATTCTTTAAATCGATGTAGTATCACTTGGATTTTTTCAAGATACCTCTGCATCCGTTCGTCCTTGACCTCGAAGACGCCGTTCACCTGGTTTACGACCAAAAGCGAATCGCACTTTGCCTCGATTATTTCGGCCCCCATACCTCGGGCCAGTTCCAAACCTGCAATCATAGCCTCATACTCGGCTTCATTGTTAGTCAATTTAGCAGTTCTAATGGACTGTCGAACGACATCCCCGGCCGGGGTTCTAAGGACGATTCCCAGCCCGGAACCTTTAAGGTTCGAGGCCCCGTCCGTATGTAGCGACCAAATACCCGAGGCCTTTCCCGGGGTCAGTAGAAGTTCTTTCTTGACCTCGGGGACCATAGCCGGGGCGAAATCTGCCACGAAGTCGGCCAAGATCTGGGACTTGATGGCCGTTCGAGGTTTGTACTCGATATCATACCCGCTAATTTCTACAGCCCATTTAGTTAGTCTACCCGATAATTCCGGTTTATGCATGATGTTTTTTAGGGGGTAAGTAGTTACTACACATATCGGATGGCATTGAAAGTAGGGCTTGAGCTTTCTAGAAGCGCTTACCAATGCCAATGCCAATTTTTCCAAGTGGGGATAACGGGTCTCCGCATCCCCCAAAGTTCTACTCACGTAATATATAGGGAATTGTGTACCTGATTCTTCTCGGACCAAAATGCCACTTACCGCTACTTCGGAGACAACAAGGTAGAGGCAAAGCGGCTCGTCCGCCTTCGGTGTGTGCAGCGGGGGGATAGACAACTACCTCTGCAATTCTTGTAAAGCTTTTTGGCACTCCGGTGTCTAAGCGAAGTCGTTCTTCTTCCTTAGTAAGGAGAAGAAACGATGACTCTTGTCCGAGGACCTCGATATGAAGCGACTCAACGCCGCTATCCTTCCGGTGAGCCTCTGTACTCCTTTGACGTTATTCACCACCTCGATATCCTCGATGGCCTTGATCTTGTCCGGGTTGATTTCAATCCCCCGGTTTGACACCATGAAACCCAAAAATTTGCCGGACCTTACCCCGAAGGCACATTTTTTCGGGTTGAGCTTCATGTTATACTTGCGGAGCACGTCGAAGGTTTTCTGCAAATGTTTTAAATGGTCCTCTATTTCCAGGGACTTGACTACCATGTCGTCAATATAAACTTCTATTGTTTTTCCTATTTGTTCTTCGAACATCTCATTAACTAGGCGTTGATAAATTGCACTGGCATTTTTTAATCCAAAAGGCATGACATTGTAACAGTAAGTCCCTTACCGGGTAATGAAGGATGTTTTCTCTTGATCCTCCGGGTGCATCCGAATTTGGTTATACCCGGAGTAAGCATCGAGAAAACTTAACATCTCATGCCCGGCCGTTGCATCGATCATTCTGTCGATGTGAGGCAACGGAAATGAATCCTTCGGGCATGCTTTATTTAAATCCTTGTAATCAACACATATTCGAAATTTATTACCTTTCTTGGGCACCACTACCACATTAGCTAGCCAATCCGGGTACTTTACCTCCCGGATAGAACCTATTTTTAAAAGCTTTGTTACCTCGTCTTTTACGAAGGCGTGTTTTGCTTCCGCCATGGGCCTTCTTTTCTACTTCACCGGGGGAAACTTCCCGTCCAAGATAAGCTTGTGAGCTGCTACTTCTGGTGATATACCTGTCATATCTATATGGGACCATGCGAAGCAATCTGCGTTAGCTCGAAGAAATTCAATTAACTCATTCATGAGCTCCGGGGTTAGCCCCGTGCCCAGGTATACCTTTCTGTCCGGTAGGTACTCGAACAAGATGATCTGCTCCAGCTCCTCTATAGTCTACGTGGTTGCATCCGAGTCATTCGGCATGACAAACGATCTGGGTACATCGAAATCATCCCCTTCACACCCCGGATCCGACCCGATGTGCTTTGATTGTTATTTGGTGTCCTCTCCTCCGGTTAGAACTTCTTCCTTCTGAACCGATTCTTTGGGCCGATGTGTTGCTTCCTCAACTGCGAACATCTCCCTTGCAGCGGGTTGTTCACCTCGGATGGTTTTTATCCCTTCCGGGGTGGGGATTTCAGCAGCTGATGCAGTGTTGAGGGCACGGCCCTTATGCTATGTATCTAGGGTCTACCCAGCAATGTATTATACTTCATGTCCCCTTCAATTACATAGAACACCGTTTGCTGGATAGTGCCATCGATGTTCACAGGCAATGAGATCTTCCCTTTTGTGGTTTCGCTCGCCATGTTGAGCCCACTGAGTACCCAGGCAACCGGTACGATCTGATCGAGCATCCCTAGCTGTTCGACCACTCTCCACCGGATGATGTTGGCCGAGCTACCTGGGTCAATCAAAATACGTTTAACCTTAGTTTTAAAGATAAGTACAGAAATTACCAATGCATTATTGTGCGGTTGAATGATGCCCTCTGTGTCCTCGTTGTTGAAAGAGATAGAACCCTCGGGTAAATGATCTCGGCTGCGCTTTTCGCGAACAACAGAAACCTTGGCCCGTTTCATCACCGGCCCCCGAGGGGTATCGATACCCCCAACTATCATGTTGAATATATGCTGGGGTTCTACTGGCTCGGCCCTTCGATGAGCTTCCCTTTCCTTGTAGTGACTTTTGGCTCGTTCACTCAGCAGTTCTCGGAGCTGACCATTCTTCAGTAACCGGGATACCTCCTCTCTCAAATGGCGACAATCCTCGGTTCTGTGACCATGGGTTCCATGGTATTCACACACCATGCTCGGGTCCCGTTGGCCCGGATCCGACCTTAGAGGTCTCAGCCATCTTACATCCGGGACACGACCGATGGCCGAGATGAGACCCGAGGTACTGACGTTGAAGTTGTACTCCGATATCTTTGGTGAGTCCTTGTTGCCGGCAGAGCTTCCGGCATCGCTCCTGAATGAGAGACCCCGACTGTTCGATGGACGCTCGACCCGTTTACTACCCCGACCGGAGAAACGACTTGGGCTCACCCTTGATTTTTCCGACCTAAAAATTTGCTTCTCCGAATGGGAGTATGGCCGATACCTTTCCTTCGACGATTCGGCCTTTGTTTCGTAACCCTTCCTTGGTCTCTCATACCTTTTATTCACATTTATTGGCCCAGAGGGGAGCTCGAATTGATCATCCTCCACCCGAATCTTCGACTCGTATCGGTTATGGACATCAGCCCATGTCACAGCCTCGTATTCCAGCAAGCTTTCTTTTAATTTGAACGAAGCTGTTGAACTCTGAACATTGAGCCCCTTTGTGAAAGCTTGTGCAGCCCATTCTTCTGGAACCGGGGGGAGTTCCATCCGTTCCCTTTGGAATCGGTTGACGAATTCACGCAGTAACTCGTCGTCTCTTTGGGTTATATGGAAAATGTCGGCCTTACGGGCTTGCACCTTTTGGCACCGGCGTGAACTTTGATGAAGGCATCGGCGAGCATTTCGAAAGAGGTGATCGAATGTTCGGGTAGATGGTCGTACCATGTCAATTCTCCTTTTGACAAAGTTTCCCCGAGTTTTTTCAGCAACACCGATTCAATTTCGTCATCCTCCATATCATTTCCTTTTATGGCGCATGTGTATGAGGTTACGTGTTCATGTGGGTCCGTTGTGCCGCCATATTTCTGGATATCCGGCATTTTAAACCTCTTCGGGATTAATTTCGGGGCTGCACTCGGAGGAAAAGGCCTTTGGATGTACCTTTTCGAATCCAGCCCTTTCAGTAAAGGCGGAGCCCCCGGTATTTGATCCACCCGAGAGTTGTATGTTTCGACCCTCTTTTCGGTCGAGTTTACCCGCTTTGCCAAAGTTTCGAGCATTTTTAGAACCTCGGTGGAGGAGCCAGCCCCGGATCCATTGCTCTCGATAACGCGTGCCTCGTCCCTTCTGGGTTCAGCAACACCGCTCGTCTTCTCCGGGGTCGTTGTATCCCCTCGGGTTTGCAACTGGGCAATTGCGATCCCTTACTCGGCAATCACTGCTCTCTGTTCCTGCAACATTTCAAAGATCAAACGTAAGTCAATATTGTCATTAGGTGTACCCGGTTCTTTCCGGCCCTGTGCCCGGGACAAAGTAACAGAATTGTGAGTATTTAGATGATTAGTGGCCGGTAAGGTGGCATTCTCCTGGTCCATGGTGTTTTGACGGTTGAGGCCCTCCCTCGAATTAACGGGGTTAGGGTCATCAAGGTTCGGCAATCCTCGTGGCCCGCTACCTTCGTTTTCGGCCACGATCTCGTTGTTGTTGACGTGACTAGATTGCCCACTGTCAGCCATTTAGTCCATTTTTCAGAGACGAACAGAAGGTGTTTTTTGGTTTAGATGGGTAAGGTCGAAATCAAGATAAAAGACCACTATTATCCTAGCCTCACTGTGGGCGCCAAACTGTTTACCCCGGATTTGGACAATCAATTAAAATTGTAGGTGAGGTATAGAATATGTGGCTATATCTTGTACTTATTTGATAGAGAGGAGAGATATAAGAATATGTTATAAAGGAGCAACTGATGATCAATGGTTAGCTATAGACTCGTGTATCTACTAGTACATGAGCGTTATTTGATTTGAGAAACATAAGAAATAAGCACAACAAATACGGATCGAATCTGATGTATGAGAGGGAGATTTTGTATATATATTGCTATTACAAGAGTTCTTGGAAATGTAGGAGCCAACCCCCTAAAAGGAGGACAATGCCCCTTATTTATAGTACTGCCCCATGGGCTTCATACAATATGAAAAAAATTATAAGGAGAGAGCTCTGAGTTGGAGTAGGTTGGATTAGGTTGACCGTACGATCTGACATTCGTACGATTGGCAGTTGAACACGGCAAGACGTTATCGACGCGTGGCAGCCGCGCAATGGATCTACCGGACCAACGGCCACAATCAAACGGACCAACGGCCTAGATCAAACCGGTCATGGGGGAACCGGACCAAATGATGCCCTTCCCTTGCTTCGGTCCAAACATTCCCCCGGTTCAGAACGGGAGCCTTCGTGCACGTTCTTGTTCCTTTTTTCCCTCGGCCTCTGGTCTCACCGGTTTAACATATACCCGATTTTTACCGTATACAGAAAGGCCACATAATCTGTACATGCTTGTTCACTCCGGGCTCTACACCATTAGTTCCCTAATTGCAGTCCTCTGTTGTCATCAAAATATATGAAAGCTCAATCAAAGGGATATCTTGCAACAAAAATATTGCATATAAATTTTGGTTTGTGAATAGAATGGGGGAAATATTATTTCAAAGAGGGTATAAACACAGCTGGTCTAATTATATAAAAAAATTAGCTAATAATGTTAGAGTGCAACTGATGCTCCAGATAACTGAAACTTTTAAACCTCTCTTTGGTTGCATCTCATAAGTTCCATTTTCTTTGACACCCAAAGTTAAATTTCTGAAATGTTGGAACAACACTGGCAATTTTACCGGACTAAGTTTTGTTTGACAAATAAAGAAAACTTGATACCGAGATAGATGTATGTAAGGAACAATAGCATAGTAAGAACCGAGAATGAACCATCCTATTCCACTTTAGTCAACTTCCTAAACTTCTATAGTGTCGATGCTAAAGGAACACAACTACAATATGTCAAGGACAACAAATCTCTCCAAATAAATAGCGCAAAATAAAAAGTAGAGAAAAATAATTTACTTTGCAGAACCATCTGCTAAAAACTAAGAAAACCACGTGATATAAGGCAAACCATTACTCAAAATGAACTCTCAAGCTCGAAAATTCGCCGTCACAACCGGACTTGGACACTCAGTTAAATGAACAACACTTAGACTGATTAACAAAGAGAAAAAGAACAGAAGATCAGAGGTGAATCCAGAATTTAAACTCTATGAGCTCAATTTTAAGATTATTAGCATTGAACCAATTATATTTTTTAAATTATAAATTCATATCTATTATTTATTACAATTTTAATATATTTTTACATATAAATTTATCCTTCAGGTCGAAGGTTAGCGGTTGAACCACTATAGTTCATTACCGAGAATTGCGTACAATGAAGAAGAAGTAGTGGAGAAAGCTCACAAATGAGAAACATAATTAAAGAAGAACCTAATGAAGAAACTTCAAGAGGATTCACACGTGTCAAGAAAATGATGAGTATAAAAATTACCTTTTTGCCCTTGTTCGTCCCACCAACTGTCGTTTCTATAATAATAATATAGAAAAATGCGTCACATCTTCGCTATTATGCTTCCATTTAAAGGAAGAAAAACATTTTTGCACTGGATATTAAAGCAAATGTGCAAAGACCAAATCGAAGTTTGCTACTTTAATTTCCTAGATGATCATCTAAGTTTGGAGAATTGTCTCCAAATATCACTTTTGTTTCTTTTAGGATAACAAAATCATTCAACTATCACTATTTTCCTCAAAATATACTAAACACCTCAAAAGTCCCCTTCTCTCCTAATTGCCATGTCATGTCATTAAAGCAATTTTTTTGAATAATATACATATGTAACTCATCAAACTCATTTAACCAAACTCATATTTTATACTCAATTAAATATGACCCCATTAAAAAGCGGCAAAGGAATCAAATCACACTTTCTATTAAGCCACTTATTCAAATCTAATCTAAGATTTTTTTTTATCTCAATTCAAATATAATATCTTTCAATTTAAATTAAATTTAAGTAGTTTTATCTTTCTATTCAAATTCATATATTTTTAAATATTATATTTTTTCTACATTAAGCGACATATTCTTTCCGCATTAAAATGGAATTACACACATAACAAAAACATTATTTTGGATAAGTTTGACTTTTAAAAGATCTGATTGAATCTTATATTTTAAGAAATAAAATTAGTGTAAAAAATTTCCTTTGTATTTTGAGTTATTTATTTTTAAATATGTAGTGTGTAATTTTTCAGTAATTTGATTTCTATACCATTGAGAAATTATCTTTGCATACATATAACACTTCTTTGGCTAAATTAATTGTTACAAATTTAGTTATTAGTATGCATAAGTAGCCAATTCAATTGTTACAAAGTATACATAACCAAGAAAACTCAATTCGAGACTTATAAGAATCATCTATTGATATTTGAATTATGTCAAATCCCGCTTATCATAATTTCTTGATTGCCATTGTTATTGAGTCCTTGTTCTCTAGCATAAAGGTCCTTTGTTTCCCAACAAACTACTGCATAATTTTTGAAAAAAGATTTATAGACTTTAACAGAAGAGGATCTATGGCCATCAAGAGTGGATGATAGAAATACCAAAAAATTACACACTACATACTTAGAGATAAATAATTCAAAATATAAAGAAAAAATTAACACTAACTTTATTTCTTAAAATATAAGTTTCACTTAAATTTTTTAAAAGTTAAACTTATAAGAAAGTAATCTTTGAGAGATTTAAACCAAAAATCAGTTGCAAGACTGTCTTATGGAAATTGCCAGCAAGAGGATGGGTGAAATGTAATTGTGATGGAGCAACAAAAGGAAATCCTGGTCCAAGTGCCATTGCCTTTTGTGTTAGAAATGAAAAGGGAGATTTGTTGTTTGCTGCAGGACAGAAAATTCTTGATGGAAACAATCTTGTGGCTGAGGCTGTTGCTATTAAGAAAGGAGTCGAGCATTGCATTGATAATAATCTGGTTCCTCTGATAATTGAGACTGACTCTCTAGCTATGCAGAAGTTCATTATGGGTGAATGAGATATCCCATGGGAGTATTGTGATGATAGTAAAGGAGATCCAAAGATTAATGAAGGGAAAGATAGTGAAGGTGGAGCACATTTTCGGAGAAGGCAATGGACTAACAGATTTTTTGGCTAACTTTCTTTTTGGTTTTGCAGGTACACAACAGTTCACTACTTTCTAGGAGTTACCAATTATGACAAGAAGAATTCTTAACTCAGATAAATCTCAAATACCTTATTTGAGAATCAGATATGCGACAGATTCTACACAGCTTTAAACATGAGGAGGAAAAAAAAATTAGCACCTGCATATGTGCTATAGCTGCTGCTTTATACTGTCATACATGACATACTGTTGCTGCATTGATCTAGCACAGTTGGAGGCTATTTTTATGGGTGGTATTAGTGTGATCACATTCTCATTCCCATGGGACATATGACACAAGGAACACTTGCTGAATTGCATAAGCTGAAAACTGCAGGAATTGTGAGTTGGAATCTGTTTTGGAGGCCTGAATTATATTTATCTAGATCTTGTCCCATACCACCTACTGAGAACTTGGAGGTGTGATAAATGGAGGAAGATCAAGACACCAGAATTAGTACTTCCAAGAGCTTTCTCATTGTTGTTTTTAGCTTAATTTCTTAGTTGTTAGCTTCTCTTTTGTTTCTTTTGCTTTCTTAGTTTCTTTTTGGTTTTCAAACTCTCCTATTTTGGAGTAGTTCTTTGTACATATTCTTTATTTTAATAAATCCCCATCATTATGATGGTTTTAATTAAAAAAAATCATAAGAAAGTAATCTTTGTGTTATCTGTGTAAGATATGTCGTTTAATGTGGAAAAAGATATTATATTTTAAAATACTTGAATTTGAATAGAAAGATAAAACTACTTAAATTTTAATTTAAATTGAAAGATAATATATTTGAATTGAGATAAAAGAATCTTAGATTTGAAAAAGTAGCTTACTAGAAAGTATGGTTTGATTCCTTTGCCGCTTTTTAATCGGGTCATATTTGATTGGGTATAAAATATGAATTTGGTAAATGAATTTGATGAGTTAAATATGTCTATTATTAAAAAAAAAAGGCCTTTTAATAACGTGGCATGCCAACTAGGAGAGAACCAGGTTTTTGAGGTGTTTAGTATATTTTGAGGAAAATAGTAATAATTGAATGACTTTATTGTCCTAAAAGAAACAAAAATATATTTGGAGGCAATTCTCCAAACTTGAATAATGATCTAGTGAATTAACTCTTGCATCTCCAACACTTAGCTTTTCTCATCAATAGCGGTAAAGACTAAATTAAAAGCATATCCTCTTCGATATTCCTTTTTCTACAAAACGCGTAAGAAATAATTGTCATACAAGTCGATTCATTCTAGAACGTGACTTTTGAACTTTGCTATTCTTCCGTAAGATATTTTATCCAAAAATGAGAACTCCCTTGCTTCTGTTTAACTAACTATAGAAAATTACAAAAATTTCATGCTGTGCTCTGATGCATGCACCACATGCCCAGAGCACCAGGCAAATAAAATGGACAGCGTGGTAGGTGTGATCCGTACGGGACGGCCAAGCAGTGGCGGAAGCCAAGAATTTTGTTAAGGATGTTCAAACTTAGGCAAGTAATTTTTTTTTAATGAATGAGTGCACCAAATTTTTTAAATTAGACTATACAATATTCAGTTAAACAATGACTTTTAAGATTTTGTTTATTTGAAATTAGATTAATTAAAAAGGAAAAAGAAAAGTCAATCAGAGACATGTTGGAATTGGTACAGGTCTTTTAAGTTTTCTTTGTTTCTTGAAAAAATCCAAAAAATAGGCAATTAGGTGCTACTGCTAAGAATCGAACTTGGGTTGCGAGACTTTCCGTGCACTCTTTACTGCTGGACTACCTTTTCCAGGCTTTCCAAGGGTGTTCAACATATAACATATACTAATATAACACAATCTTTCATCTAATACACTGTATAATTTTTCGGCGAAGGGTGTTCGCCTGAACCCCCTTGCTAGGCTATAGCTCCGCCCCTGCGGCAAAGGCACAAGGCTTGCGACACGATAGGTGTGCGCCGCACCGCCAACAATTTAGGTGCAAATAGAGAATAACATAAATAGTAATGATTGAATTTCATATTTAATTTTGACATTTTGTGAAAAGAGGAGCTTGTGGAGAAAATTCAATAGAATAATTTTAGTGAAATTTTTAATTATGGAATCATGAGACTGACGGGGACTTGAGGATTTTAGACCTAATTTCCGATTGATAGTAATTTCTGACTAAATAAATGCTTTTTTTGGTAACTGACATTTGTATTAATCACCAAGTGTCAACTTTCCAAAACCATACCTAGCTAAACACACTAGCTATCTCAAACAGAAAAACAACATCAACTTGCTGAACACATCAATCACCTAATAAAAAAAAACATTCTAACTAAAAGAAGAAGATGTGCAGTAAGGATTGAAGTCCATAGGATGCTCTGGCGTTACACATATATGTTACTTCCCTGGCAATAGGCTCCCAGTCTCTAGATTTTTGCTCAAATATTCTTTTGTTTCTCTCTCCAGATGGCATAACCACATTCAGCATAGAAAATTTTGAAAATCTCGGCTGTCTGTGTTCTTCCTTTACCATTTTGAAAATCTGGGCTGTCTCTGTAGCCATGTCAATAGTGCGCTCCACAATTGCCTAGCAAAGGTGCATTCCACAAATAAGTGATCTCTAGATTCCAAATGAGCTTGACATAGAGCACAAATTGGATCCACTGTAATTCCCCATTTTTCTAATCTGCCAGTAGTAAGTAGTTTCCCTTGATGCTGCAGCCACATAGTAAATACAACTTTAGGTCTAGCAGCATTTTTATACATCATACGCTTCCATGCTACCCTAAGATATTCAGGCAGAAGCTGGGAATAGATATGTTGTGTTAGGCTTCCAGTTAAAGGATTTAATTGCAATTGTTCTAAGATCTGTCTTGATGCAAAAATCTGTCTAATGATCCAGCAGGCCTAAGGAGGGACTCTAACAGTATCAAGAGCTTGCCCTTTGATATAGTACTCATTAATCCATTTAATTCGTAACTTGTCTTCCTTATGAGTGAGGTCCTAGTAGGTCTTAGCAACAGCAGCTTTGTTACAAATGGCAATATTTATGAGATTCAGTCCTCCACAAAATCTTGGTAAACACATCTTCTCCCAAGAGACGAGATTTCTTAGTTATTGTATTAGTCCCATACCAGACAAAGCTTCTGCAATAGGCTTATATTAGTTTTAGAACCTTGGCTGACATTTTGTAATGACCCGTTTGGTTGTTATAGTGCTTCAGACCCATTTATCGTCGTTGACCCTTCCCCAAGCTCTATTAGTTCGTTTTTGACCCGCGGGGATGGGTGGCACTGTTCCCGAGGTAGTCGGGCGAGTTTTATGATGACTCATGAGAATTAGAATCTTAAAGTGAAAAACATTTGACCAATAGTTGACGTTTGGATAAACAGACCTTTTTCGAGAATCCGTCGATTCCGAGGGGTCCGGATGGTCGATTATGACTTGGTGGGATGTTAAGTTCGGTTCTTGAGGCACTCAGGAGCATTAGTTGGTCCTTGGCCATTGGGTGTTGACCCGGTCAAATAGGCCTCCATTGGGAGTTCCGAGACCACAAGTGAGTCTGTAGCGTGTTTTTGTGTGAGACTGCATGTCTGGTTTGTATCTGGGAGGTCTCGGGTGATTGTCGGATTTTGGGTTTGAGTTAGTGAAAACCTAGAAATTTTCTGTTGTCTGGTGTCCGCCGTAGCGGTACCATATGCGAGGTAGCGGTCCCGCTGTAGCGAGGCCTGGCCGCTATGTCAAGTGAGTGAGGTTCGTGGCGAGTCACCACAATGGACGTGGATCCGCTGTGGCAGACTAGTGATAACGAGAAGAGGGCCGCTGGTGCGGGCCCGCTGTAGCGGACGCTTGACCGCTGCAACGAACGACATGGACCAGATGACTATTTAATGCTAAGTTAAAACCCTTCATTTCCTATCCCTACATTATTGTTCCTAAGCATCTTTGAGATGATTTGAGGAGGTTTCAATCAGATTTCTCTTGAGGGTAAGTTCTCTAACCTATATTTCATTCATTTGCCTTCCTTAAGCATGAATCCATGATAGAAAATCTATAAAACTTAAGAAGGAAGATGGGTTTTGATGTTTACTTTATTATTTGAGTTTTAGTCTTTCAAAATGAGATTTGTTGGTGGATTTGACTAATCTAAGCATGAAATTTGTTGAATTAGTGACTAATAGGCTTGAATCTTCCATTTATGTTGATGAATTGAAAGATTGAAAGTTAAGGGTTTATACCCAACTTGGGAGTTTTGACTTGAATGATGAAATTGCCATATTCTTGAGTTAATTTAGCAATTGAGGAGTAGAAGTGAATTTCTAGAACGTTGGGCTTCCTATTCCATCTTTGAAATACCCGTTTTACCCTTGTGAGCCCGATTTTCCTCTTTTACTTAGTTGTTTTTGGTTCGAACGAATGTATAGCAAAATATGGGTATCGTTGTTTCTCATTTCTAACTTAGAATTCGATAATGGATATACTTTGAGTACTTGGAGGCTCTTCGAAAAGGAAAGGCGAAGATTTGATTGTTCGTGGCTCCAGTTTGGCAACCATGTAGGTTAGACTTACCTTTTTGGTTAGACTCCAGTTAGCGAAGCATATGTAGAAGTTAGTTATTGCCGGAGAAATCATGTTAGGCCTTCAGGTATGAAGTTGGGATGGATATTCTTAGGATTGGTATTGTTGACTGATTGGTGGGCTTGCTGCCTTTTTGTGGTTTATTGGCTTGTTGCCATGTGTGTGGTATTGATCTTGTACTTAGTTGCCATATTGTGACTATGGTACGATTCTCTCTCAATTATCTTGACATTAACATGGATAGAGGAAAGGACTTGACTTGATATTGATATTGATATTGTGATATGTGTCCATTTGTGGCACGATTGAGATTTGATTATGATTTACACTTGAGATTGATACATGCATATCATTCATACACATTCTACATGATTCAGTGACGCGAGCCGTGATTTGATATTAATAATGATAAGAGGGAAGGTGAAACATCCAAGACTTCTTATTATGGTGTTTGCTATGTGCATATTTCGTATGGCCTCACTTGCATATATATTTGGTGTTATCTATATGGTCTGAAGGGGAAATTGTTCAGGACGTGGCATTGTACAGATTAGAGAAATATTTCATATTTGGTAATTGATTTACGGATGTTGTTATGCTTATTTACCCCCATGATTATTGTTGAAATTGGCATTCATACATGCATTTCATCCTATATTTCTCATGACACTTTGATATAAACTGTGATTTGGTAGGGATGATGATACGTGAGTGTCACGCCCCAAAACCCTCTTAGACGAGACCCGCATCCGACGTCATGAACAATATCGGAAGAACCTACAAGATGCAATAACAACACTTGAACCTATCAGGTTCAATATTCGCCTCCAACAGTTTATAAAATAAAATACAATCAAATCATGATATATGAATTAAATCAGCGGAAGTCTTTAATATTATAAAACTTAATCAAACGTGGCGAACGCCCCAGAGTTAAACAAAACTACAAAACTCAACAACTACCCACAAGAATGTGTACTCTGGAGCTTCTAAGATAAAAGGGTAATTGTCTGACACATCGGGACGCAGCCCAAAAAACAAAAAAACTAGAATAGTAAATAAATATGATAGGGGGTGTCCCACGAATGAACATGTGGGCTCACCAAGTCAGCAACAACAACAAGTCCTTCCTAAGCGTTTTGAGTATCAAGAACATGCTTTCCTCCGTTACCTAACATACCATCAAAAACAACAATGGTATGCCTGAGTACTTCGTACTCAGTAAGTGCCTGAGGGACAACAAGTAATATGAAAATAAAGTACAATAAAACTTAAAGAAATCAGTTCTGAGGATAGTATGAAACAACATGAAATCAGTTACTCAGCTTGTGTATCTAAATAAGAATTTTCGAAACTGATTATAAAGCCTTTTGTGAAGTTACAACTTTCAAATATGCTTTTTAAATTGATCATGATTATCAACAACAGTTCCATAAAAGGATAAGGATATCACACTTGCCAATATAGGCCCAAGAATCAATAACATTGAAGGGATGACCTTAGAGGGTCCCTAAACACAGCGCACCACACCGGAATATGTAATTCTTGATGGCTATCCTTCCTCCCAATTAGCTAGGCATAAACCGAACCCCGGGTGGTGAACCCGGCAGTGGCCACTCTTCTCCCCGAATGGCTAGGCATAAACACACCAGGATCCATAGTGACTATCCTTCCTCCCGAGTAGCTAGGCCAAACACAACAACAAAGTTCATAGCATAGAAGTCGAATGACAATTTATCTCAAGGTAGTCACATCATCAATTAGCATTTAAGTTCATCATGTCATTACAAAGATACATTGTTTCATTGATAATCTTGAAACCATTTCCACTTCCTTAAACAAGGTTCAATTGTCATAGTTCATCATAAAACACCATTACCAACCCTTAACCATTATTGATTACCATCTCTTATAGAAGAAAACGATTAGAATTACGTACACAAGTATAGAGTATAATACATGTCGCACCCCATTTTAACCGGGAAGTTAATTTTAGAAAGTATGACATATTGGTGATTCCTATTTATTTTTTGTTTTTTAAGGAGTCGCCACCTAATTAATTTAACGGTGAATTAGGACACCTAAATATTAACTAAGGGAAAGTTAAAACTAAACCTCAATTAATAGTCTGCTTAACCAGTGTGATTCTAGGTAAGGGCTCTATATTATCCTAAAGGGAAAGGGTTAGGCATCCTTTAGAATCCGTTAACTTACGGTTATCCGACCAAACTTAGGTTAATTAATATAGACTAAATGCAAATATAATGTTAAGAAAATAATCTGTAAATTATTGCTAAGTTTTTAAGATAAAAAAGATGTAATAATACTATTTAAAATAATACTTATAGATATTACTAAGGCTTTAAACAAGAAATACTAGCTAGAATAAGACTGATAGAAAAATATGATAATTTACCTAGAAAGGAAATTTCAAATGTCGTTTGGCAAAAGAAGATTTGAAATGCTAAATAACACTTAAAGATATGTTTGATATGATTTTAAATACTAATACTATTTTTAAAATAAAACTTGTAAAAGATAATTTTCATATGAGTAATAGTTTTTAATAGAAGACTTCGCAAATTTGAACTTTTAATAAGATAGTGTGATATGAATATGACTATGTAGAAAAATCTAGACTGTTTTTTTAAATGGGAAGTAAAAGGAAGTGAATTTTCTTTCTCTTTTAATTATCTTTTATTGACTATGCTTAATTAAATGCATGATTGATTTGAACTTGAAGAGTTATTTATAAAATATACTTGAGTTTATACTTGCATATTAATGACGTTTTGAAATGTTTGGAAAAAAATATAAAATATGATCCCCTTCCTTTAAAATATATATAATGCCGCTTTGCAACTCAATTATCCCGAAATTATTATACGTTATACATAGTTTTAACATGAAAAGAGGACAAAACTTATGGAATTAATCTTAATCTTCCTTCAACTGACTACCCATTACTAAAACTAAATCTACTAATTCATTAGGATTCATCTGAGTTAATAAAATAAGATAAGGTTAGCCATTCAAAGCAAATAAAAATACACAACAATAAAATAAGGAAGAGAGAAAGAAAAAGATGAAATGGATCCGGCCATTTTAAGGCCCAATTGCTGGAATTGTTCACGTGATTGGGCTTAGGCCCAGTGAGTTTTTTTCTTTATATTGCTGCTGCGGACAGGGCTGGACACGAGAAGGAAATTTCGTTGGGCTTTTAGCCCAACACCGGATGTGGAAGAAGAACGAGTCCCTCGGACTCGTATGCGATGTTCATGCATAAAACAAAAGAAAAAGGATTAGTATATAATCAATAATAAGACTAGACGTAAAAAAAAATAAACTCGAAACAGATTGGTAGATTGTGTATATTAGATGTATATCTGGTGTATATGCATATATATCTTATAAACAGAACAGTACATGGCGTGCGCGTATACATTATCGAGCTTTGATAGTATTATTTAGATCAACAAATAACTGAAATACAGAATTTATTATACTACGACGTAGGATCTGCCAAACCAAGTGCAGAGTTGCAAACTTAAAATTGCAACAGCGATTTGCATCAACTGTATCGAAACACTCCTATATAAGACATTGCAGTAAATAGACACAGCTGCTTACTAAAACTTGTGGTGTGGATCAAATATAGTATTGTTCTTTTCAGTAGAATATTTATTCCTTTCAATAATATCGAGTATAGAAATCCGCTCTTTTAAAAGTGAGGCCTCAAGTTAGACAACTCTTCATCGACCCAAGCGTAGTATCATGTTCGAATCAACGATCTTTGACCAAGTACAGGATGTGTTCATTTTTTATTTTTTTAGTATAGTGATCTGTTCATTTTTTAGCAAGAAATAACACCAGCAAGCAGACCAAGTAGTAGCCTTAGGCAGCAGCAATGAACAGCAGCAAAGTAACATAAAGTGCAACAGGGAAGTGCCACAAAGTGAGTTTCAACAACCATAAGAGTAACTGAGCAGCAGCCCATATCAATTGAGCAACAACCAACAATAGTCAAACAATGTCTAGCCAAAGACATGGCCCCAGATATAGGTTTGGTTTCAAACAATAAGTTTCTTTTGCCTTCAAAGCGATATATAGCAGTAGTAATTCAACCAGATAAACAGCAAACCGTCGGTGGTATGTTGTAGTAAACTATAGTAACAGGCAACCACATATAGGAACAACCACATTAAGACAAATTCAGCATACTCAGGTCCCACTTTAAACTAACTCTTAAGCATACGTAATGACACTATATATCGTTATCACGGATGGCATTTTAAGCTTACTCCAAATTAGACCAGGATTTCTCTTAATCATATCACACTCTATCAGTCTAAGTCAACAAATGATCAAATAGGCTTTATACCAATCTCAGATAACTCATCACTCATTTAACTTAACATTTTATTCAACTAATCATGTTTTGGTAAAAACACCGGCAGACAGGCTCAATTATTCAGGCATGATATAAGAACAACATCAAGTTTTAGCTAGGTTCAAAATGATACCAAGAAATGTATAAGTAACTTCAAGACTTGCACATGCTATAAACTAAAAGATATGGCAAAAGACAGGAAATCAGTCTTGCTTTTGAAGGGTAGAGACTTTAAGCGATCAGTGATCAGATGATTCATTTTTAGTGATTTTAAGATTCAAGATCCCATATCTGATTAAACTTTGCTCTTCCTTTTAAGACTCAACAACCAAAACAATAAGCTATAACAATGATTTTATCAAGCAGCAACAGATCAGTCCGAAATTTAAAGACTTAGAATTTAGAGTCATTTTTACTACTGTTTTAAAGCCTACCAGCAGCAGTTGACTGGAAAAGAGAGAATCTTGACATGTCATTTCTAGCTTATACAACATGATGTGGGAAATACAAACAGGGCTAACAATAATCCATAGATGAAATGATTCCTAGAAGTTCTACTTGGTTCAAAAATGAATTTTCTGATGTCAAAAAAAAGTACTGGAACTACTGGTTCTGTTGAAATCTGTTGAACAAGATATTTACACTTAAGAGATGTATACATTTATTTATTCACCATAATTTCCATTCTGTTTCAATGCTCAAGGCAAATAAATGGCTTAAAAGAAGAGCCTAACATTTATATGCAAATCACATTTCAGACCATTACGATCACAGTTCGACTCTGCCGGACCTTCTACAAACAAATTTGGACTATGACTTGATCTAACATGTTGAAACTCATTTTTTCTTTTTTATTACCAGCTGACCTTAACAACATATTGCAATCAAATAAGGAAGGCCATTCTCATATTTTGAGTGAGGTTACCATGATATAACTGCCAAACAAGGTTCAAATCAAACCAACAACTACAGAGATACCAAGGGTCAATATGCTTATGCCAAACTTAATATGAAAGAGACACTAAACTGAAACAACATTCACATTCTTTATTGAACTACTAAAACATCTGAATAAACATATGCAATTGTACCAATAGGACTTCTGCTAAACTAGTATGGGGATAATAATGAACCTAAACTAAATGTTGTTACTATAGCCAAGTAAAACCACAGGTTTATCTGATGCATGACTAACAGATCCTGCCAACAGAAGCTTCAATCACCATTACAGTACTCAGCAAAGTAAGAGCACAAGTCCACAGATGCTGAATTAACTTTAAAATGCTTGGAGCTCTTTTGAAAATACAATCCGAGGCTTATAATAAATAAAAAAATACAAAAAAAAAAAGACCACATAGGCATGCAAAGGTTTAGTGCATCTTGTTGAATCAAAGTAAATATTTTTTACTCCAATGAATTCAATTTCAGGTCCAGTAGGCGTGAAGATGCTATCCTAGTATCAACAACATATTTTGGAAAAAAAAACAAACAATGGCTCAACCAACCCATCGCAGAGAAAAACCATGCCAGTCTATCAAACACCATAGTTTACAAGTGACCTTGAACTTAACTTAAACAAACATGAGCACGCCTTAGGCATCAATATCAATTTACACATCAATCTAAGCCAAAGAGAAGATTAAGCAAATATATTAGTTCATATGCTGCCAAGCACCTTTGAATCAGATTGAGCAAATCCCAAACATATTAATGAAGATTAAGCATAAATAAACCAACAAGCTAATTAACCACAGGAAACTTAAATTACATACTCAGCAGATGAAAGCAAAATTAACACATGCCGATAATAAAATTTAAAAGCTAACAGCACTCAAATCTTGCCATAAACATTATGCTAATCAACTTACCTAACTAAATCCGCATGTTTTAAAACTACGCGACGATTGCAGAAAACATATATAAAGCAAAAAAGGGAGGGAGAATTACCTTCTTCGGGTGCAGCGAAGTGAGGCTTCGAGTCTCCGACCTACCTCGAAACACCACCAAGTTCTAAGTCGATATCCTCTCGGATTCGAAACAGCCAACAGAAAATAAACCAAAAAAACGTTTGGTATTTTTTGAATCGATATTAGATAATATTGTGACAGCTAAAAAAAATATACTTTGCAGGGGATTTCTTGAACCGGAAAATCAGTTATTTGGGAATTTTCTGAATCAAAAGGGTCCTATTCTTTTGGGGGTTTCACCGATTCGAAAGCTTCAGTTTTTGAGGGGATTTTCTGAATCAAAAGATCCTCCTTATTTTTTAGGGATTTCGGGTTCCACTAGCTCGTTTTTGCAAGGCAATTTTGGGGGTTCTCCAACCTTTAATTTTCAGGGGGTTTCTACGGCTAAAAGAAAACGGATTCTTGGAGGAATTTTTATGAAACGAACAAAGATCCTCTGTTCTTGAGGGATTTCACCCATCCAAAAATCCTCCATTTCTTGACTTGGAAAACGATTATATATAGGGCGAATTTTAGGGTTTCTTGTGACGAAGAGAGAGAGGAGCGTACAGAGGAAAGGAGCGGGGGACAAAGAAGAGTGGGGGACAGAGGAGTGGGGAACAGATGAAAATGGGGGGAAAGAGGAGCGGCGGTGGTGGGGTGAGAAGAGAGAGGAAGGAGAGAAAGAGGAAGGGGGGGGGGGGGGGGGCGGCCTGGAGAAAAAAATGAAGAAGGGAACCCTAGTGGTTCCCTTATTTTGGACGGGAATTGGGCTTCCGGGTCGGGTTGAAAAATGGGCTGGTTTGGCTAAAATATGGGCTGGGCAAAATTAAAAGAGTGGGCTGGTCCGAAAATGGTGGTTAATTATTTGGGCTGGGGTGAATTAAATGATATTAGGTAAATTAAAATGTGGACTGGTTTTGTGAATTGGTCCGAAAATAGTATGAGTTGATTGGGCTACTACATTTAAATAAAAGACCTATTTAATAACTTGTGTTAAAAATATTACTTAATATAAAATATGCAATTATTAGTGCTCAGATAAAAAATGGCGTTGTAATAGCCGTGCAATAATATTTCGAAAATCCACAGTAAATAAACACTATTATTTAATTATGCAAATATAAATGCGATGCGTGTGCGTAAGCTGGTAAAATATGCTAAAATGATAAAGATGTGAATTATAATAATAATAATAATAATAATAATAATAATAATAATAATAATAATAATAATAATGATAATGATAATGATGGCTGGTAACTGTAATAGAATAATGAAATGCCGGTATTGATAAGAGGCTAATAATTATAGTAAAAATATAAATATATATATTTTTTAATTTTCCAAAAATATTAGAAGCGTAAATAGGTATTTCGGAGGAGAAGCGGGACAAAATTGGGTGTCAACAATACAATCAAGGTTTAATGTGGGCTTGTCCCCTCACGCACACTAACCACAATCAAAGCATGAAATAGGGTTTCAAAAGTATGGAAAGTTCACCTTTTTATTCAATAAAGAACTTTTGAATGAAATTTATACTTCCAAGATTAGTTTCAAAAGGAGACATACATCCAAAACCAGCTTTCAAAAGAGAGATATACATTCCAAAATAAGGTTTTCAAAAAGAGACATACCTCAAATCCCGCTAAAAGCTAGCAAAACGGAATTCCCAAGGTTCAACAATCAATCTACAATTGTGAATTCCCAACAATTCTCCTCTACAACCGTTCTTGAATCGAATTCTCACAATCTATGGAATAGGTGATGTTTCTAATGTTAATCTTCGTTAGATAGAGGTATTAATCATAGGAATTGGTCAAGGACTTACCTTATATGTTTTGGGGGAAGCCTTAGGGTTGTTTGCTCTCAAAAAGTCGTCCTTCGAGGGTTTCCTACGAAGTTGGAATATCTGATAAATGAACTTTCGAGTTAAGTGCTGAATTTATAGCACTGAGAAATTGGACCCCCTAGCTTGCCGAGCGAGCCCCAAAGCCATGGGTGACCTCGCTATGGGCCGCGCTCAGCGAGGTCCTACCTCGCTTTGAGCCGCGCTCAGCGAGATCACCCTCCAAAAAAGGATTTAGTCGAGTTTTCTTAAGTTTTCACTTTTGGAATCCTCCCCACCTCGCTGAGCGAGGGCTATGGAAAGCCCTTACCTCACTTTGGGTCAAGCTCCCCTATCCATTTCACACTTAGCCAAAATTTTACGATTTTTGACATCTTCGACATCGCTCAGTAAAATGGTCTTAACTTCTAGCACAAAGCTTTGTTTGAACTTCACCATATATCGTTGGAAAGGTATTTCAAAGATATACAACTTTCATTAAGGATGCTTTCCCAAAATCTAAACGGATTTTGACGAAACTATCCTAGAAGTCAAAACTACTGAAATTTAGACGAGTTTGAGAACTCTTACGAACTTCACTATTTGGTTTGACTCCAAAACGACGGTTTATCACCCGAATTCATCCTAAAGGGATTCATATAGCTAAAATATCGTCTTAATACTAGTGTTACACATTCACACCTAACCTGAATTTACGGGGTGTTACAGTGAGAGAGTGTAGTCTCCGAGGTCTTTGTCGGAGAGCGTAAAAGAGAGATGAGAGTCTGTGATCCAAGGTCATTTACCGGAGCGGAATGAGTGTAAGTTTACTAAGGTCTCTTTCTGGGAACGAATGAGTGCTTGATGCCCGAGGTCTCTTGCCGGGATCGAGAGAGTGCTCGTCGCCGAGGTCGTTGCCAGGACGAGTAGTACATGAAATTCGTGTGGGTCATGACTATCAAGACGTTGAGGTATTCCGTCCGTAGAATGTGTGTATGATATGAGACAGTTGGCCAGTGCATTGCATTGCATCGCACACGCATTCAGATTACATCCATTCACATCTCTGATTCTGGTTGTTGTATTGCATGGTGCATTTTAGCCTTGATTCCTTGGTTGTTGATTTACTGAAGATGTTGCGTGCTTGTTAATCACTTACCTAGACACTTGATGGATTTGAGGGCTAGAGGTTCCACCTAGGCTATGACTGTAGACTACTGAGATCTAGTGCGGTTCACATTATTGCAAGACTTACGTGGATGTGCTTAGTGACTTACGTGGATGTACTTAGTAACTGCATTTGGACTGCTTATCTGCCTATCTTTCAGTTTCTTTCTTTTATGTATGTTAGCTAATTGTTGTCGGCCTATGATGCCTACCAGTACCTGTTTGTATTGATACTACTCTTGATACACCTTTTTCGCAGTGTAGCTAATTTACAAGGTCTAAAGGCAACTATTACGACAACAGTAGGGTAAATGGTAATTAAAAAAGTCTAAACTTAAGGAGTCTCTACGAAATTAGTGGGACATGTACCTCTGTTCTATAAATTAGACATGTACCTCTGTTCTATAAATTAACTCTACCATAGCGACAAACTACATCAAGTGCGTGTAACCATTGCAAAGACTCGTTCATCTTGGATTTATAGCTCCCTAATTTCAGAATTATCAATTCTTATCCTTCTTACAACAATGTATTTTGCCAGAACGCTGGTTATTGAAAGCACACAAAATACTACGTATGAAAAAATATATTTACATTCAAGGTTGCAAAATATCGGTTTTAGTTAAATTAGGATCGTGAAAGATTGGACCCGAAAAATTAAAAAAAAAGAAAAAAGGAAAAGAAAAAAAAAAGTTATTGATAACAAAATCTACACCCCACAATTTTTATAAACAGTTAATTTAACTTTAAAATTACTATATAAAATATAAAAATGCATTAATTAACAATAGCATCATGGTCTAAAAATAAGAGATACTTCCTATGTCCATTTTTTGTGACGTGCTTTCATATTTTAGTCCATATCCAAAGTTAACATATTTTTATATTTTAAAAAAATTATTTTATCTTTTATGAGATGATTTTGTTGAAATAGAAACGTGACATATTTATATTATAAGTTTCAAAAGTGTTTTTGTTTCTTAAATGTCGTGTCTGACCAAAGACCTTCATAAAAATAAAAAAAAATAGTACCCCGGGTTCACAATAAGTGTTTTTCTAACCTTTCAGATTTGGTTCAAAATAATATTATTGTTTAAAACATCAAGAAGGTATTAATTTTTTCCTTCTTTATTTACCATTGTCTAATAAATGATTTGAAGAAATTTCTAAAATATTTTTGTTTGTTCCTATGTATAGATTAGGATACTTAAGTCAAATAATCCCTTAATTAATGTTATTAAGAGCCTGTTTGGATGGGCTTAAAAAAAGCAGCTTATAAGCTGCTTTAGATAAGCTAAGACAAACGGGCCCAATTAATTTTTTGAGCTTATTTTAAGCACAAAATGGCTTTAAGCTGGCCAGCCGAACACTCAAAAAAGCTGAAAACAGCTTATAGCTAACTTATAAGCCAATCCAAACGGGCTCTAAGTGGTTTTTTTAATGGTATGTGCCAACTTTCAAAGTCTTTTATTGAGGATTTTATATTTATACCAAACAGTAAATATACGACATATTTTCACAAATACTTTTATCATTAAATCATAATTGCTCCCTTAATTTTTTTTTTTTTTTTGGCTTAATTTGAGAGGGCACAGAGTTTAAAAGGTTAAAGAAGACTTTTGAGTCATATAGAAAGTTGAAAGTATACATTTACCAAATTAGAAAAGAGACATTTTTTTTTTGCAACAGTATGAAAAGAATAAGATAAATAAATTGAATTAGAAAAACTAATTACTTTTACATTAATTTATAACTTAATTCTTATAAATAAATACTAGCACAATTTAATGTCCCTTTATGTTGCTGGTATAACTGATGATCTAAGGGACCAGATACTTGGTGAGATGCATTTTGGGAAACTTCCATTCAAGTATTTGGGGGTGCCCCTATCATCTAAGAAACTTAACATTAGTCAGTGTATGCCACTGGTGGAGAAGATGACAGCCAAAATTAAATGCCGGAGCAACAAATTTCTTTCATATGGAGGCAGGCTGCAATTAATCAAAAGTATATTATTCGAAATGCAGACTTATTGGGCCCAGGTGTTCTTACTACCCAAGAAGATACTAACACTGGTGACCAATGTGTGCAGGAATTTCTTGTTGGCAGGTTTGAATGAATATACCAAGAGACCACCTGTAGCTTGGGACTATTTATGCCAACACAAGTCTACAGGAGGCCTGAACATATTGGATTTCTTTATTTGGAATAGAGCGGCAATTCTAAAGCTAGTATGGGTTGTAGCTAGGGGCGGAGTCAAGTGGTGGCCAGGGTGTCCACCCGAACTCCCTTCGGCGAAAATTTATCATGTATACACAAGGTTAAAATTATTTTTTATGTATAAATAGTAGATGTTGAACCTCCTTGGCTTCCTCATTTCTTACTCTCTTATATTTTTGAAACCCCTGGTGAAAAATCCTGGCTCTGCCACTGGCTGTAGCAAACAAGAAGGATACACTCTGGGTGAAATGGTTACATGCATTCTATATCAAGAGAAGTAGTTGGGTAGATGCAGTCACACCAAAGCAAGCAAGCTAGCTAGTGCGAAAGATATTTGAAGCTGGAAAATGCGTAGATGCTACTGCACCTTTTGATTCAGCTATGGTGAAATAAAACAAACAAGGTAAGTTTAGCATTAAAGAAGCATATAAGGACCTCCTCCCATAATTCAATAAGGTTCCATGGAAGAAGTTAGTGATGGTAAAAGGGCTCATGCCCAAACACCATTTCATATTGTGATGGCGCTGCAAGAGAGGTTAAACACAGTGGACATATTGCTCAAGTTGGGCATAAGAGTGCCAGAGGAGTGTGTACTTTATTCCTCCACAACGATGGAGACTCACTCCCACTTGTACTTTGATTGTCAATATTCCATAGTTATTTGGCAAAAGTTACTCACATGGTTGGGGTGCACTAGACAAGTAGGTAGCTGGATAACTGAAGTGGAATGGTTTTCAAAGCAGATCCGGCATAAGAGAGTGATAGGGGATATATTGGGATTCTTGTTTGAAGCTACAACATATCACGTATGGATAGAAAGGAACAATAGATGATTCCAATAGAACAACAACGCCAATGAGGATAGACTTAAGGAGATTGTACTCTAGATTTTCATTTTGGCCCAACGAGCTAGTGGCTGGAGTAATGTGTTGCAGAGATTTGATAGATTCCGATGTTAAAATTGGAGTATGCTGCTAAATGAAAATATCTCTGCATGTACTCATCCTAGAAGGTGATGTGTAAGATATTACCGATAGTTTAACATACTCTGAACTATAGGCTTACGATGTATTTTGTTCTATGAGAAACCAGTCCTATAGTCCAATGCACTGGTCTGTACCTATCGTTCAGTTTTGGTTAAATATAAAATTTTCCTTTTGACAAAAAAAAAATAAAATGTAAACACTTCTTCGTCGGTAAGTTTAAAAGTTACAAGTACATTTGATAAAGGACAAAGGTGCAAATATACAACTTTGCGATTTAGATCAGATATACCCCCGCATTGAAAAAGTAGTGCACTTATAACCCTACCGTTACCCAAATGGTGCAAATATACCCTTTTCGCCAATGGAATTGTTCAAAAAAATTATTTAGCTTATTTTAAATTTTAAAAAATGCCACGTGGATTTAAAAAAATGAGTCCACACTTTTTTTTAGTAGACTTATTTTTTAAAGTCACATAGTAATTTTTTTCTGGTGGGCCTGGTGATTCGTTTATAAGAATATCTCCGTGGCTCTAAAAAAATAATTCTACCGATTTTTTTAGTGAACCAGACCAGACCCACCGGGGAAAAAAATTACCACATGGCTTTAGAGAAATAAGTCTACTAAAAAAAATTGATAATCTTTTTTTTTTTCAAAGCAATGTGGCATTTTTTTAATTAAAAAAATAAGCTAAATGGTTTTTTTTTTTAAATATTAGGAAAAAAGGTATGTAGCGGTTCTATATTTTTTCCGATTCAGATTTGCACTTGCCTCATTTAAAAAGGAAAGTGTCCTAGGGAAGTACCGTTGTCAATCATACTGGGAAAAAGGAAAAATATACCTCTATGTGATGGTGCTCTAAATGAATATTGTTTAGAGTCGCCACCTAATTTTTAAGAAATTAGGAAAAACCAATTCGAAAAGAGTTTATTTAAAACGAGTAAATTTTAAAAGAAACCTAATCTAACCAAAGTATGGGTAAGGGTTCTGGTGATTCCCCGGGGAAGGTGTTAAGCACTCCGGTATTAAGAATCCGTAAAATATGGTTGACCTACGGGTTCTAATAGTATGCCTTTGTGGATATGAATTGTTTATAGTGAAAAAATTATTTCGGCTTATATTTCCGCCACAAAGAGTTTAGTTATTCATACAAAATATATCACATTTCAGGAAACGAAAGTGGTAAAACATTTCCCAAAATTTGGCGTTTTGGATTTCGGACTAGACTAGGTTAACTCCCAAAGTCCTTTAACCTAGGTAGAACACCACGTAAGCCCACTGTTACACCTTGGAAAATTTCCTGTTAACGTACAATGAACAGACTAACGAAGAATACGAGTATACGACATTTTAATAAGAAAGGAATGACGGTTGATGATCCTAATTAAGATTCCAAAAAAGTTTGAGGCAAGGGAGGAAAGTTCGTCAAATGAAACTTCACTGCAGTTCTGCGAAAGAGGGTTCGACGGTCATTCTTTATACCGTCGGACGGGTCGACGCTTCGTCGATTGTGCCGTAGAATTGAGTTAGCGCGAAGACCATTCGACGGAGCTGATCGACGCTCTGTCGATCAGTTCGACGGACCTTCCTTCTCACCGTAGAATGAAAGGAAATGAAAGGTTACTCACTGGAAATTTCACGATTTCGAAGGTCAGATCGAAGCTCCGTCGATCTGATCAAAGCTTCGTCGATCGTACCGTATATCTCGGTCGGGACTGATTTCAAGATTTAATATAAGGACCCTTCTCTCATTTTAATTCATTTCATTTCCACTTCTCCACACACCAAGAAACCTCTAGAACTTTCTTCATTATTCATCCACAAGAAACTAAGGGAAAACCATGATCAACTATACCAAATCCACGAAATCAAGTGTATGAAACCTAGCAAAAGTTCATCTACACCAAGAAAACTCAAGGGAAGTGAGTTAGGGTTTTGGTGCAAGAAGAGAAGTTCCACTCAAGGCTTATTCCTACACTATCTAAGGTGAGGTTTATGGTATTTACATGTTATTTAGGGTATTAAAAAGTTGAAACACTTGGATTGTAGAAGGAGGTAGGAAATGGGTCATGAATTTGTAAATAGTGTCATTGTTGAGTAGTAGTTTGGGGTGAATTATGAATATTGGTATGTTGTGATTGTAAATATGTTATGAATGACATCTAGAATGTGGGATAAGTGTTATATGTGAGAAAATGCAAAAATGAACTATAACCATGATTATGGAGAAATTGGAGTGAATTACGAAATGTGGATAATATGGGTGAATGATGATTGTTGGTTGCGATATTGTGGATGTTATTGTAGATGTTTGGGAGTTGATATAGAATATGGAAAAAGTCGTATAGACAAAGGAAATGCTGCCTAATGTTCTTTAGCTTTAGTAAGAACCTTTAAGCAATCGATTAGCTAATGTTCATGCGACTTCTCTTGAAGGTAAACGACGTGGACATTGAAGGAGAACAAGAAAGCGATAGATTAGGTAAGCGTAAAAGGTATGTAAGGCTAATCCTTTCCTTCAAAGGCATGAATCTTTCAAATTTTGCATGATCATCCTATACGATGGAGACTATGAGTCCCTAAATAGACAAAGCTACATACGCACATGATTAAGAAAGGAAATACGATACGAGCATGATAATGATGATGATGAAAATAAGTATGAGGAATCTTAGTGCAATATAAGATGTCCATACACGCTAATAATTCTAGGCATGGTTTCGTCGATGCTTCTCTTTACGTACACTTACATTAAATTGTTAGTTCCTTCAAGGTGCGATATGATGTTGATGATTACTCCATAATATAATCGGGGGCTCACGACCTTATGTCACCCCGACATAGCTATAGTTGCCTTCAAATTCTAGTTTATGCTCTTAATGATAAATGTATAATGATGCTAAGTCATGATATGTCTATGAGATGATCAATATGTAAGATTATGTTATGCCTGTGAGATGTGTAAAAATGATGAATTTATGATTGATTATATGACGATATGATTCCACCGTGCCTAAATGGCCGAGCATGTCACCGCTAAGGCGGGCTGCATATAATTCCACCGTGCCTAAATGGCCGGGCATGTCACCGCTAAGGCGTGCTGCTATGTTTACACCGAGCCTAGAGGGTCGGCATGATCACCACTAGTGGGCGGCGTATGATGGTTTCCAGGACGCGGGTTAACGATGAGGATTATGCTGTGATGACATATGTACTATGATTATGTAAATATACGATACATGTATGAGATGTTTCCATCTATGAAACTCATGCAGGTTATACCTTCCTCTTATGGCTCATAATCCTACTATTATGTTTATTTCATTCTTGTCTTACATACTCAGTACAATGTTCGTACTGACGTTCGTTTTCTTTGGACGCTGTGTTCATGCCCACAGGTAGACAGGGAGGTGAGCTTGATCCAGACTCATAGGAACTATCAGCTGACTTGAGAGCACTCCATTGTTCCGGAGGTGCTACTTGGTTTATTCTTTTGGGTATATGTATGTATATGTATTTTGGGCACGACGAGGTCTTGTCCCGTCCATATGTCTAGTACTCTAGTAGAGGCTCGTAGATACGCATGTGTGGGTAGTGTGGTCTCACGATGCTACGATTTATGTTGTCAAATGAAAAATTATTTTTCTTACAAATGAGTATGAATTTGATAAAAGAATGCTTAATGAGTATGATGAGTAGTAGAACGAGTGGTGCTCGGTGGTTAGCCCCAGGTACCCATCACGGTCCCTAGTCAGGTCGTGACAAAAGTGGTATTAGAGCAGTTCAGTTCTAGGAAGTGTCTACGAGCCGTGTCTAGTAGAGTCTTATTTATGGTGTGTTGCGTGCCACTCCAATAAACAAGAGGCTACAGGGCATTTAGAAAAAATGACCATCTTTCTTCTTAAGAGATCGTGTGATAGAGCTGTGTTATAAGATCTTTTCCTCCCTAATAGTGTGCTATGATTTCAGAAATGCCGCCAAAGCGAAAAGCTACAGCCGCCAAGAAGGGCAAGACTACAACGAAAAAGCAGGTAGAAAGAGAGCCGCCAATGAATATAGAAGAGGGCGAGTCACATAATGAGGCTCCATCCAATACTTCCTCCACCCCGCCCAATGTTGAAGAATAAGGAGGAGCTTCAGCTCCAGTTCCTCCACCGATTGCTTCGGGTCAACAAGTGACCGAGGCCATTGAACTATTGACACAGTTAGTTGCCGCCCAGGCACAGCGGCAGAATGCGGGTCCAAGTGATCGGGCAGCTAGTACTAGGGCCCGTGATTTCATGAGTTTGAATCCTCCATAGTTTTTCGGGTCAAAGCCGGATGAATACCCGCAAGGTTTTATTGATGAGATGCTGAGAACATTGAGGATTATTCATGCCTCCGAAACTGAATCTGTGGAGTTGGCATCTTATAGACTCCGAGATGTGGCGGTATTATGGTACAATAATTGGCTAGCATCAAGAAAAGAAAATGTGCCTCCTCCCATGTGGCAAGAATTTGTAGATGCTTTCATCCGTCACTATTTGCCACTCGAAGTCCGCCGAGCTAGAGCGGAAAGATTTTTAAATTTGAAGCAAGGAAATATGAGTGCCCGGGAGTATAACCTTCAATTTAATTCCTTGGCTAGATATGCCCCGACTATGGTGGCTGACATGGGGGATAGAGTGCATCGCTTTGTGAGTGGCTTAGGGCCACATTTGTTCAAGGATTGCTTGACAGCTTCGTTACAAGATGGGATGGATATTTCCCGAATACAAGCCCATGCCTAGAATTTAGAAGGACAACAATATCCACAAAGGGGTGATCGTGATATCGATAGAAGGCAAAGCAAGCGGGCCAAATCTACGGGGGCAAGCAGTGATTATAGAGGGGGATCAAGGCGACCCATTCTAGACACTTAGGCTAGTCGGTGACTAGTGCGCCTCCACAATTTACAGGTAGGAGATTTGATCGCTCCATCCCTTCAAGACAGGGTCAAAGTTCGAGAGCTTCGAGTTCTTAGTTTGGGAGTGATCATAGTCAGAGGAGACCCCCAGTACCGCGATGTAGTCAGTGCGGTAAATTACATTCAGGACTATGTCACCAGGGTACAGACGCTTGCTATGTTTGCGAACAGACTGGGCACTTGATGCGAGATTGATCCTCGAGGTATGGTAGAGGTGCGGTCCAGCCCACAGGATCAACAGCGGGTTCCTTTTCAGTGCGCTCGGTAGGGCAGACTTCCCAGATGTCAACAGGTCGAGGTAGAGGCAGAGGGGGAGCATCGTTCCACTCAGCCCCGTGTGTACGCTTTAGCCGGACGACAAGATCTTGAGTCTTCCCCGGATGTGGTTACAGGTACATTATCCGTATTTTCCCATGATGTATATGTATTGATAGATCCGGGTTCTACATTCTCTTATATTACTCCGTATGTTGCTGGTTGTATTGGGGTGAAACCTGAGCCAATTAAACCTTTTGAGGTAACTACTCCGGTTGGTGATCCCGTGATAGCTAGACAAGTGTATAAAAATTGTGTACTTGTGATATGCAATCGCCAGACCAAAGCTGATTTAATTGAGCTGGAAATGCTAGATTTCGATGTGATTATGGGTATGGACTGGTTGGCCTCATGCTATGCTAATGTGGATTGCCGAATGAAGATAGTTCGATTCTAATTTCCGGGAGAGCCCGTGCTTGAATGGAAGGGTCATACAGCATCTCCAAAAGGTAGGTTTATTTCCTACCTTAAGACAAGAAAGATGATAGCCAAGGGCTACATTTATCACTTAGTCCGAGTACATGACACCGAAGCAAAGTCACCAACTTTTCAATCCGTTCCGGTAGTGAATGAATTTCCGGATGTATTTCCTGATGAGCTTCCAGGTCTTCCTCTAGAAGGATAGATTGACTTCGCCATTGATGTGTTGCCGGACACCAAGCCTATTTCCATTCCTCCTTACCGAATGGCTCCGGCAGAATTGAAAGAGCTAAAGGCACAGTTGAAAGATTTGCTTGAGAAGGGGTTTATTAGACCCAATTCATCACCGTGGGGAGCACCGGTCTTGTTCGTGAGAAAGAAAGATGGTTCCCCTGAATGTGCATCGATTATAGGCAGTTGAATAAGGTGACAATAATGAACAAATATCCCCTCCCAAGGATTAATGATTTTTCCGATCAACTACAGGGTGCCAAATGGTTTTCTAAAATAGACTTGAGGTCGGGTTACCATCATGTGAGAGTTAGAGAAGAAGATATTCCCAAAACAGCTTTCAGAACGAGATATGGCTATTATGAATTCTTGGTGATGTCATTTGGGTTGACTAACGCTCCGACAGTGTTCATGAATTTGATGAATAATGTATTCAGGTTTTTCTTGGATTTATTTGTGATAGTATTCATTGACGATATTCTGGTGTAATCTCGCACAGAATCAGAACATGCAGACCGTTTACGTATTGTCCTTGGAATTCTTCGGACTCGAGAATTGTATGCAAAATTTTCAAAGTGCGAGTTTTGGCTGAATTCTGCAACATTTTCGGGCCATGTTATTTCCGATAATGATATTCGAGTCGACACTCAGAAAATTGAAGCTGTGAAGACTTGGCCAAGGCCTACGACGCCTATAGAGGTCCGTAGTTTTCTGGGATTGGCAGGTTACTATAGAAGGTTCGTAGAAGGGTTTTCGTCTATTTCAGCCCCATTGACGAAGCTAACCCAGAAGTCAGTTAAATTTCAATGGAATGATGCTTGTGAACGCAACTTCCATGAGTTGAAGGATAGATTAACCTCAGCTCCAGTCTTAACACTTCCAGAAGGGTCAAATGGTTATGTGGTATACTGTGATGCTTCCGGTGTTGGATGAGGATGTGTGCTAATGCAGCATGGTAGAGTCATTGCTTATGCTTCGAGACAGCTGCGGAAACATGAAATGAACTACCCAACCCGTGATATTGAACTAGCTGCAGTTATTCACACGTTAAAAATGTGGAGACACTACTTGTATGGTGTGCATGTTGATATCTATACAGATCACAAGAGTCTTTAGTACATTTTCAAACAAAAGGAGTTAAATTTGCGGCAGATGCGGTGGTTAGAGTTATTAAAAGATTATGATGTGAATATTTTATACCACCCCGGAAAAGCAAATGTAGTGGCTAATGCGCTTAGCCGCTGATAAATGGGCAGCCTATGTGAAGTTCCTTCGGAAAAGAAAGAGATAGTTCATGAGCTCCACCAATTAGCCAATCTTGGAGTGCGTGTAATTGATTCGGGTAGTGCAGGGATTGGTATTAATGATCCCACTGTTTCATCCCTAAATATAGAAGTGAAAGAGCGACAATATGAAAATCCTCAGTTGAGCCATTACAGAGACACATCTCGTGGAAAAGAGAAGTCCCCATTTGAAGTTTCCATGGATGAAATTCTTAGATACCAAGGCAGGCTATGTGTTCCGAATGTTGCAGAATTGCGCCGACGAATTCTAGAAGAAGCCCATCATTCTCGGTATTCTATTCACCCAGGTGCAACAAAGATGTATAACGATCTCAAATTGATATATTGGTGGAATGGCAGGAAGAGAGACATAGCAGAACTTGTAGCCCGATGTCCAAATTGCCAACAAGTAAAGATCGAACATCAAAATCCAAGAGGATTATTGCAAGCAATGGAAATCCCTACTTGGAAATGGGAAGTGATCAATATGGATTTTATTGTGGGGTTACCTCGTTCCCGAGGCAAGCATGATTCTATATGGGTGATCGCGGACAGACTTACGAAAGCAGCTCATTTTCTTCCAGCCAGAACCACATACTCGGGTGAAGATTATGCAAGGTTGTATATCATGGAGATTGTGCGAATCCATGGTATTCCACTATCCATTATCACGGATAGGGAGGGGGGGGGTACAGTTTACAACCAAGTTCTGGAAGTCCTTCCAAGAAGATCTAGGTACCCAAGTGGAGCTTAGCACGGCATTCCATCCGCAGACTGATGGGCAAGCCGAACGTACTATTCAGACCTTGGAGGATATGCTACGAGCACGTGTACTAGATTTTGGTGGTAGCTGGGATGACCATTTACCTCTGATCGAGTTCGCATACAACAATAGCTACTATTCTAGTATTCAAATGGCTCTGTACAAAGCTCTATATAGAAGGAAGTGTAGATCCCCAATTGGATGGTTTGAAATAGGAGAAGTACAGCTAATAGGTCCTGAATTGATTCAGCAAGCAGTTGAAAAATTCAAGGTGATTCGAGATCGATTGCTGATAGCCCAAAGTCGCCAAAAATCTTATGCGGACAACCGTCGGCGAGACTTGGAATTTTAGGTTGATGATTGGGTATTTTTTAAGGTGTCTCCAATGAAAGGGGTGATGAGATTTGGCAAGAAAGGGAAGTTAAGTCCTCAATACATTGGACCTTATAAAATTATCCGCAAGGTGGGTCACGTAGCCTATGAGTTGGACTTGCCTTCAGAGCTTGAATCAGTCTATCCAGTCTTCCATGTCTCAATGCTCCACAAGTGTGTTGGAGATCCTATGAAAATTGTTCCAATAGATGATGTGCAAGTGACAAAAAAGCTAGCATATGAAGAAGTACCCATTGCCATCTTAGACAGGCAAGTACGAAGGCTTCGAAATAAAGAAGTAGCTTCAGTCAAAGTTTTGTGGCGAAACAACAACCGAGAAGAAATGACTTGGGAAGCAGAGGAGAAAATGAAATCCACATATCCGCACTTATTCCAACCCCCAGAAGAGATTCATGATGAAACATCAAGATTTTGAGGTATGTATGCTTACTTTTCATGCTTTTGGTCGTGTGTGGCCAATTTATAGTTTTATTGTGTTGTAGCCCTGTGAGGCAATATTATTATAGGTTGTTGTGGCAGGATGGTAGTGCCATACTACAGGGGAAACTCTGGCGAATTTTTTTTGAATTCCCGAGTGTTTAAGATTCGAGGACGAATGTTCCAAAAGGAGGGAAGAATGTTACACCTTGGAAAATTTCCCGTTACCGTACAATGAACAGACTAACGAAGAATACGAGTATACGACATTTTAATAAGAAAGGAATGACGGTTGATAATCCTAATTAAGATTCCAAAGAAGTTTGAGGCAAAGGAGGAAAGTTCGTCAAATGAAACTTCACTGCAGTTCTGCGAAAGGGGGGTTCGACGGTCATTCTTTGTACCGTCGGACGGGTCAACGCTTTATCGATTTTGCCGTAGAATTGAGTTAGCGCGAAGACCATTCGACGGATCCGATCGACGCTCTGTCGATCAGTTCGACGGACCGTCCTTCTCACCGTAGAATGAAAGGAAATGAAAGGTTAGTCACTGGAAATTTCACGATTTCTACGGTCAGATCGACGCTCCGTCAATCTGATCAAAGCTTCATCGATCGTACCGTATATCTCGGTCGGGACTGATTTCAAGATTTTATATAAGGACCCTTCTCTCATTTTAATTCATTTCATTTCCACTTCTCCACACAGCAAGAAACCTCTAGAACTTTCTCCATTATTCATCCACAAGAAACTAAGGGAAAACCATGATCAACTAAACCAAATCCACGAAATCAAGTGTATGAAACCTAGTGAAAGTTCATCTACACCAATAAAAATCAAGGGAAGTGAGTTAGGGTTTTGGTGCAAGAAGAGACGTTCCAATCAAGGCTTATTCCTACACTATCTAAGGTGAGTTTTATGGTATTTACATGTTATTTAAGGTATTGAAAAGTTGAAACATTTGGATTGTAGAAGGAGGTAGGAAATGGGTCATGAATGTGTAAATAGTGTCATTGTTGAGTAGTAGTTTGGGGTGAATTATGAATATTGGTATGTTGTGATTGTAAATATGTTATGAACGACATCTAGAATGTGGGATAAGTGTTATATGTGAGAAAATGCAATAATGAACTATAACCATGATTATGGAGAAATTGGAGTGAATTACGAAATGTGGATAATATGGGTGAATGATGATTGTTGGTTGCGATATTGTGGATGTTGTTGTAGATGTTTGGGAGTTGATATAGAATATGGGAAAAGTCGTATAGACAAAGGAAATGCTGCCCAATTTTCTTTAGCTTTAGTAAAAACATTTAAGTAATCGATTAGCTAATGTTCATGCGACTTTTCTTGAAGGTAAACGACGTGGACATTGAAGGAGAACAAGCAAGCGATAGATTAGTTAAGCGTAAAAGGTATGTAAGGCTAATCCTTTCCTTCAAAGGCATGAATCTTTCAAATTTTCCATGATCATCTTATACGATGGAGCCTATGAGTCCCTAAATAGACAAATCTACATACGCACATGATTAAGAAAGGAAATACGATACGAGCATGATAATGATGATGATGAAAATAAGTATGAGGAATCTTAGTGCAATATAAGATGTCCATACACGCTACTAATTCTAAGCATGGTTTCGTTGATGCTTCTCTTTGCGTACACTCACCTTAAATTGTTAGTTCCTTCAAGGTGAGATATGATGTTGATGATTACTCCATAATATAATCGGGGGCTCACGACCTTATGTCACCCTGACATATCCATAGTTGCCTTCAAATTCTAGTGTATGCTCTTAATGATAAATGTATAATGATGCTAAGTCATGATATGTCTATAAGATGATCAATAATGTAATATTATGTTATGCCTGTGAGATGTGTAAAAATGATGAATTTATGATTGATTATATGACGATATGATTCCACCGTGCCTAAATGGCCGGGCATGTCACTGCTAAAGCGGGCTGCATATGATTCCACCATGCCTAAAAGGCCGGGCATGTCACCGCTAAGGCAGGCTGCTATGTTTACACCGAGCCTAGAGGGCCGTGCATGATCACCACTAGTGGGCGGCGTATGATATATGTGCTGTGATGACATATTTACTATGATTATGTAAATATACGATATATGTATGAGATGTTTTCACCATGCAGGTTATACCTTCCTCTTATGGCTCATAATCCTTCTATTATGTTTATTTCATTCTTGTCTTTCATACTCAGTACAATGTTCGTACTTGTTACACCTTGGGAAATTCCCCGTACATGTACTGTGAATAGGAAAACGAATGTCATGGCGTATACGACATTTTGATGAGTGAGGAATAGTATTTGATAACCCCAAACGAGATTTCAAAACCCTCCGAGATAAGGGAAGGAAGTTATTAAGGAAGCGAGTCGTATGTTGTATATCGGATAAGAATAACGAGCAACGATTTGGTGAGGGCGTAATGGTGTCTTAGAGACATGCAATGAAATCCCTTAGATTGGTATTGAAGTGTTAAACAAGTGCTAAGAAGGTTCCATAAGGATCGGGGATCAAACGAGACAACGAGAACGAAAACGGAACCATTGGGCATTATACGGTCCAATCTACGGACCATATAAATTATACCAGCCGTAGATTTGGCCGTATAATTGGACAAAGGAGGGACCAGCCACTGGGCCAAATGTACGCCCAAACATACGGTCCATATAAATAGTACAGACCGTATGTTGGTCCGTATAAGTTGGCTCGGCCAGCTTTTAAGTTTGAGTGTAAGGGTCTATTTTATTTCATCCATTTCATTTCCTCCACTCTCCAACTCAAGAACTCTCTAGAAAAGTCTCAAAACACTTCCACCACAAAAATACCAAGGAAATCAATGATCAATAACATTAAATTCATGAATCAAAGTGTATGAAAACTAAGTAGAGTTCATCTTCCTCAAAGAAAATCAAAGGAGGTGAAGAAGGGTTTTAGTGCTAGAGGAGTATTCTCATTCAAGGCTTGTTCAACCAACATCTAAGGTATGTTTCATGACTATACCATGTTGTTCAAGGTATTGGAAGGCTTAGATACTTGAAATATAGAAGAATATAGAAAATGCACCATTACTGAGTGAATAGTGTCACAAGTGAATGATAGTGGAATGGAATCATGAATGTTGATGCGTTATAGTCATGAATACGTTGTAAACGATGTTTAGACCATGAAATGAGTATTATATAAGAGAAAACGCGATAACGAGCTATAACCATTAAATGTGAAAAAATGGAGAGAAATGGTGAATTTTACTCAATGTGAATAAATGATGATTATTGGTCTCTATATCATGGATGTTGTTGTGAATGTTGGGAGTTGATATAGAATATGGGAAAAGTAGTAGAAATCACAATGCGTTCTTGTGGTCGATTAACTAACATTATCCCAAATTTTCCCGTGAAGGTAGCGACGTGATACTGAAAGGAGAACGAGTGACCGATAGCGAAACTAAGCGACAAGGTATGTGAGGCTAGTCCTTCCTTTCTAATGGCATGAATCCTATAGCATGAATTCCTTTCCTCTTCATGAATTCCTATATTCCGGAAAGCTAAAGGCCTATATCCATAAGTGCCCATATAAGATAAAGAGATATGATATGATGATGCCATGTTGATAAAGATGTTATTTATTGTTCACACTCACCTTATGTATTATTTCCTTCAAGGTGAGGCAGAATGCTCATATATGTTCATAATGGAATTGAGGGTCCACGACCTTACGTCACCTCGATAGAATTCAGTTGTGCTAGAGTCTTTATGCATGTATGATGACGAGTATATTTTGATAAGCATATTATTATAAGTATTTTATGATGAGCATGTCACGATTGCATCACACCGGGCCTAGTTGGCCGGGCAGTCACCGCCAAGGCGGGCAGCTATACGGATACACCATGACCTTTTGGCATGGGCAGACACCACTGGTGGGCGGCATGAGATGGTACCCAGACGCGGGAGGCCTAGACGCGGGCTAATGTTATTGATTATCACACCGTTCCGATACGGACGGGCAGCTTACATATTATGCATGCATGACATGATGATGAGCATGAGTAAGACAGCATGCATTACTTCTATTATGATTGTCATTCGGATCCAGATGTTTCACATTGATGTCTTCATTATATTATTGTTGTCTTTCTTCATTGTTTATGCCTCTCATACTCATTACAATATTCGTACTGACGTCCGTTTTCTTTGAACGATGTGTTCATGCCCACAGGTAGACAGAGAGGTAAGCTCGATCCAGATTCATAGTAGCTGTCAGCCGATAGAGAGCACTCCATTGTTCGGAGGTGCTTATGGTTACTCTTTTGGTATATATGCATATTTTGGGCATGACGGAGTCTTGTTCCGTCTATGTATATAGTATGACAGTAGAGGCTCGTAGATACGCAGTGTGGGTTAGATGGTCTCACAAGATGTTATCATATGTATATATTATTTTGATGGCCAAGAGGCAAATGTATATAAAGCATTTATATTTCTACATAAAAATATATTTCCTATAATTTTGTGTACAAGTTGATAGAAAAGGGCATTAAATGAGTAAGGTGAGTAGTAGACCAAGCGGTGCTCGGTGGTTAGCCCTGGGTACCCGTCGCGGCCCTAGCTGGGTCGTGACAAAAGTGGCATCAGAGCGGTTCAGTCCTAGGAAGTGTCTACGCGCCGTGTCTAGTAGAGTCTTGTTTATGGTGTGTTGCTCGCCACGCTAATAAACGAGAGGCTACAGGGCATTTAGGAAAATGACCATCTTTCTTCTTATTAGTTCGTGCGATAGAGCCATACATAAGATTTCATTTTTCCTAAAAATGTGTTGTGCTTTCAGAATGACGTCAAAGGGGAAAGCTACAGCCGCCCAGAAGGGCAAATCTACGACGAAAAGGCGGGCGGAACGAGAGCTCCCGACGAATGTAGGGGAAGGTGAATCACAAAATGAGGCCTCGCCCAATGTAGAAGAGCAAAGAGGAGCCTCAGCTCCGATTCCTCCACCGGGTGCTTTGGGTCAACAAGTGACCGAGGCCATACATTTATTGACACAATTGGTTGCCGCTCAGGCACAACGACAGAATGCGAGCCCGAGTGATCGTTCGGCTACTACGAGAGCCCGTGATTTTATGACCTTAAATCCTCCGGAGTTCTTTGGGTCGAAGCCGGACGAAGATCCGAAAAACTTCATTGATGAAATGTTGAGGACCTTAAAGATTATTCATGCTTCTGAGACCGAATCCGTGGAGTTGGCCTCTTATAGACTCCGTGATGTGGCGTTATTATGGTACAACAATTGGATGGCATCAAGAGGAGAGAATGCGCCTCCTCCGGTTTGGCAGGAATTTGTAGATGCCTTTATTCGTCATTACTTGCCACCTGAGGTACGTCGAGCTAGAGCAGACAGGTTCTTGAACCTAAAGCAAGGAGGTATGAGTGCCCAAGAGTGTAGTATGCAATTCAATTCTTTGGCTAGATATGCCCCAACTATGGTGGCCGACATGGGAGACCGGGTCCATATATTTGTGAGTGGTTTGGGGCTACATTTGTTTAGAGATTGTTTGACGGACTCTTTGCAAGACGGGATGGATATTTCCCGAATACAGGCCCATGCTCAGAATCTTGAGGAACGACAACAGCTGCAAAGAAGTGATCGTGATAGTGACAGAAGACAAGGTAAGAGGGCTAGATCTATGGGAGCGAGCAGTGAACATAGAGGGGGACTGAGACAGATGCACTCTAGACACTCAGGTCAGTCGGCGACTAGTGCGCCTCCCAGATTCTCAGATAGGAGGTTTGATCGTTCTTTCTAGTCAGGACAGGGCCAGAGTTCGAGGGCCTCAGATTCTCAGTTCAGGGGAGATTTTAGTCAGCGGAGACCTCCAGTACCGCGGTGCAGCTAGTGCGGTAGATTGCATTCTGGGCAGTGCCGTTAGGGTTCGGATGTATGTTATGCCTACGGGCAAATTGGCCATATGATGAGAGATTGTCCTTCGGCGAGAGGTAGAGTTGGGACTCAGCCTACAGGATCAGCAGCTGGGTCTTCTTCAGTATGCCCGACAACACAAACTTCTCAGACTACAGCAGGTAGAGGCAGAGGTAGAGGGGGAGCATGTACTTCAGGTGCTGTTCAGCCCCGCGTATATGCTTTAGCTGGGCGACAGGATCTTGAGTCTTCCCCAGATGTTGTCACAGGTACATGGACTATATTTTCCCGTGATGTATATGCTTTGATCGATCCAGGTTCTACTTTCTCTTATGTCACTCCGTATATTGCGAATTGTATTGGGGTGAAATCCGAGCCAATTAAACCTTTTGAGGTATTCACTCCGGTTGGTGATCCGGTAATAGCGAGGAAAGTGTACAAAAACTGTGTCATTGTGATATGTGATCGCCAGACTAAAGCCGACTTGATTGAGCTTGAAATGATAGATTTCGATGTAATTATGGGGATGGATTGGTTGGCCTCATGTTATGCTAATGTTGATTGCCGGACGAAGATGGTTCGAATTCAAATTCCAGGAGAGCCCGTGCTTGAATGGAAGGGTAATACGGCGTCTCCAAAGGGTAGGTTTATTTCTTACCTTAAGGCGAGAAAACTGATAGCTAAAGGTTATATTTATCATCTAGTTCGGGTTCATGACACAAAAGCAAGGGTGCCAACTTTCCAGTCTGTTCCGATAGTGAATGAATTCCCAGATGTATTTCCAAAAGAACTTCCAGGTCTTCCTCCGGAAAGAGAAATTGACTTTGCTATTGATGTGTTACCTGACACTGAGCCTATTTCTATTCCTCCTTATCGAATGGATCCGGCAGAATTGAAAGAGCTGAAGGCACATTTGAAGGACTTTCTTGAAAAGGGGTTTATAAGGCCTAGTTCATCGCCGTGGGGAGCACCGGTCTTGTTCGTAAGAAAGAAGGACGGATCTCTACGGATGTGCATCGATTACAGACAGCTGAATAAGGTAACAATAAAGAACAAGTATCCCCTCCCCAGAATTGGCGATTTGTTTGATCAATTACAGGGCGCTAAGTGGTTCTCCAAGATAGATTTGAGATCTGGTTAGCATCAAGTGAGAATTAGAGAAGGAGATATTCCCAAAACAGCCTTCAGAACGAGGTATGGCCACTACGAGTTCCGAGTGATGTCGTTTGGGTTGACAAATGTCCGGCAGTGTTCATGAATTTAATGAATAATGTGTTCAGGACATTCTTGGATCTCTTCATGATAGTATTTATTGATGATATTCTGGTGTATTCTCGCACAGAATCGGAACATGCAGATCATCTAAGAATTGTCCTTGGTGTCCTCCGAGCTCGGAAATTATATGCAAAATTTTCAAATTGCGAGTTCTGGCTAAATTCTGTGGCATTTCTAGGTCATGTTATTTCAGATGATGGCATCCGAGTCGACACTCAGAAAATAGAAACTGTGAAGACTTGGCCAAGGCCTACAACGCCTACGGAAGTTCGTAGTTTCCTGGGTTTGGCTGGATATTATAGAAGATTTGTAGAGGGCTTCTCGTCTATTTCAGCTCCATTAACGAAGCTAACCCAGAAGTCAGCGAAGTTTCAGTGGAACGATGCTTGTGAGCGTAGTTTCCAAGAGTTGAAAGACAGGTTGACTTCAGCCCCAGTGTTAACACTTCCAGAAGGCTATGTTGTATATTGTGACGCTTCCGGTGTGGGGCTAGGAGGTGTATTGATGCAGCATGGCAAGGTTATTGTATATGCCTCTAGACAATTGCGGAAACATGAACAGAATTATCCAACTCATGATCTCGAATTGGCTGTGGTTATTCATGCTTTGAAGATATGGAGGCATTATTTGTATGGTGTGCAGGTCGATATCTATACAGATCACAAGAGTCTCCAGCATATCTTCAAACAAAAGGAGTTAAATCTGCGGCAGAGGCGATGGTTAGAACTACTGAAGGATTACGATGTGAATATTCTATATCATCCCGGAAAAGCGAATGTGGTAGCCGATGCGCTTAGCCGTCGATCAATGGGTAGTTTGTGTGAAGTTCCTTCAGAAAGGCAAGAAATGGTTTGTGAGCTCCATCGATTAGCAAATCTCGGAGTACGTGCAATTGATTCGGGTAGCACAAGTATTAGCATTAATGACCCCACAGTGTCATCTTTGAGTATAGAAGTGAAGGAACGACAATATGAAGATTCTCAGTTAAGCCATTACCGAGACCTATCTCGTGAAAAAGAGAAGTCTCCATTTGAAGTTTCCATAGTGGGGTCCTTAGATATCAGGGCAGGCTATGCGTACCGGATGTAGCAAATTTGTGCCAACGAATTTTAGAGGAAGCACACTATTCTCGATATTCTATTCATCCGGGTGTGACCAAGATGTATCATGACCTCAAATCACTGTATTGGTGGGATGGCATGAAACGGGACATAGCGGAATTTGTAGCTCAATGTCCAAATTGTCAACAAGTAAAGGCCGAACATCAGAAGCCAGGGGGCTTATTACAGGCAATGGAGATTCCTACATGGAAATGGGAAGAAATTAATATGGATTTCATTGTAGGATTACCTCGCTCCCGAGGTAAATACGATTCTATATGGGTGATCATGGATAGATTAACCAAGGCAGCTCACTTTCTTCCAGTCAGGACCACGTATTCAGCGGAAGATTATGCTAGGTTGTACTTGAAAGAAATTGTGTGACTTCACGGAATTCCATTAGCCATTATTACAGACAGAGGGGCACAGTTTACAGCCAAGTTTTGGAAGTCCTTCCAGGAAGGTCTAGGTACCCAAGTCAAGATCAGTACGGCGTTTCATCCACAGACGGATGGACAAGCCGAACGTACTATTCAGACCTTGGAGGATATGCTACGAGCGTGTGTGTTGGATTTTGGCGGTAGTTGGGATGAGCATTTACCCCTTATAGAATTTGCATACAACAATAGCTACCATTCCGGTATTCAAATGGCTCTATATGAAGCTTTGTATGGAAGGAAATGTAGATCTCCAATTGGATGGTTTGAGACCGGAGAGACACAATTAATAGGCCCCGACCTGATTCAACAAGCAGTCGAAAAAGTCAAGGTGATACGAGATCGATTATTGACAGCCCAAATTCTCCAGAAGTCTTATGTGGACAACCGCCGATGAGACTTAGAATTCCAAGCCAATGATTGGGTATTCTTGAAAGTATCGCCAATGAAAGGGGTAATGAGGTTTGGCAAAAAGGGGAAGTTGAGCCCAAGATATATTGGACCTTATAGAATTATCCGTAAGGTGGGTCGTGTAGCATACGAACTGGACTTGCCTTCAGAGCTTGAGTCCCTACATCCAGTTTTTCATGTTTCGATGCTCCGCAAGTGCATTGGAGACCCAACAAGAATAGTTCCGGTTGATGATGTCCAAGTGACAGATAAATTGACATATGAAGAAGTGCCAGTTGCTATTTTAGATAGACAAGTTCGAAGACTTCGAAATAAAGAGGTTTCTTCAGTCAAAGTCTTATGGCGAAACAATAATCGGGAAGAAATGACTTGGGAAGCGGAGGAGAATATGCAAGCCAAATATCCACATTTATTCCAACCCCCGGAGGAGACTCAAGATGAAACGTCGACGAGATGAGGTACGTATGCTTTATTTTTATGCTTTTGGTTGTGTGTGGCCATAAATATGTTGATATTGTGATGTAGCCCTGTGAGGCGATGATTTTATGGGTTGTTGTGACAAGTTGGTAGTGCTCAATTACAGGGGAAACTCTGGCGAAATTTTCGTAGGATCACGAGTGTTTAACATTCGAGGACGAATGTTCCAAAAGGGGGGAAGAATGTTACACCTTGGGAAATTCCCCGTGCATGTACAGTGAATAGGAAAACGAAGGTCATGGCGTATATGACATTTCGATGAGTGAGAAATAGTATTTGATAACCCCAAACGAGATTTCAAAACCCTCCGAGATAAGGGAAGGAAGTTATTAAGGAAGCGAGTCGTATGTTGTATATCGGATAAGAATAACGAGCAACGATTTGCTGAGGGCATAATGGTGTCATAGAGACATGAAATGACGTCCCTTAGATTGGTATTGAAGTGTTAAACAAGTGCTAAGAAGGTTCCATAAGGATCGGGGATCAAACGAGACAACTAGAACGAAAACGGAACCACTGGGCATTATACGGTCCAATCTACGGACCGTATAAATTATACCAGCCTTAGATTTGGCCGTATAATTGGCCAAAGGAGGGACCAGACACTGGACCAAATGTACGCCCAAACATACGGTCCGTATAAATAGTACGGACCGTATGTTGGTCCGTATAAGTTGGCTCGGCCAGCTTTTAAGTTTGAGTGTAAGGGTCCATTTTATTTCATCCATTTCATTTCCTCCACTCTCCAACTCAAGAACTCTCAAGAAAAGTCTCGAAAAACTTCCACCACAAAAATACCAAGGAAATCAATGATCAATAACATCAAATTCATGAATCAAAGTGTATGAAAACTTAGTAGAGTTCATCTTCCTCAAAGAAAATCAAAGGAGGTGAAGAAGGGTTTTAGTGCTAGAGGAGTATTCTCATTCAAGGCTTGTTCAACCAACATCTAAGGAATGTTTCATGACTATACCACGTTGTTCAAGGTATTGGAAGGCTTAGATACTTGAAATATAGAAGAATATAGAAAATGGACCATTATTGAGTGAATAGTGTCACAAGTGAATGATAGTGCAATGGAATCATGAATGTTGATACGTTATGGTCATGAATACGTTGTAAACGATGTTTAGGCCATGAAATGAGTATTATATAAGAGAAAACGCGATAACGAGCTATAACCATTAAATGTGAAAAAATGGAGAGAAATGGTGGATTTTACTCAATGTGAATAAATGATGATTGTTGGTCACTATATCATGGATGTTGTTGTGAATGTTGGGAGTTGATATAGAATATGGGAAAAGTAGTAGAAATAAAGGAAATGCTGCCCACTTTTCCCTAGAAATCACAATGCGTTCTTGTGATTGATTAACTAACGTTAGCCCAAATTTTCTCGTGAAGGTAGCGACGTGATACTGAAAGGACAACGAGTGAACGATAGCGAAACTAAGCGACAAGGTATGTGAGGCTAGTCCTTCCTTTCTAATGGCATGAATCCTATAGCATGAATTCCTTTCCTCTTCATAAATTCCTATATTCCGGAAAGCTAAAGGCCTATATCCATAAGCGCCCATATAAGATAAAGAGATATGATATGATGATGCCATGTTGATAAAGATGTTATTTATTGTTCACACTCACCTTATGTATTATTTCCTTCAAGGTGAGGCAGAATGCTCATATATGTTCATAATGGAATCGAGGGTTCACGACCTTACGTCACCTCGATAGAATGCAGTTGTGCTAGAGTCTTTATGCATGTATGATGACGAGTATATTTTGATAAGCATATTATTATAAGTATTTTATGATGAGCATGTCACGATTGCATGACACCGGGCCTAGTTGGCCGGGCAGTCACCGCCAAGGCGGGCAGCTATACGGATACACCATGACCTTTTGGCATGGGCAGACACCACTAGTGGGCGGCATGAGATGGTACCCCGGAAGCGGGAGGCCTGGACGCGGGCTAATGTTATTGATTATCATACCGTTCCGATACGGACGGGCATCTTACATATTATGCATGCATGACATGATGATGAGCATGAGTAAGGCAGCATGCATTACATCTGTTATGATTGTCATTCGGATCCAGATGTTTCACATTGATGTCTTCATTATATTATTGTTGTCTTTCTTCATTATTTATGCCTCTCATACTCAGTACAATATTCGTACTGACGTCCCTTTTATTTGGACGCTGTGTTCATGCCCACAGGTAGACAGGGAGGTGAGCTCGATCCAGATTCATAGTAGCTGTCAGCCGATAGAGAGCACTCCATTGTTCGGAGGTGCTTATGGTTACTCTTTTGGTATATATGCATATTTTGGGCACGACGGAGTCTTGTTCCGTCTATGTATATAGTATGTCAGTAGAGACTCGTAGATACGCAGTGTGGGTTAGATGGTCTCACAAGATGTTATCATATGTATATATTATTTTGATGGCCGAGAGGCAAATGTATATAAAGCATTTATATTTCTACATAAAAATATGTTTCCTTTAATTTCATGTACAAGTTGATAGAAAAGGGCATTAAATGAGTAAGATGAGTAGTAGACCAAGCGGTGCTCGGTGGTTAGCCCCGGGTACCCGTCGCGACCCTAGCTGGGTCGTGATAGTACTGACGTCCATTTTATTTGGACGTCGTGTTCATGCCCACAGGTAGACAGGGATGTGAGCTTGATCCAGACTCGTAGGAACTGTCAGCTGACTTGAGAGCACTCCATTGTTCCGGAGGTGCTACTTGGTTTGTTCGTTTGGGTATATGCATGTATATGTATTTTGGGCACGACGGGGTCTTGTCCCGTCCATATGTCTAGTAATCTAGTAGAGGCTCGTAGATACGCATGTGTGGGTAGTATGGTCTCACGATCCTACGATTGTACATATGTATATTATTATTTTGATAGCCGAAAGGCTTATGTCTATAAAAGTATTTATGTTGTCAAATGAAAAATGATTTTTCTTACAAATGAGTATGAATTTGATAAAAGAACGCTTAATGAGTATGATGAGTAGTAGAACGAGTGGTGCTCGGTGGTTAGCCTTTGGTACCCGTCACGGTCCCTAGTCGGGTCGTGCCACCCACCCTTTTAAGTTTTAAGTTTTTAAAGAGTTTTTATTTAAGTGTAGAAATTAGTTCAAGGCATACTATTAGTGTCCATTTGTCAACTATATTTTTTTTTTATCAATTTTAAACCAATTTTAGTCTTTTTTAGATAGTCCAAGTTTTTGAAAGTCCAAATCAGTCCACAAGTCTTAAATCAGTCCATAAGTCCACAAAACAGTCCACAAGTTCTTCAAAATAATCATTTCAGTCCTCATATTTAAAAAAAATCGATAAGTTTTTGTCCAAATTTGCGAAATAGTATCAATGTTAGGAGAATTGTATGAGTCATATCCTTTTTATTTGAGTCAATTTGTAATATTTTTAAAAGTGAAGTTTTGGCAACTCTTAAACTATAGAATAACTTTTAAAGGTTCCAATAAATAAAATAGATGCTCAAATTTGGAATATAAATTTCATAAATAAAGAGATAAGGAATTGGGCCGACCAAGCCCTATAAGAATGTGTTATGCATTTAAGGTAATCCTCGGGTCCAAACATACGCTCCATTTTTTGCTCCAAGTTGGTAGACTCGATCTAGATACGTTAGTGGGCCCCGTTAGGGTCCACTGTCACGACCCATTTCAGCATTAGGTCATGCGGGCACCTATCTTTTCCACATCGGTAGGCGAACTCTTAACTCAACTTTCACAATAATAGAAAATAGCGGAAGAAAGTAAAATAACGTAAGTCTCACAATATAATATAATGTTAGCAAGTGCTGAAGTAAGTGAAATCCACTCCAGTATCTGGTCTGGTCATACAAGAGCATCTAAATCCGAGTACTAAAGGTCTGAATAATAATACATAAGTTGTCTCAAATCACGTCTCTGAATGGAAAGCAAGACATAAGTAATAGAAGAGTCTTCGAGGTCAGCGGACGCCATGCTCACCCTGGAAAACTCAAGTGGAAGCTGAAGAGTCGATCAACCACGAGTCAGAGAAGTAGATCCGACCTGATACTCTGCATTCTCAAAAGAATGCAGCAAGTGCAGGTCAGTACAAACAACAATACTGGTAGGCATCATCGGCCGACCAAGCATAGATAACACAATTCAGAAAATAAGTAGATAGCAAGGAATCCAACAAGTATAAGATAATAAGATCACAACCAAGTATTCGTCGTCGCCTACGTAAAGCCTCTAAACCCAAGTACACCAAGTTCGAAATATGTATATATCCAATTCACTCATCACAATAGAATCATCACGATCGATCGTCATCACAATCCAATCATCACAGCACCTCAATCAAGTCATAGTGCAATGCAATGCAATAATGGAATGGATGAGATATAATGCCATGCAAATGAGGTGTACACATGTACTCCGGACGGAAATATCGACATCTCGGTAGCACAACCAAGTGTGACTCGCGAAGTCTAAGTGCATGCCACCCGTCCCGGATCTTTGCCCAACAGACAGACGGGACCCTGGCCAATTGCTCATAGGGAGAGTCTCACCGGCACCACTTTGGTGGACCCGCGGAGCCCATGCACTAACAACGATTCCGGAATAACATCGGAATCGGCCATGCAACAACGATGCCAGAATAGATCGTCGGTCATCGCCCTCTCACAATCACTCAAGTAAAAGAGTCGTTCAATCAACGATACCAGATAATTACCGGCTAGCGGCCATACATCATGAATATGAGGGATTGTATGCAATGCACTTATCAACAATTCTGGAATTGAACCTCGAACATCGGCCTTCTCACAATCACTCAAGTAAAAGAGTTTATCAAACATTAGGTTCATACAATCAATGATATCAGAATGGATCTTCGGACATCAGCCTTTATAGTCACTCAAATAAGGAGTTTATCAAATTTCAATTTACTCAATCAACGATTCCGGATCATTACCGAGTATCGGCCGTGCATCATAAATGTGTGAGAATGAGTGCAATGCGTTCATCAAGTATCAACAATCAAGTTCAAAATCACAAGTACCACGAAGGGGTACGCCATCAATGTATCATATCACAATACCATCAAGGGTATGCCAACAATGTATCAATATTACTAGTACCAATAACGGGTACGTCAACAGTGTATCACAAATGCAAATACCAATAACGATATGTCAACCATATCTTAGTCAAGATAGTAACATAGATTCTGATATTCACCACTACTCATAGCATCAACCATCAAATGGAACAATACACACACATAACGGGGTGGCTAGTCCGAACACATATCAGGGCCCAACCTAAGGCAATATCCAACCCAACTTCATACCCGAAGGTTCGCATGCTGTCTCCGACATTATATTCTAAATATGTGTTTCGCTATGCATAGTCTCACTAGAGGTAAGCCATAACCTACTTGGATTGCCGAACCGCAACACCAACAAGTCACTCTATCGCCTTGCCCTTCCTCTGAAGCTCAGAACCCAAGTAGTCTAAGCATAATCGAATTCTAAATTAGAAATCATGCTAATATTGCTATGATATCAATTAGATCCATTTTAACTCTAGAAATTGGGGAAACAGGCCCACAAGGGCAAAACGGAAAATTCGCGAGCAAAATACCAAATTAAGTGCTAGGGAGTCCTAACCCAACCATTAATTGTTGAATTAACTCAAGAATTGTCCCAAATCTGATTTCAAGTAAAAACCCTCAAATTGGGTATGAACCTTTATTCTCCAAATCCGAAATTCAACATTAAAAGTGGAATATATGATGTTACTAAGCTTAGATTCATCACATTTTAACATCAACATCATCAATTTATCAATTCTAATCCTAAGAAAAAGTCTCTCAAAATCCTCCTTCAAATTCCACTTCTAAGGGATAGAAAAGGGAAGGGGAAACTCTATGATGATTGTGAGTTAAGAGGAGTAAAGGATTAGACAAAGTTTTACCTCCAAGAATTTCTTCAATTTGACTCCAAGAACAGTATCCCCAAGCTCCAATATCGAGATCTGAAATAATGAAGGTCTAAGACTCATTTAATGAACAGTCATTGCCCATCACCGCTGTAGCGGTACCTGGACTGCCCCAAAGGCCACTTGACCATTTTAGCGGTCAAGCCAAAATTGCTGGGACCCCTTGAGCGGCAGGTCTACCGCCCTAGCGGTGCCGTTGCTGGTGCCCGCCAAAGCGGACACCAAACACCAGAACGTGGCCTAAGGTTTTCGTTTCAATCTGATTTTTCGACTAACTCCCGAGGCCATCTGCTCACATACTAGATACCTAGTCTCACATAAAAACGTGCTATGAATGCGCATGTGGCCTCGAAATTTCCAACGGAGGTCTCATTGACTGAGTCAACCACCGATGCCTTAATTCCCATTTCCCATCCAATGTCCCGAAATGCATCCGAATGCATTGAGAACCAAATCAAACACACACACAAGTTCTAAACGACTATCCGGACCTCTCAAAATTGATGAAATTTCAAAAAAGGTTCATTTTCCCAAAAGTAAACTTTGGATCAACCACTTCCACTTTTAGACCATATTTTTACCAAAGTTGCCCGAATCCGGTCTAGACACCCCAGGAAGCATGTCAGCGGTCCCCTTGGGTCAAAAGTGAGCTAATCAATGCTCGGGAACGGACAAAAGTGCCAAAAGAACTATAACGACCAAAGAGGTCGTTACATCAGATACCAATTGAACTGTTGCTCATCCTCGAGCAAAGAAAAGAAGGAAAGTAGGAAATACCTGAATCAGCGAACAACTGGGGATATCGGCTACGCATATTAGACTCAGTCTCCCAAGTAGCCTCTTCCACAGGACGGTGCTTCCATTGCACTTTCACAGAAGCAATCTCCTTGGACCTCAACTTTCAAACCTGCTTATCCAAGATCGCGATAGGCTCCTTCTCATAAGTCAAATTCTCATCAAGCAATATAGAATCCCAATGGATAATGTAGGCACTGTCGGCATGGTATCTCTTCAGCATCGAAACTTGAAAAACCGAGTGAACTCCCGCTAAGCCTGGCGGCAATGCTAACTCGTAAGCTACATCGCCGATACAGTCCACGATCTCAAATGGGCCAATGTATCTAGGGCTCAACTTGCCCCTCTTACCAAATCTCATAACACCCTTCATGGGTGAAACCTTCAATAGAACCTGATCACCAATAGCAAACTTCAAATCCCAAACTTTCCGGTCCGCATACATCTTCTGCAGGCTCTGAGCTGCCACGAGTCAGGCCTGAATAACTCTCACTCTATCAAGGGACTCTCTCAATAGATCCGTGCTCCCAGGTCGAGCATTGAACCCATCAAACCAACCAATCGGAGATCTACACCTCCTACCATAAAAGGCCTCAAAAGGCGTCATACCAATACTCGAATGATAGGTGTTGTTGTATGCAAACTCCACCAAGGGCAAGTGCTAATCCTAATGACCACCAAAGTCAATAACACACGCTCTCAATATGTCCTCGACCACCTGAATGGTCCGTTCGGACTGGCCATCGGTCTGGGGATGGAAATCTATATTAAAGTCCAATCGGGTACCCAACTCATCGTGAAATGCTCTGTATAATCAGGAAGTGAAGATAGTACCCTGATCAGATACAACAAAAATAGGGATCCCATGTAATCTCACAATATCCCGAATATACATCTTGGCTAAATTCTCCACAATATAAGAAACCTGAACCGGAACAAAGTGAGCGGACTTAGTCAATCGACCCACTATCACCCAAATAGAATCAAACTTGCCAATGATCTTCGGAAGACCCGTGAAAAAGTCCATGGTAATCCTCTCCCACTTCCACTCGGGAATGGGCATCCTTTGAAACACCCTACTGGGTCGCTGATGCTCATACTTTACCTGTTGACAATTTCCACACTTAGCCACATAATCAACTATATCTCTCTTCATACGGTGCCACCAATAGTGTTGTCTTATGTCACGGTACATCATAGTCACTCCCGGATGAATGGAATAACGAGAGTTGTAGGCCTCAGATAAGATCAATTGAATCAGATCACCAACACGAGGAACGCATACGCGTCCTCTAATCCTCAGAATGGCCTCAGAATCAGTCACGGCCTCCTTGGCCTCCCCTCTCGACACCCTATCTCTGATCTTGCTCAACTGGGAATCCTAAAACTGATGAGCCTTGATCCAATCCAATAATTGTTACACCTCGAAAAATTTTCCGTTAATACACAGTGAATAGACTAATGAAGGGCACAAAGTATACGTTGTTTCAATAAGTAATAAATAGCATTTGATAATTCTAAATGAGATTTCAATAACATTCGAGGTAAGAGATGGAAATTTGCCAAGAAAGGCAAGGTATATGCTATGTATTGGAAAGGATGTACGAGTGACGAGTTAGTGATGACTTAATGATGTCTTGGAGTAGAGTTACAATGTCCCTTAGATTGTTAATGAGGTGCTAAATAAGTGTTAAGAAGGTTCCATAAGGATTGGAGATCAAACGAGTCGACGAAAAAGAGTTTGGAAAAGCTGGGCATTATACGGCCCAACATACTGGCCATATGTTCTGCCCAGAATGGGACTTTCACTGGACCAAATCTACGGCCAGACATACGGCCAGTATAAAATATACGGACCATATGTTGGTCCGTAGAATTTGGTCGGGACAACTTCTAAAATTTATATAAAAGACCAACCTCATTCAATTTATTTCATTTCCTCACTTCACACTTCAAGAACACTCTAGAAAGCTCTCAACACTTCTTCCACAAGAACTCAAGAGAAATTCATGATCAACTTCATCAAACCAAGAAAACCAAGTGCAAGAAACTCATTGGAGTTCATCCAAGTCAAGAAATCCCATTGGAAGTGAATTAAGGTTTTGGCTCACGTGAAGTATTTATACTCAAGGCTCATTCCTACACTATCTAAGGTAAGTTTTATGATCATTCCATGTTGTTTAAGGTATTGAGAGGTTGAAAGACTTAGATTATGAAAGGAGATAGAAAATGGGTCACAAAGATGAGAATAATGAGATTTTGAGTAGTAGCTTGGGATGAGTCATGTTTCTTGATATGTTGTGATTGTAAATATGTTATAAATGACATTAAGAACATGGGATAATCATTATATGTGAGAAAAAGTACTAGTGTACTTTGACCATGGTTATGGATGAATTGAAGTGAAATGTGGATCATCTAGGTGTATGAAGATTGTTGCTTATGATGTTGTGAATCTAATTATAGACGTTTGGGAGTTGATATATGATATGGGGAAAGTTGTATAAACAAAGGAAATGCTGCCCAATTTTCTCTAGCTTTAGTAAGCACGTTCATATAATCGATTAGCTAATGTTAATGCGAACTCTCTTGAAGGTAGAAACGTGAGCATTGAAGGAGAACGATCAAGCGATAGAGTAGCTAAACGAAAAGGTATGTAAGGCTAGTCCTTTCCTTCTAAGGCATGACTCTTATGGCATGAATATTCCTATTTTTTCATGATTTTCCTATATAACGGAAATTATGAGTCTATGACTATAAAGAGTTATATATGTATAAGATAAAGAAAAGACATACGACACGAGCATAAAAATGGTGATGATGAGTTTAAGTCTAAAGAATCCTAAAGTAAGGTAAGATGTCCATGAGGTTAATGATCCTAAGTATGGTTCCATTGATGTTGTTCCTTGTGTCACCCACCTTAAATGTTAGTCCCTTCAAGGTGAGATATGATGAATATGATCACTCCATAATGCAATCGGGGGTTCACGACCTCATGTAACCCCGACATAGCTATAGTTGCCTTTAAGTTCTAATGCATGTTTTATGATAAATGTATGATGATGATAAGTTCATGATGAGTGTATTATGATACGATTCCACCGTGCCCAATCGGTCGGGCATGTCACCGTGAAGGCGGGCTGCATATGATTCCACCTTGCCTAATTGACCGGGCATTTCGCCGCTAAGGCGGGCTGCTTATGATTACACCGAGCCTAGAGGGTCGGGCATGACACCACTAGTGGGTGGCGTATGATGATTACCCAGACGCGGGTTAGCGACGAGGGTGTATGTGATATGATGATATATGTGATTTCATGATATATGTGATATGATTAAAATGCTCACACTCGTAAAAGTCAAGCAAGTTATATCTATCCTTCACCTTATGTCTTTTGATTTCTCTATTATGTTCATTTCATTTATGCCTTACATACTCAGTACAATGTTCGTACTAACGTCCTTTTTGTTCGGACGCTGTGTTCATGCCCACAGGTATACAGGAAGGAGATCCAGCCTCGTAGTAGCTGTTAGCAGGCCTTGAGAGCACTCCATTGTTCTGAAGGTGCCATTGATTTATTCTTTTGTGTATGTATGTTTTGGGCACGATGGGGTCCTGTCCCATCTATATGTCTAGTACTCTAATAGAGGCTCGTAGATATGCATGTGTGGGTAGTATGGTCTCACGGTTTCCCATTGTATATATGTATTATTTTGATAGCCAAAAGGCTTATGTATATAAAGGTAATCATGTTTCCAATGAAAATGGTTTTCCAATGATTATAAACATGAGAATAATGAATGAACGCAGGATGAGTAATAGAATGAGTGGTGCTCGGTGGTTAGCTCCGGGTACCCGTCATGGTCCCTAGCCGGGTCGTGACAAAAGTGGTAGCAGAGCAGTTCAGTCCTAGGAAGTGTCTACGACCCGTGTCTAGTAGAGTCTTGTTTAAGGTGTGTTATGCGCCACACTAATAAACAGGAGGCTACAGGGCATTTAGGAAAAATGACCATTCTTTATCTTATGAGATCGTGCGATAGAGCCGTGTATAAGATTTTCTCCTCCCTAATAGTGTGTTATGATTTCAGAGATGCCGCCAAAGAGAAAAGCGATAGCCGCCCAGAAGGGCAAGACTACGATGGAAAGGCGGGTAGAAAGGGAGCCGCCAAAGAATGTAGAAGAGGGTGAATCACATAATAAGGCTCTGTCTAACACCTCTTTTACTCTGCCTATTATAGAAGAGAAAGAAGGGGCTTCAGCTCCGGCTCCTATGCCTCCAATTCCTTTCCCAGTTACTTCGAGTCAACGAATGACCGAGGATATCTATCTATTGACACAGTTAGTTGCCACTCAGGCACAGCGACAGGGTATAGGTTTAAGTGACAAGGCAGTTAGACTCGAGCCAGTGATTTCATGAGTTTGAATCCTCCGGAGTTTTTTGGGTCAAAGCCGGATGAAGACCCGCAAGGTTTCATTGATGAGATGTTGAGAACATTGAAGATTATTCATGCCTCCGAAACTGAATGTTACACCTCGGGAAAATTTCCCGTTGGTACGCAAGTAAATGAACTAATGATGTGTGCGAGGAGTGCGAGTGTATAATGTTTCATGGGAAATGTATGTAAAGGGATGTGGATGACTAGAATGAAAAGTCGAGAAATGAGAAAAATTGAAAGTTGGCAAAACTGCCCAGTGGTCGTATAGTGCAAAATACGGACCGTAAAGTGCAATGCGGTCCATAAACTTGACGTCGTAAACTGGCATGTCCAACTTTAACTTTCTGCCAGCTGAGGAAATGGCTAAAATACGACCTGGTGGACGGACCGTAAAGTGATTTACGGCCCGTAAACCATGGTCGTAAATCACCATGCATGCAGGCCAAAGTTTCTGGTTCTGCTTAAGCTTAAAAACGACCACGAGGGACGGACCGTAAACCTCCATGGATGACCACTGTTCACCCAGCACAGATTTTTCAATTCATTAAATATGAGGATCAAGACTTGTCTTATTTCATTTACAACATTACACCACTTCTCTCTAAAACTTCTCTCTACATTTATTATATGAGTTTCCAAGGATTATAAGTCATCCATAACATTAAGACAAGTGAATCAAGGATAAGGAAGTCATCAAGGATCATCCAAGTCAAGAAATCCAAATGGAGAAAAACTAGGGTTTTGCTCAAAGAAGAGTATTATCAACCAAAGCTTGTTCCTACAACTTCTAAGGTATAAACGCTAGCATTGGAAGGGAACGTGCAAGTGTAGAATAGTTCGACGGAAAGGTATGTAAGGCTAACCCTTCTTTCATAAGGCATGGTTCTTGGCCAAATTCCTAAATTCCTCTATATGAGTATGTTGTCTTCACATGGTTGACATTCTGAGCTCATAAGCTCACGACCCTTGATATGTACTATGCTTATACTACGTTCCTCGTATGACGAGTAAGTCTATAATGTAAATGTAACGATAATGATGAGGGTAGTAATGATGATGAGAGTAAAATGAGACTAGAGATGCTTACGAGCTACGATATATGTGTATGTGTGCCTATGAAGGGCTATAATAAGACCCCGAGCTTATGATGCCGGGTAAGACTATATGTATATGACTATGTATAAAGTATGTATACGATTACGAAACGCGCGCAGACCTCTGCAGAGGGTACGGATAACCCTGATGCCTTGGTAGGGCCAGGTATGTATGACCTTGAGCCTTGGTTGGCCAAGTATGTATAAGACACCGATCCCATGAGGTCGGGTATGCTATGTAAATGCTATCTAAATGCTATGTATATGAAATGACTATGTATATAATATGAATATGAATGTGAAAAGACTATGTATAGGAATACGAATAGGGACATGTATACGAATATGAGCACAAGTATGGTACGAGTATTATTATGGGATACGAACGACGATGTATGCAAGTAAGCGACATGATAATGATATTACTGTCTCCCCTCCTATGCTATCTTCATATGATATTTGTTATGCTTCTATATTGATGTTGATCATGCTTTACATACTCAGTACATTCTTCGTACTGACGTCATTTTGTTTGTGGACGCTGCGTCATGCCCGCAGGTGCGCAGGGAGACAGATTTGATCCTTAGCTGCCTATTCAGAGATTTCATAGAGAGCTCCATTTCCTTCGGAGCCATATCTTTTGGGTACTCATTCTTTGTGTATATAATTATGGGCATAGCGGGGTCCTGTCCCGCTAATATGACATGTTATACTCTTAGAGGCTCGTAGACGTGTGTGTGTGTGGGTAGATGTGTTTGGCCTTGTCGGCCTATGTTTTGTATATCATTTTGTCGGCCACGTTGGCCCATGGATATTGATGTAGCATAAATGCCTATGATGATATAAATGTGCGATTGTCCATATGGGGCTAGTTGACGAATCAATGGAAATGCATGTATAATTATGTGGCTCACCTAGATGTAAGTATAAGAGTAAGCGAAGAGGGTGCTCGGGTGGGTTAGCACCGGGTGCTCGTCGCGGCCCCGAGTCGGGTCGTGACACTGAATCTGTGGAGTTGGCATCTTATAGACTCCGGGATGTGGCGGTTTTATGGTTCAATAATTAGATATCCTCAAGGAAAGAGAATGCACCTCCTCCAGTTTGGCAAGAATTTGTAGATGCCTTTATTCGCCACTATTCGCCATCCAAGGTCCGTCGAGCTAGAGTGGATAGATTCTTAAATTTGAAACAAGAAAATAGGAGTGCCCTGGAGTATAACCTTTAGTTTAATTCATTGGCTAGATATGCTCCGACTATGGTGGCCGACATTGGAGATAAAGTGCACCGATTTGTGAGTGGCTTAGCGCCAAATTTATTTAAAGATTGTTTAACGGCTTCATTACAAGATGGGATGGATATTTCCTGTATTCAGGCCCATGCCCAGAACCTAGAATAGCAGCAGCATCTGCAAAGGGGTGAGCGTGATATTGATAGAGGGCAAAGTAAAAGGGCTAGATCCATGGGTGCCGGTAGCGACTATAGAAGGGGATCGATGCAGTCATATTCTAGACACTCAGGCCAGTCGGCGACTAGCGCACCTCCATGGTTTACAAGTAGGAGATTTGACCGCTCCATTCATTCAGGGCAGGGTCAGAGCTCGAGAGCTTCAGGTTCCCAGTTTAGGGGTGATTATAGCCAGAGTAGACCACCAGCCCCACGATGTAGTCAATGTAGGAAGTTACATTCGGGGCCATGTCGCCAGGGTACAGATGCTTGTTATGTTTGTGGACAGACTGGGCACATGATGTGTGATTGCCCCTCGAGGTACGGTAGAGGTGGGGTTCAGCCCACAGGATAGACGGCTGGTTCTTCTTCTGTGCGCTCGGTAGGGAAGACTCCCCAGATTTCAGCAGCCCGAGGTAGAGGCAGAGGGGGAGCGTCCAGTTCAGGTGGTATCCAGCTCCGCATCTATGCATTAGCCGGACGACAGGATCTTGAGTCCTCTCCAGATGTGGTTACAGGTATATTATCCGTATTTTCCCATGACATATATGCATTGATAGATCGGGGTTATACACTATCTTATGTTACACCATATATTGCTGATCGTATTGGGGTAAAACCCGAGCCAATTAAACCTTTTGAGGTATCTACTCCAGTTGGTGATCCCGTGATAGCTAGACAAGTGTACAAAAATTGTGTAATTGTGATATGTGACCGCCAGACTGAAGTTGATTTAGTTGAGCTGGAAATGCTAGATTTCGATGTAATCATGGGTATGGATTGGTTGGCCTCATGTTATGCTAATGTTGATTGCCAAATGAAACTAGTTCGATTTCAATTTCTGGGAGAGCCTGTGCTCGAATGGAAGGGTAATACAACATCCCCAAGACGTAGGTTTATTTCCTACCTTAAGGAAAGAAAGATGATAGCAAAAGGCTATATTTACCACTTAGTCCGAGTTCATGACACTGAAGCAAAGCCACCAACTTTCCAGTTTGTTCCGGTAGTGAATGAATTTCCGAATGTATTTCCAGATGAACTTCCAGGTCTTCCTCCAGAAAGAGAGATTGATTTCACTATTGATGTGTTGCTGGACACCAAGCCTATTTCTATTCCTCCTTACCGAATGGCTCCGGCAGAATTGAAAGAGCTAAAGGCACAATTGAAGGATTTGCTCGACAAGGGGTTTACTAGACCCAGTTCATCACCTTGGGGAGCACCAGTTCTATTTGTGAGAAAGAAATATGGTTCCCTACGGATGTGCATCAATTATAGGCAATTGAATAAGGTGACGATAAAGAATAAATAGTCTCTTCCGAGAATTGATGATTTGTTTGATCAATTACAAGTTGCCAAGTGGTTTTCCAAAATAGACCTAAGGTCAAGTTATCATCAAGTAAGAGTTAAAGAAGAAGATATTCCCAAAACAGCCTTCCGAACGAGATATGGCCATTATGAATTCCGAATGATGTCATTCGGGTTAACTAATGCTCCGGCAGTGTTCATGAATTTGATGAATAATGTATTCAGGCCTCTCTTGGACCTATTTGTGATAGTGTTCAGTGATGATATTCTGGTATACTCTCGGACAGAATCAGAATATGCAGACCATTTACGTATTGTTCTTGGAATTCTTCGAACTCGAGAATTATATGCAAAATTTTCAAAGTGCGAATTTTGGCTGAATTCTGTGACATTCTTGGGTCATGTTATTTCAGATGATGGCATCCGAGTGGATACTCAGAAGATTGAAGCTGTGAAAACTTGCCCAAGGCCAACAACGCCTACCGAAGTCCGTAGTTTTCTGGGGTTGGCAGGTTATTATAGGAGGTTTATGGAAGGGTTTTCATCTATTTCAGCCCCATTAACGAAGCTAACCCAGAAGTCAGCTAAATTTCAGTGGAATGATGCTTGTGAACGTAGTTTTCAAGAATTGAAAGATAGGTTAACTTCAACCCCAGTCTTGACACTCCCAGAAGGGCCAGATGGGTATGTTATATATTGTGATGCTTCTGGCGTTAGGTTAGGATGTGTATTGATGCAACACGGTAAAGTCGTTGCTTATGCTTCGAGACAGCTGCGGAAACATGAAAAGAATTACCCAACTCATGATCTCGAATTGGCTGCAGTTATTTATGCACTAAAGATGTGGAGACACTACTTGTATGGTGTTCATGTTGATATTTATACGGACCACAAAAGTCTCAAATATATTTTCAAGCAGAAGGAGTTAAATCTTCGGCAGAGACGGTGGATAGAATTATTGAAAGATTATGATGTGAGTATTTTATACCACCCCGGGAAGGAAAATGTAGTAGTTGATGCGCTAAGTCGCAGATCAATGGGTAGCCTATGTGAAACTCCTCCGGAGAAGAAATAATTAATTCATGAGCTCCATCAACTAGTTAATCTTGGAGTTCATCTAATTGATTCAGGTAGTATAGGAATTGATATCAATAATCCCACTGTTTCATCCCTAGATATGGAGGTGAAAGAGCGTCAATATGAAGATCCTCAATTGAGCCACTATAGAGACACATTTCATGAAAAAGAGAAGTCTCCATTTGAAACTTCTATAGATAGGGTTCTTAGATACCGAGGCAGGCTATGTGTTTCGAAAGTTTCTCACAATCGCTCAAGTAAAAGAGTTTATCAAACATTAGTATCATACAATCAACGATTCCGGAATGGATCTTCGAAAATCGGCCTTTACAGTCACTCAAATAAGGAGCTTATCAAATATCAATTTACTCAATCAACGATACCGGATCATCATCGGGTATCGGCCATGCATCATGAATGTGTGAGAATGAGTGCAATGCGTTCATCAAGTATCAGCAATCAAGTTCAATATCATAAGTATCACGAAGGGTACGCCATCAATGTATCATATCACAATACCATCAAGGGTATGCCAACAATGTATCAATATTACTAGTACCAATAACGGGTACGTCAACAATGTATCACAATACAAATAACAACAACAGTATATCAACCATATCTCAGTCAAGATAGTAACACAGATTCTGATATTCACCACTACTCTTGGCATCAACCATCAAATGGAACAATACACACACATAACGGGGTGGCTAGTCCCAACACATATCACGGCCCAACCTAAGGCAATATCCAATCCAACTTCATACCCGAAGGTTCGCATGCTGTCTCCGACATTATATTCTAAATATGTGATTCGCTATGCATAGTCTCACTAGAGGTAAGCCATAACCTACCTGGACTGCCGAACCGCAACACCAACAAGTCACTCTATCCCCTTACCCTTCCTCTGAAGCTCAGAACCAAAGTAGTCTAAGAATAATCGACTTCTAAATTAGAAATCATGAAGAATGATACTAATATTGCTATGATATCAATTAGGTCCATTTTAACCCTAAAAATTGGGGAAACGAGCCCACAGGGGCAAAACGGGAAATTCGTGGGCAAAATAACAAATTAAGTGCTAGGGAGTCCAAACCCAACCATTAATTGTTGAATTAACTCAAGAATTGTCCCAAATCTGATTTCAAGTAAAAACCCCCAAAATTGGGTATGAACCCTAATTCTCCAAATCCGAAATTCAACGTTAAAAGTGGAATATATGAGGTTACTAAGCTTAGATTCATCATATTTTAACACCATCATCATCAATTTATCAATTATAATCCTAGGGAAAAGTCTCCCAAAATCCTCCTTCAAATTCCATTTCTAAGGGATTGAAAAGGGAAGGGGAAACTCTATGATGATTGTGAGTTAAGAGGAGTAAAGGATTAGACAAAGTTTTACCTCCGAGAATTTCTTCAATTTGACTTCAAGAACAGTATCCCCAAGCTCCAATATAGAGATATGAAATAATGAAGGTCTAAAACTCATTTAATGAATAGGCACTGCCTGTCACCGCTGTAGCGGTACCTCGGCCGCCCCAGCGGCCACCTGACCGCTTCAGCGATCAAGCCAAAATGGTTGGGACCGCTTTAGCGGCAAGGCTTCCGCCCCAACGGTGCCGCTGCTGCGGTGCTGGTGTCACCAAAGCGGACACTAGACACCAAAACTTGGCCTAAGTTTTTCGTTTCGATGCGATTTTTCGACTAACTCCCGAGGCCATCTGCTCACATACCAGATACCTAGTCCCACATAAAAACGTGTTATAAATGCGCCTGTGGCCTCAAAATTTCCAACAGAGGTCTCGTTGATCCTTAATTCCCATTTCCCATCCAATGTCCCGAAATGCATCTGAATGCATTAGGAACCTAATCAAATGCACACATAAGTCCTAAACGACTATCCGGACCTCTCGGAATTGACGAAATTCTGAAAAAGGTTTGTTTGCCCAAAATTCAACTTTGGGTCAACCACTTCCACTTTTAGCCCATATTTTTACCAAAGTTTCCCGAATCCGGTCTAGACACCCCGGGAAGCATATCTACGGTCCCCTCGGGTCAAAAGTGAGCCAATCAATGCTCGGGAACGGGCGAAAATGCCAAAAGAACTATAACGACCAAACAGGTCGTTACACCCACCAACGGGTTTGGGTGGACAAGAATACAAATGGGTATACATAGTATTCGTATTCATTCATAAATCAAACTAAGTACAAAATTAAGACTACAATGATTATTACAAAGCCAACATGAATTTAACTTATTGAGCTTGGCCCATTAATAATAATCGACGGCATCCAACAGCCCAAATGACCTAGATATAAAATAGACCCAAAATAGTAGTAATGATAGGCCAAATATAGAAATGCAGATGACTGGCCCAAATAACAAACCCAAGCTAAAAATTTCTAAGTGTCAAGGGGTAATATACACGATTTACCATTGGTATACAACTCCATTTTCTCAAATTTTTCTAAGTGTCAAAGCTGTGATATACATGATATACTACTAGTATACTACTCAATTTTCTTCTCAAATTATCTAAGTGTCAAAGCTCTAGTATACATGATATACCATTGGCATACTTTCTAAGATGAAGAGCAAAACCCTTTGAAGGGCATACCCTCCATATACACTTGCTATATACCATACATATTCATTTGACATCAGCTCTAAAACAACAAGCACAAATCACATAAAAGCTTCAAGTTTTTCCCAAAAATCCATAGCATCTCAAAGTTAAGTATTCAACTGCCAGTCCAAGCTAGACAAGCAAGCAAAAGTTCTATAATGTGAAACTTCAAAACTAATTATCAACATACTTAAGACAGGAAAGTCACAGGAAAGTTCAACTGATGTAAAAGCTAAGGTATCAAGCAGCTTAGGCAGTAGGGGGGTTAGTCATGCAGGGTCTATCAAGTGTCAATTCTCAAAAACAGCCATGGCATAACCAAAGGAGACATAACACTCTTTAGGTGATAAAACAGGCAGCATCAACAATTGGGAGATAAAGGAGTAAGGTAGCACAAGATTAAGAAGTAAAGGAGAAAGGAGGGAAAAGGAACAGGGTAAAGGCTATGACTCTCACACTCAGAGTTCAAGTTCTTAAACTTTAGAGGAAATCAGCAGTTAAAAGAGACATAGTACTAAATTATCCCATTAAGAGTTCATTTCAGTTAATGGAGAGCTTTAAACAAAAGCTAGGAGATCATCTTTAAACTACCCACTACCGAGGTACATAAATAGGTTTCAAGGTCCAAAGTCATTTTTGCATATTAGTCAATGATAATGCACAAAAATAGCTCAGTGTTCAAAAGGGTAGTCAAGAAAGGTTCATGCTGTTATCTTAGGTCACAAGGTGGTGTATTAGACATGACTTGATTCAAACAAGTAAGCAGGAGTAAGGAATCCCATATATGAACCTCAAAAACTCACAATTGAGTAGCATGAATAAGTACAAATAAACAGGTACTATACTTAGATTTTTGAAGCAGTTTAGTCTTTATTTCCAGGCCATTCACCCTTTAGCCCCTATGTGATCTACGTTATACAAGAAACCTTAGAAACTATGGTCCTATATTGATATAAGCTACAAAGAGCAATTTTTCATGGAAAACTACAAATAAATAGAGTACAAGGAAGTATCAAAATTCAGATACAAGATCAACCAATAAACTGTCCCCCAATCCCTCTTATTTCAATTTTGAGACAAAAAGCCAAGTTATTTATAACTTCCTTATCCTTTATTCTTTTCCAGTTCCCAGAAATGAAACCAACAAATGCACACAAAATCCAGGACACTTAGACTCTTCTAGGATCAAAATGTATTGCAAATCTCACAGTTTTCATGTTTTAATCAACTTTCCACCTAGACAGTCTCAATTTCATCAAACAGGTTTAGGAAAGATCATTTTTATTTTCATATACTTAGCAAAGTTCAGAAATGACAAGATAAGACAAATAGGCAAACAAACTTGTAACTAGTCTAATCTTTAAGCAAAGCAGGAAATGTCAAAAGGCTTCCAGAAATTCATCCTCAGATCACACTTAAGTTAACTAATAGAAAAAATCATTTTTAGTTTCATTCATGTCACAACAAAGTGTCACAGAATCAAGTAGCAGGTCTAAAGTTGTTTCTTTTAAACCAATGTTAATTTAAACAAGTTTAGGTCGTATCACAGGTTTGTTGATATTTTTCAGGCCTCTAAGGCCTAATTTTAGTCCATTCTTAAGTTACCAAGGTCACAAATAATCACTAAAAATCATCTTAGTACGTATCTAGTCACATAAAGCATTAACATGATCCCTAAATGAAGATTTATGCCAAGACTTATTCAGAATTTGCACACTGAAGTCCAAAACAAGGAGTAGGAGTCACACTAGGGTCTTATTAGGTTGCAAAAAGTGATTTAGGACAAAATCAGACAAGTTCACAATAATCAGGGAGAATATAAGTCTGTCTTAGGTGCAAACACATGTCAAATAGAGTCATATTAAGTCATAGATAATAGGAAAACTCACATAGGAACACTTATGAGTCAAAAGGAAACTAAACTATGGCCATAAAAGGGTCATGATTCTATCCTAGGTCACAGAGATATTACACTTAGGCTAATCTACAAAAGAATGGTAGAATCAATACACACATAGGTCTAGAACTTATAAACAAGAACAAGTAGACAAATAAGTACTCTATTAGTTTATAAAACAACTTCTGGTCTCAATTTCTTCAGAATGATGATAGGTCAACAATATTCCAATCCGAATAAACTCACAGCGCAGTTTTAGAAAGAGAAATTTAGCTAATGGTCAAGTCTTCAAGAAGGCAAACACACAGAAGAAAGAAAAAGAACTGAAGTTGCTACCAAGTCTTTTTTTTTTTTACTCTCTATATTCAGTTTTAAACCTTTTGTACTCCTACTTATCTTACCAACAAGAACACATGACATCTACACTTAAATTTCAAACAGAGACATAGACAGTTTTCATAATGAGCTAGGTGAGGGACCAGTAAAAAAGAGGAGACAAGCTAATGTTATACTAAATAGTTTAGGAAAAAATCAACTCCTTTCTCTTCCCTTTTGGACACTTTCAATTAATCAACACACATAGGTTTAGGAATAAGCTCCAAGATTTCAAAACTCTACTCAACAAGAAATGTTTTTGGGGAATTCAAACTACCTTTTCCAAAAATATTAGACTGCTTAAGGTGGTTCATGAACAACAAGAGACATAAGATCAGTTTCAATTTCTATAGACTTAAGCTTGCAAATTTCTAAAAACTTCAAGTTCTTTATAACGAAACCAAGTTAGAAGCCCTGTATTAGATTTTTTAAATCATTTAGATCAAGAACAATGCCAAACAAGCAACTAACAAAACTGATTCAGTCTAAAATAAACAAGGCAAGATCATCTTCATAGCATAATGAGCAGAAATTAGTGAAAACAAAGCTAGGTACCTAAATTTCTAATGAAACAGTACCAAGTTCTAACAAAATCAACATAACAGAGCTAGAATCTTAAACAAACTACTATAACAAGACCAAATTCACAATACAATCAGTCATGTCTTATCTTTTCGTTTCCAGAAATCCAGAAAAATAAAGAGAACCACAAACATGATTCAGATCAACTCAGTGCCATTATAGCAATTAAAACACTATCACGACTATATTACCAACTAGACTAAGGGAAAAATGTGACCAAATCAACTAACCAAAGTCTCAAAGCACATACTTAAACAATAGGACAGTTATTCAAGCTTATATAAGTGCTAAAATAAAATAAGAGAATAGTGATATTACCTTTTTATAGGGTAACCAAAAGATCAAAAGGAGGGGTTGAATCACAAACTTCAAACACCAACACTAAAAAACCTTAAACATCCCCTTTTTTCTTAAATTGTCCAAAGTAGTAATCGTATTTTGGTATAATATCAGTGCATTAGTGTAATAATTGTAGATTTTTAGGCAGTATAGTAGTAATATAACCGTAGGATGGAAAGATCAATGTGACAATCGAACCCTAGCGGTTTATGAGGGAATTTTTTTTGGATCAAAATCAGACCTCTTAAAATGTCTCAATCCTATTCTATTTATAGCATGATAATTTCAACCCTAGGGACAAAAATTACCCAAAAATGAAATCAGATTTCCCCCTAATTTCACAACAAAATTCGAATTTCAGTAAAGGACAACAAATTTGTACCAATTGTACCTTATCCAACAAAATTTCACATAAATCACGTCTTCTAGCTAATAATCTAACTAATTGTACCCGAAAAAATACAAATAAAATAAAATAAAATAACTAGTATAGTACGCCATGTCATCAATAAAACAAATTTATTAGATTCTAACGGTGCAATAGTACTAAAATTGTCCCAAACAAGATAGAATCCCCCAACAATGGTACTCAAATCAGAAGGAATCTTTGGGAAATTACCCTAAGTTCCTCATTTAATGTAAATAGTGCACAATTTGGCTAAGGGCTCAAGGCCCTGCCCATGGCAACTATGCACATGAGAAACTCGAGCAAAATCCCTAAAATAATTCAAATTCGAGACCAACTGTTGAAGATTATATGAAATTAAACCTGAAAATGGTGAGAACTCGTAATAGGGAACAAAGCCCCTCAAAATTCCAGCGAAGAACAGCCGTGGATGGCCTGAATTGGCCATCGACGGCGGAACCCTAGGGTAGAAAATAAATCGCTTGAGGAAGAAGGGAAAGAGGTCTAGTGAAAACAAATGAAGTGAGGGGGTGTGAAGTTTGTTTTAACAAACTTCACACTCCTTTTTGTTTAAACATTACCCCCCTTAGTTTAAAAATAATAAATAGAAACTGCTCCTTAATTTAATCATATTAAACCATATGTCAAAAATACTCATTTTACTAAGTAAAATAATTATTTTGGCAAATTAAAATTTAAAACTCGCAAATTAGAAATATTAGCTTTAAAACAAGACCAATATTGACATAGTTCCGGGGGACATTTAAAAATGTGAAACATTCGATCAAAATGAGCTGTAATTAATACGCTGTTTAAATTAACAATTTTCCCAGACTAGACGGAGCGGGATGAAAGCGAATAACTCTTATTTCTCATATTTGTAAGTTTTTTCAGGAAATAATGATTAAAAGTCATTTTTATAATTTTCTCGGGATTTTTAAAATTTTAAAATTGAAAGGAAGTGTCCTTACTCCGTCTTTGACTTGGGAAATTTAAAAATTAAAATACGCATCTCATGAGGTGAAAATTAGCTATCAACAACTGCCCCTTCGAAGTTCGAGGATGGCACGGCCATTAATTTTTACTGAATAAGAGAGACTACGACTTTCTTTTTATGCAAAATTTCGAAAGTATGGTCAGACCCCGGTTTCTGGGCTTCCTACATATCTCAGGTTATATAAGAATTCAGGCCATTTATAGTTCTGACTCTATGAGGACTATAAAGTAAAGAATTTTCGTTAAACTATCTCGAAGTGTCCCGAGATAATTATAGGAATATGGCAGATCCTCGAAATTTGAGTAGCCTACATATCCCTGGTTTTGGGAATCAGGCCAATTGCAGTTCGACTCGATAGCCCAAAAAGGAATTTTCCTTTATGATGAAATCCCTTTGACTATTTTCGATTGGGAATCCGAACCGGAGGGGATTTTTTTTTAAAAAGATTTATTAGTGTTGATGCTTGAAGTGATTTTCCAATCCCTGGTGTAGAAATCTTGAATCTCTTATACAGTTTTTGACCGGTTGCCAAAGAAAAATTCCACGTTTGCTCCGCATGTCTTTAGTCTGGCTCTTTTGCTCCTATCTCGGTAGCTTTTAGCCATCTCCAAGTGTCGAGTCCCATGTGTTAGTGATTTGAAATTTTTTATCTTTATCGTAAATATCGTACCTGTGCGGCATTCTTGCCATCTGCTTTAAAGGTTAGCTTCGTCAGTTTCTATCATTTATCCAACTCTCGGTGGATATTCATCCGTCTTTTCTTCTTCTGCTGTCAGTGTGTGCTTTTGTGCATATATATTTTTTGAAATAATTTTGAATAATAATCACGATACTTCAGTTGGCTCTTTTCTCCTTATTTTTCAGATGTTCTCATTTTTTCAGTGATAACTTCTGTTGGGATCTGGGTCGGGTCTATACCGTATTTTGCGAAACCTTGACACCCCAGTTTGGTTGTAATTTTCATAAGTAGGATGCTACCAATGAAAATCATGTTTTCAAGTGCGGGGTCATTTGTTTTTCTTATGACATCCGACAACCCTGAAAATTTGGACTCACATCATTGTCACATACTGCGGTGACTGTCACAAATCTGGTGTCGACTGCATCGTTGTCCTCATATGAAGTCTGCGGTATACCAGTTTGAGACTACATCACTTATAGTAAAAAATACCCAAATTGCACATCAGAGTGCAGTATCATATTCCTTTCATGATGACTACTAACCTCTGTGTCCAGAATTACAACATTTAGTCAGAATATTTAAGTTAACTACTGCATACTCAAGTGCGGTGCCTTTTCTCACGACTACCACTATCCCTGAACCAAGATTATGTTAACTTGAAATAAACTGCAATAGCGACCGCAAATCTTGATGTAGGAATCACATTCGTATTTCAACGATTGTAGATATCAACCTCGGAATTATGCTACCTATTTTTGGCTATATATATGGATGACGACTCAGCCCCTTTGGCAAGTAGTCGTTTAATCCATATCATTATCTTGAGGAATGAAGCTTACCTCGGTGGCAAGATTGACACCTTCCTTTTTTGACTCCGGGGAAGAATACCCGCCCGTCGACAAGGTTCACATCTTCCGAAAGGACTAGACTCTATTGTGAATACGGCATTTCAATGCCGATATCAACACGTCATCTTCAAATCACAGATTGTCAAGATGAAAATTGTGACCACCCTTCTGGTCAAAATTAAACCATCTATGTTGACATTCTGTGTCGACGATCATAAATTTGATGTCAGAATTACGTCACCTGATTCAGGTGAGGACTGTGCTTACCAAATTTAAGACGTCTAATCGGTTATTGTATCAAGGCAAGCCATGAGACGTCAAGTCGGGGTCTCAATACCTTGATACAATACTGTTTAGTAGACCAGACTTCAGTAAATCGTGATTATATCTTTTTGTAATCTTAAAATTTTCTTTTTGTAAAAATCTTTGCGCTCTGCAAAACGAACAAAATTTTCAGCGTGAAATAACTTTACTTAGGGAGGGCTTCGTTACCCTTTCGTATTCTCTTCTTTGCCGCTTCGTTATACTATTTCAAACATCTTAGCAAACAAGTTAGTGTAAAAGCATCCATGCTTGTTTGTTCCTGCATCCACAGAAAAATTCGTCAATTTCCTATATGGTCGACTGCTCTCCCTGGACTTCTTTCATTCATACTTTGGCAGGAAAAAATGCTCATTTTCCTTAAAAATCCTTTTATTTTTTAGCAAAGTTGAAAATTTTTGGCGATGATTTTGGGAAAAAGATATATATTTGTAGTAATATATATATATATATATATATATATATATATATATATATATATATATAATTTTAGAAAATGATATATTTTATACACAACCTTTTAATGTCATGACATTGATTACTCGAACAAAGTCCTCTATCACTTTTCTTCGTCTTGGTCTTGTCTTGCACTAAAATTTTCGTATCCCTTTCAAAAATTTTGCCCCAATTTGTGTACATCTTTGTACCAACTCGAATTTCGCTATGTTGAAGGAATTTTTTAGACTCTCTCAAATATTTTTCCCCAGTGTAAGTGTGTACTTGTCGATTCTGAATTTTACTGTGCTTGAGGAATTTTTGAGATTCTTTTCAAAAGTTCTACCCCAGTGTAGAAGCTTTAGTCAGTTCGTTCCTTTGAACTGATATATTTAAAGAATTTTTGAGGTTCTCTCAAAAATTCTGCTCCAGTTTCCTTGTGGGATTACTTTTATCTCTCTCTTACTAGATCAATTCTGAGGTTTTCTAAGGTTTATTGGAAATTTTGTTTGGAATGACCGAGCTCGAGAGAGCGCCTACATATGTCGTTTCGGGAATCAAGTCGAAACATAGTTCGGGGTAAAATATATTGGAATTTTTCTGGTGAGACCAAACTCAAAAGAGCGCTTACGTATCCCGTTTCGAGAATCAGGTCGAAACGTAGTTCAGGGTATAATATATTGGAATGTTTCTGGTGAGACCGAACTCAAAGGAGCGTCTACGTATCCCAAATGGGAATCAGGTCATAACGTAGTTCAAAATACATAATTTTAGATTTTTGGGTCAAAGCGACCGAGCTTCGAAAAGCTCCTGTGTATCCCCTTATAAGTATATGGAATCAGGTCCTCGCGTAGTTCGTACATAATTTGGATTTAGTCTTCTAAAAAAATGCAAAATTACAAGTAAAGGAAATGCAATTAAAGCAACAAAAACTATAAAAACTTTGAATCTTCATAGTTGTCTTCTTCTTCACACGTAGTATCTTTTGATAGCATCTGAATTTATTGCTCTTTGCCATTCCTGACCATCCATTTCAGCAAGTACCACTGCTCCTCCTGATCATACCCTTCGTACCATATAGGGCCCTTGCCAGTTTGGAGCGAACTTTCCTTTGTATTCTTCTTGATTTGGGAATATTCGTCTGAGCACCAATTGCCCGATTTGAAAACCCTGGTTCTTACATTCTTGTTGAAAGCTCGAGCTATTCTTTGTTGGTATAATTGACCATGGCAAACAACAATCATTTGCTTTTCATCTTTCAAAACTAGTTGTTCATACCTTTTACGGATCCATTCTGCATCGTCCGACTCAGCTTCTTGTATGATTTGAAGTGAAGGGATTTCTACTTCGGCTGGTACTACTACTTCAGTGCGATACACCAACAGGTATGGAGTGGCCCCAGTTGAAGTCCTAGCCGTAGTGCGATATCCCAGTAATGTATAGGGCAATTGCTCATACCAATCTTTGTAGTTATCAACCATTTTTGATAGGATTTTCTTGATATTTTTATTGGCGGCTTCCACAACACCATTCATTTGTGGCCGGCATGCGATCGAATGCCGGTGAGTGATTCGGAACTGTTCACACATTTCTTTCATCAATTGGTTGTTTAAATTAGCTCCATTGTCTGTTATGATTGATTCTGGGATGCCAAATCGGCATCTGATGTTGTTGTGCACAAAATCTGCGACTACTTTCTTTGTTACTGATGCATAAGATGCCGCTTCCAACCACTTGGTGAAGTGGTCTATGGCGACCAAAACGAAATGGTGTTTGTTTGATACAACTGGCTCAATTCTCATATGACATCCATGCCCCAAGCGGCGAATGGCCAAGGCAACATCATAGCATTCAGTTCTATTGGACGAACCTTTATCAAGTCTACATGAATCTGACACTTGTGGCAATTTTCGACGAATTTGCTACAATTGTTCCCCATGGTCATCCAATAATAACTTGTTCTTAAGATTTTCTTTGCTAGCACGAACCCATTCATGTGAGGCCCGCAGGTTCTAGCATGCACTTCTTCAATCAATCTTGTGGCTTTAGTGGAGTCAATGTATCTAAGCAATCCCAAATCCGGGGTTCTTTTGTACAGAACATTTTTGTCGAGAAAAGAAACCATTTGCCAACTTCCTGATAGTCTTCTTCTGATTAATGGTGATTGCTTCTGGATATTCTCCTTTCTCCAAGAACATTTTAATGTCAACATACCAAGGTTTTCCATCAGTCTCTGCTTCTACAAAAGCACAGTGGGCCGGTTGATCTGTCATGACCCAACCCGCCATGACTGGCACCCAACTAAATCCTAGCGGGCGAACCAACACACAAGACATATCCATTCAAATCTGGTTTTATATTAACCAAGCTAATCAGTTATTAGTCATTCAAACATCAAATAAACAAAATAAGTCATGCCATAAAATACTGAAATAAGTGTGGAAGTTCTAACTATTACAAAATTCCCAAAATCCGAAAGTCATCGTACAAGACTCTAATCTAAAACATTTCTAAGGAACGAAATCTGACTAATAAATATTCATAATGTCCAGAGTAAGAAAATACATCATAAGAAGAAGATCTTTGGGCGGCCTGGCATACGAAGAAAGCTCACCCTAAATCTATCAGCAAACGTCCTCCATGCTAGATGTGAGGGCGGGTAGCAGTCTCTGTATCACAATCTACACTAAAAAGAATGCAGCAAGGTAGTATCAGTACAACCACTATGTACCGATAGATATCATGGGCCGACTAAGGTTAGTATCATGCATAATTCATAAAATCAATAGAATAAACAAGCCAGTGTACAGATATGAATATCAATAAACCACAACAAGTCAACCAAGGATAATCACAATCAAATCACCAAGAATGTCAAGAATCACAATCACGTAAGCCACAACCGAAATAAGTTTACCATAATGACCCCACTCACTGTACACACATGCTAACTAATGTCATTTCTCAGTAGTCATGACCTGCAGGGGACCTATGGTGTCTATGTACCACTCGTTTCGGAATACTTCGCGGACCCAAGCACAAACCTCCGCTCCGAAATGAACCTCGAACGCGGGACATATCAATGTACCTCTTGTTTCCAGAACTATCCTCGGACCATGAGCCCATAATCTAGGTAACATGTGTGCCTTTCCATACCTCTTACAGAACAATGTTTCTTACCTCTCAATATCAATACTCAACTCATCATTTCATGTCACAATACCATCGAAAAGATTATATTAGCTTCTCATCACAATAGATCCACTGCAGATTCAATCATACAGGAATAATGGCACGAAGCCTACACAACACTCAATCACATTCACACCGTAATTTAGCCACACAATATCATGCATGAAAACTAGACATGCTTTCTCCTAAGAAAATCAAAAAACATACAATCAACTAACCAAAGTCTAACTCAAGTAGACCGTAACCTACCTCAAAGTAGAGCTGGAACAATGCAAGTCACTCTTCTACAGGCTTTCCTTTCCTCAAAGCCTCAGAAAGCTCAAAGTCTAGAAATAGAAAATTCAATGAGTCACAATACTCAAATCACAAGTACTAAAGCAAGAATGCCCTTCCCTTACCCCATTACCAGGGGTGGATGATTTTCTAGGTGATAAATAACCTATCAAGGCCCTTAGCAATCATTAATCATCCATTTATAACAATATTCTATCAATATTCCCATTACAAGCAGTTTTTATGGTCAAGACACCATTTTATAGAACCCTAGGTCTCCAATCACTTAGTTTATGACTCTAAATGTTCAATTTATGATCAAGAGAAACTAACCAAAGCATTTAGATGATAACTAAGCAATAATACCCATGACTCATAAAGTTTAGGAGGTTTATTAACATTCTAGGGCTTTTATTTCAATTTCACCATTAAAGACCCATGAAGGGGATAACAATAAGGAAGGGGAATAGAATGATAGAATGGAATCAAAGGAACATACCTCTCCAAAGTATCTTGCCCTAGCTTGAAAATTCACCCTATGTGCTTGTTGGGAAGTGTGTTGGTGTTTTGTGAAAATAGAACATAAGACTAAGTATATAAAATTCGGGCTACTGTTTTACGTCAACCGCTACAGCGGTCACCACGCCGCTGCAGCGGTCCCGCTATAGCGGACCACTACGAATCCGCTGTGACCGCTATGGCGGTCCATCCACCGCTATAGCGGTGCTGCCATAGCGGTACACTGCTCGCTACAGCGACCACCGAGTAAATGGATAGCCGCTGGCAACGGTACCGCCGGAGCAGTACTCATATCGCCACAGCGGTACATTTTGGGCAGTGAGCTCGACTTTTGTCCAGTTATTTCGCCCTATCAGCCAATATTTCATCTGAGGCCTCAAAAAGACAAAACAAATATGCACATATACATAAAGAAGCCCTACGAATTCACCCGTGGCCTCGGAATTCCCAACAGAGTTCTAATTTTCTATGTCACCCCCCGACGGACTCAAGACCATCAACCAACAACCACAAACAAGTAAAATTTTAGCTCATAAGCTCACACGATTTAGTTTCTACTGGCTCGTTCTACCCTTAGAAAGGTTACATTTGTTGGGGTGATCCTACATTTCCCATAACGATCGGAAGGGTCGTTACACCAGATACCAATTAAAACACTGCTCGTCCTCGAACAGACAAAGATGAGAAATCTAGGGAGGAGTTACCTGACTCGGCGAAAAGCTGAGGGTATTTGCTACGCATATCAGACTCTGTTTTCCAAGTAGCTTCTTCCACCAGACGATTTTTCCACTGAACCTTCACAGAGGCTATTCCCTTGGACCTCAACTTGCAAACATCCCTATCTAAGATAGCAACAGGCTCTTCCTTATACGACAAATTTTAATCTAACAAAACCGAATCCCAATGGATTATGTAGGAACCATCGCCGTGGTACCTCTTCAGCATCGACACATGGAACACCAGATGAACGCCTGATAGATTGTGGGTAAAGCCAACTTGTAAGCCACTTCTCTCACATGTTTGAGAATCTCAAACGGACCAATGTACCTCGGCCTAAGCTTTCCCTTCTTCCCAAACCTCACCACACCCTTCATGGGTGAGACCTTCAACAACACTTGCTCCCCTTTCTCAAACTCAAGATCTCGGACCTTGCAGTCTGCATACTCCTTCTGCCTACTCTGCGCTGCCAGAAGTTTGGCTCGAATCACCTTCACCTTCTCTAGGAACTCTCTCAGAAGATCGGTACCTCAAGGCCTCACCTTGAACGCATCAAACCATCCAATCGGAGACCTACACCTCTTTCTACACAGCGCCTCAAATAGGGCCATATCAATACTCGAGTGATAGCTATTATTATAGGCAAATTCGGCCAAAGGAAAGAATGATCCCAACGCCCACCGAAATATATCACACACGCGCGAAGCATATCTTCGAGAACCTGAATAGTCCGCTCAGACTGCCCATCAGTCTGAGGGTGGAAGGTTGTACTAAGATCCAAATTTGTACCCAACTCCTCATGCAAACACTCCTAAAACCTGGATGTGAACGTGGTGCCCCTATCGGACACGATGGAGATAGGAACCTCGTGGAGTCTAAGCACCTCACGAATGTAGACTTTAGCCAATTTCTCCGCATCATAAGTTATTTTCACCGGAATAAAGTGGGTAGACTTAGTCAACCTGTTAACAAAGTCAACCTGTCAACAAAAATCCAGATATAGTCAAACTTCCCTAGCTTCTTCGGAAGACCCACCACGAAATTCATGGCTATTCTTTCCCACTTCCACTTACGAATAGGCATCCTCGGCAGTGTACCCCCACGTTTCTGATGTTCATACTTCACCTGTTGGCAATTCAGACACTGAGCAACAAACTCTACTATATTCTGTTTCATCCCAGTCCACCAGTAATGTTTCCTCAAATCACGATACATCTTAGTAGAACCATGATGGATAGAATACCTCGAAATAGAAGCCTCTGTCAGAATGGTCTTGATCAAGTCGCCCACATGTGGTACACTCACTCGCCCTTTGATTCGCAGTACGCCCCCCTCGTCAATCACGGCCTCTTTAGCCTCACCACGCAATTTAGCATCCTCAAACTGCTTAGCCTTAATCTGCTCTAAAAATGATGACCGAGCCTCAACACAAGCCAACACCTTGCCGGTGTCAGAAATATCCATTCTCATAAAACTGTTAGCCAGAGTCTGAAGTTCTCTAGCCAACGGACGCTCGGAAGAAATCAAACGAGCCAGACTTCCCATACTAGCCGACTTCCGACTCAATGCGTCAGCTACCACATTTGCCTTACCAGGGTGATACAGGACCGAGTCTTAAATAGACTACCTATGTATCCCGCCAAAGGGAAATCAGGTCCATCCGTAGTTCAGGCATACACAGAAAAGGTTTTTCCTATGCTACCCGAAACTTAGTTTTCTACCCTGACAGGGGTTGTTTTCTTGTTTTTTTCTTTTGGGTAGTGTCCGGAATGTGGAACAATCAAGAGCTTCAACAATATATATGATTTTCACACAAAGCAGTTATATCAAATAAGCATTTAGACAATACATAATTCACTTTCCTATACCTCGTTGCTCCGAGGCTACTATCTTATGAAGCAGAATTGTGCCATATGTAAAACAAATGTATTGTTCCCAAAATAAAAATTCCAGTGCTTTCCATTAATAATATTTTCCCAAGTGGGATTACAAGGCTTTTAAAGTAAATAAAATGCAATAATCAGAAAAAGTCCACTCCCCGGACAGAAATCTTCTTTCTATCATCTCGTGGCCAGGGCGGTCTGAATGGCTATATGGGCTGGCATCAATGCTGGACCGATCCGCTGACCTCTATGATCGTCAATCAATGACGTCCTTGTATCTATGGCTCCCTTAACAAAAGTGTCAAGCCATTCTAAGCTCTTCAATGAGGCATCCGCTCGTCTGTCAAACTCTTAATTATCTCTTGGTCATATTCTGTTTTTGCTTGATGATCCATTTCTCTTCCTTCCATCCGTTGTTTCATTCTTCAAACCTGAATTGCATTCGCGGCCTCCCTATCTACGGGAAATTTGTACAAATACGGTCCGGGAGTAGCAGTACCAGCTAGCTCAACCCTAAGCCACTCGTAGTAATCTTCGTCATGGCTTGGACTGTTTGGATCCTCATCCAACTTATCTTCCCTTATCGCATTCTTCTAATCTTTCTAGGCATGTTTTATACATTCGATATGACCTTCTTAATAATCTCGTACAAACTCTCCCATATTTCCCACATTTGGAATAACTTGTCTCATACCAAACTGTCTAAGTACTCTCAACGGTGCGTAGGGTCTAATCCCCCTAATGCCTATAAGCAGTAAATATGGACGCGTACGACTCTTGACACAAATAGTCTTGGAATGAAAATCAGGTACTCTCCACCTGGTATGTTCTTCTCTTAGTCTGGAAAAAATGTGAGCGCATCCTCTTTTATCTTGAACCCTACAAAGCACAGTAGTGACTCCCAAATCATCCTCTCTCAGGGCCAGATCTCGGCGGGAAGATAAACCATACCTATCTAAATGTTTTATTATCCACCATTGGACTAAGAGGTTGCAACCCTATAAGTAATAATAATGGTTGCGGCACGTTCCCAAAGCTCGATATATATCTGATAGTATAATAGGGATGATGTGAAAATATTTGGTAAGCCTATTCGTTGTAACCCCCTTTAGAACAGCATGGGCAACAAAGACAACTCAGGTGTCAATAGCTAGGGAGGCATTCAGTGGAAATACTATGATTCCGAATAGGCAGGTGATAAATGCTAGTGTTTGGTTAGCTTTCCAGGATTAGAGTGAAGAAAAATCAAGAATGTGGCTTTCATACCCCTGTCTGGATGAATACCTCCCATATAACTCTCTAAAGGCTATAGTGGGTCTCTGTACCCAGTCAGCTTTGTTGATAGCAAATATGTCTTTGATTTCTTTTAGGGTAGGTTTGTGAGGGACAAGGATATTTTGAGCTAACTTCTTTTTGGACCTGTTAGCGCTTCCTACGCTTTCCAAGACATCTCTAATCTCCTCTAAAGTGGGAGTCATCTCTATTTCTCCAAATCTGAACACCATTCTGTCATTATCCCAATAACCGGTGATAATCTCTAGCAAACCCAGATCCATAGTCATATTCATCAACGAGGGTAGATGCCCTATGCAACCCTTTATCTCTTTCTTCTGATCATTAGTCAAACCTTCCCACCACATTACTAAACCTGGTGGTGGACCCACAATCATATCAAACTGCACGTTAGGAGACATCTGTAAGACCGAACACTGTTAGTCCCCTGCCCACAGGAACTGTAGTTTATTTCACATAAGGCACAATAATGTTTCCAAATAGCAAATAGTGGGATGCAGTGTCTTCAGGTATTTACACCATCTGAACACAGTAAGGTGTCTCTCCTGTCTGATTCAGGTAGGTCTGAGATACCCAAACCGGTCTACGGTCAGCATGCGCTATATCAGTAAGGATTTGGCTTCGCTCTACGCTAATTATTTTAGAGTGGTTTTTTCACGCAAATGACACAGGTTACCTAAGCGGACAAGCTGGGGGTGGGCTCTCTAAGGTTGTGGGATGACCACATGCCCACTCAACCTTAGAGACCTCAAAAGAATTTAGCAAAGAGGTTTTTTAGTGAAGGTATGACCACACCTCATCCCGCGTCGTCACCCTTGGAAAAATAAAATAAATGCCAGGAGTGGCGGAGCATGCATGCCTGAATGACAGTTATATTTTGCGAAAATTTAAACACATAAATAATTTATATCATACAAACACACAAATTATTGGAACCCTTATGGTTATAACTTTAAATTTTCCCCAGCAGAGTCGCCATCTGTAGCGGCTCGATATTTTTTTTATTCGGATTTTCACTTACCTCATTTAAAAAGGAAAGTATCCCGGGAAAGTACGGTTGTCAATCGTACCGGGAAAAAGGAAGAATATACCTCTACGTGATGGTGCTCTAAATGGATATTGTTTGGAGTCGCCACCAAATTTTTAGGAAATTAGGAAAAACCAATTCGAAAAGGGTTCATTTAAAACGGCTAAATTTTAAAAGAAACCGAATCTAACCAAAGTATAGGTAAGGGTTCTGGTGATCCCCCGGGGAAGGTGTTAGGCACCCCTGTATTAAGGATCCGTAAAATACGGTTGACCTACGGGTTCTAATAGTATGCCTTTGTAGATATGAATTGTTTATAGTGAAAAAATTATTTCGGCGTATATTTCCGCCACAAAGAGTTTAGTCATTCATACAAAATATATCACATTTCAAGAAATGAAAGTGGTAAAAAAATTCCCAAAATTGGCGTTTTGGGTTTCGGACTAGAACACCTAGGTTAACTCCCGAAGGCCTTTAACCTAGGTAGAACACCACGTAAGCCCACCCTTTTAAGTTTTAAGTTTTTAAAGAGTTTTTATTTAAGTGTAGAAAATAGTTTAAGGCATACTTTTAGTGTCCATTTGTCAACTATATTTATTTTTTATCAATTTTAAACCAATTTTAGTCTTTTTTAGATAGTCCAAGTTTTTTAAAGTCAAATCAATCCACAAGTCTTAAATCTGTCCATAAGTCCACAAACAAGTCCACAAGTTCTTAAAATAATCATTTTAGTCCTCATATTTTTTTTTTAAAAAAATCTATCAGTTTTTGTCCAAGTTTGCGAAATAGTATTAATTTTAGGAGAATTGTATGAGTCATATCCTTTTTATTTGAGTCAATTTGTAATATTTTGAAAAGTCAAGTTTTGGCAACTCTTAAACTATAGATGCTCAAATTTGTAATACATGATATACTATTAGTATACTACTCAATTTTCTTCTCAAATTATATACGTGTCAAAGCTATAGTATACATGATATACCACTGGCATACTTTCTAAGATGAAGAGCAAAACCCTTTAAAGGGCATACCCTCTATATACACTTGCTATATGCCATATACACATTTGACATCAGCTCTAAATCAACACGCACAAATCACATAAAAGCTTCAAGTTTTTCCCAAAAATCCCCAGCATCTCAAAGTTAAGTATTAAACTGCCAGTCCAGGCAAAACAAGCAAGCAAAAGTTCTATCATGTACAACTTCAAAACTAGTTATCAATATACTTAAGATAGGAAAGTCACAGGAAAGTTCAACTGATGCAAAAGCTAAGAAAACAAGTAGCTTAGGCAGTAAAGAGATTGGTAATGCAGGGTCTATCAAGTGTCAATTCTCAGAAACAGCCATGGCATAACCAAAGAAGACATGACACTAGGCAACATCAACAATGGGGGGATAAAGGAGTAAGGTAGCACAAGATAAACAAGTAAAGGAGAAATGAGGGAAAAGGAACAGGGTAAAGGCTATGACTCTCACACTCAGAGTTCTAGTTCTTAAACTTTAGAGGAAATCAACAGTTAAAAGAGACATAGTACTAAATTATCCTATCAAGAGTTCATTTCAATTAATGGAGAGCTTTAAACAAATGCTAGGAGATCATCTTTAAACTATCCACTACCGATCAAGGGAGGTACAGAAACAGGTTTCAAGGTCCAAAGTCATTTTTGCATATTAGTCAAGGATAATGCACAAAAATAGCTCAATGCTGAAAGGGTAGTCAAGAAAGGTTCATGCTGCTGTCTTAGGTCACAAGGTGGTGTATTAGACATGACTTGATTCAAACAAGTAAGTAGGAGCAAGGAATCCCATATATGAACCTCAAAAACTCACAATTGAGTAGCAGGAATAAGTACAAATAAGCAGGTCCTATACTTAGATTTTTGAAGCAGTTTAGTCTTTATTTCCAGTCCATTCACCCTTAGCCCCTATGTGATCTATGCTATACAAGAAACCTCAGAAACTATGGTCTTATATTAATATAAGCTAGAAAGAGCAATTTTCATAGAAAACTACAAATAAATAGAGTACAAGAAAGCATCAGAAATGCAGATGCAAGATCAACCTATAAACTGTTCCCCAATCCCTCTTATTTCAATTTTGAGACAAAATCCAAGTTCTTTATAACTTCCTTATCCTTTATTCTTTTCCAGTTCCCAGAAATGAAGCCAACAAATGCACACAAAATCCAGGACACTTAGACTCTTCTAGGATCAAAATGGACTGCAAATCTCACAGTTTTCAGGTTTTAACCAACTTTCCACCTAGACAGTCTCAATTTCATCAAACGGGTTTAGGAAAGATCATTTTCTATCTTCATATACTTAGCAAAGTTCAGAAATGACAAGATAAGGCAAATAGGCAGACAAACATGTAACTAGTCTAATCTTTAAGCAAAGCAGGTAATGTCAAATGGCTTCCAGAAATTCATCCTCATATCACTCTTAAGTTAACTAATAGCAAAAATCATTTTTAGTTTCATTCATGTCAAAACAATGTGTCACAGAATCAAGTAACAGGTCTAAAGTTGTTTCTTCTAAACCAATGTTAATTTAAACAAGTTTAGGTCATATCACAGGTTTGTTGCTATTTTCCAGGCCTCTAAGTCCTGATTTTAGTCCATTCTTAAGTTACCAAGGTCACAAATAATCACTAAAAAGCATCTTAGTACATATCAAATCTTATAAAGCATTAACATGATCCCTAAATGAAGATTTATGCCAAGACTTATTCAGAATTTGCACACTGAAGTCCAAAACAAGCAGTAGGAGTCACACAAGGGTCTTATTAGGTTGCAAAAAGTGGTTTAGGACAAAATCAGACAAGTTCACAATAATCAGGGAGAATATAAATCTGTCTTAGGTGCAAACATATGTTAAATAGAGTCATATTAAGTCATAGATAATAGGAAAACTCACATAGGAACACTTATGAGTCCAAAGGAAACTAAACTGTGGCCATAAAAGGGTTATGATTCTATCCTTCGTCACAGAGATATTACACTTGGGCTAATCTACACAAGAAAGGTAGAATCAATACACACATAGGTCTAGAACTTATAAACAAGAACAAGTATAGACAAATAAGTACTCTATTAGTTCATAAAACAACTTGTGGTTTCAGTTTCTTTAGAATGATGCTAGGTCAACAATGTTCCAATCCTAATCAACTCACAGCACAGTTTTAGAAAGAGAAATTTAGCTGCTACCAAGTCTATTTTTTTTTTAACTCTCTATATTCAGTTTTAAACCTTTTGTACTCCTACTTATCTTAACAACAAGAACACATGAAATCTACACTTAAATTTCAAACAGAGACATGGACAATTTTCATAATGAGCTAAGTGAGGGACCAGTAAACAAAAGGAGACAAGCCATTCCAAGCTAATGCTTATACTAAATAGTTTAGGAAAGAATCAACTTCTTTATCTTCCCTTTTGGACACTTTCAATTAATCAACACACATAGGTTTAGGAATAAGCTCCAAGATTTCAAAACTCTACTCAACAAGAAAGTTTTTTGGGGAATTCAAACTACCTTTTCCAAAAATATTAGACTGCTTAAGGTGGTTCATGAACAATAAGATACATAAGATCAGTTTCAATTTCTATAGACTTCAGCTTGGGAAATTTGTAAAAAATTCAAGTTCTTTATAATGAAACCAAGTTTGAAGCCCTGTATTAGATTTTTAAAATCATTTAGATCAAGAACAATGCCAAACAAGCAACTAACAAAACTGATTCAGTCTGAAATAAACAAGGCAAGATCATCTTCATAGCATAATGAGCCGAAATTAGTGAAAACAAAGCTAGGTACCTAAATTTCTAATGAAACAGTACCAAGTTCTAACAAAAATCAACATAACAGAGCTAGAATCTTAAACAGACTACTATAACAAGACCAAATTCACAATACAATCAGTCATGTCTTATCTTTTGGTTTCCAGAAATCCAAAAAAATAAAGAGAACCTCAAACATGATTCAGATCAACTCTGTGCCATTATAGCTACTAAAACACTATCAAGACTATATTACCAACTAGACTAAGGCAAAAATGTGATCAAATCAATTAATCAAAGTCTCAAAGCACATATTTAAACAATAGGACAGTTATTAAAGCTCATATAAGTGCTAAAATAAAATAAGAGAATAGTGATATTACCTTTTTATAGGGCAACCAAAAGATTAAAAGGAAGGGTTGAATCACAAACCTCAAACACCAACACCCAAAAAACCTTAAACAACCCCTTTGTTCTTAAATTTTCCAAAGTAGTAATCGTATTTTGGTATAACATCAGTGCAGTACTATAATAATAGTACATTTTTAGGCAGTATAGTAGTAATATAATAGCAGGATAGGAAGATCAATGTGACAATCGAACCCTAGCTATTTATGAGGGAATTTTTTTGGATCAAAATTCGACCTCTTAAAATGTTTCAATCCTATTCTATTTATAGCATGATAATTTCAACCCTAGGGACAAAAATGACCCAAAAATGAAATCAGATTTCCCCCAATTCCACAAAAAAATTCGAATTTCAGTAAAGGACAACAAATTTGTACCAATTGTACCTTATCCAACAAAATTTCACATAAATCACGTAATCCAGCTAATAATCTAACTAATTGTACCCGAAAAAATACAAATAAAATCATAAAATACTAGGATAGTACACCTTGTCATCAATAAAACAAATTTATTAGATTCTAACGGTGCAATAGTACTAAAATCGTACCAAACAAGATAGAATCCCCCAACAATGGTACTCAAATCAGAAGGAATCTTTGGGAAATTACCCTAAGTTCCTCATTTAATGTAAATAGTGCACAAGTTGGCTAAGGGCTCAAGGCCCTGCCCATGACAACTATGCATATGAGAAACTCGAGCAAAATCCCCAAAATAATTCAAATTCGAGACCAACTGTTGAAGATTATATGAAATTAAACCTGAAAATGGTGAGAACTCGTAACAGGGAACAAAGCCTCTCAAAAATTCAGCGAAGAACAGCCGTGGATTGGCCTCGCAAATTAGAAATATTAGCTTTAGCCCGATATTGACATAGTTCCGGATGACATTTAAAAATGTGAAAAATGCGGTCAAAATGAGCCGTAATTAATATGTTGTTTAAATTAACAATTTTTCCAGACTAGACGGAGCGGGATGAAAGCGAATAACTCGTATTTCTCATATTTGTCAGTTTTTTCAGGAAATAATGATTAAAAGTCATTTTTGCAATTTTCTCGGGATTTTTAAAATTTTAAAAGTAGGAAGTGTCCTTACTCCATCTTTGACTCGGGAAATTTGAAAATTAAAATACGCATCTTATGAGGTGAAAATTAGGTGTCAACAGGGTATATTTCTACTATTTGTGTAACAACATGGGTATATTTACATCTTTTGTGTAACGACAAGATTATATATATACCACTTTTTTAATGAATGATATATCTCCTCTAAATTGCAAAGTTGAGGAATATATTTGCATCTTTTCCTTTTGATAAAATATGAATAATCAACATTTGCATTATGAGTGCGTAAGTTGCTACTTATGACCAATTTGAAGCTTAGTTTGGGAGATTAGGAGTTAGGAGAGAGCAAAACTAGGGGTGCTCATGATCCGGTTTGACTCAATTTTTGATTAAAATCAAACCAAATCAATTAAATATGTTTTTTTCTATATTCAAACCAAATCAAATCATTATAGTATAAATTCAATCGGTTTCATTTTTATCGGGTTTGTTCGGATTTTACGATTTTTAAGGAAGTATTTTATAATGCAAAGAAATTGATACAATTAAGGTTCAAAAAATGAAAATGAGTTACAATAACTATGGTGAAAACAGTATTACATTCACATCAATGCTAAAACATTCATTCCCTATCATTTAACTTCTTCTTTTGTTTAAAGACTCCAAGTTACGCACAAAGAATTTGTTGTTAACCTTGAATTACTGGATAGTCATGAATTAGATATAACCCCAGGCTTGAGAGAAAAGTAACTCCAAATTGGATCAAATATTTAAATCTACTCCTACACTTATGGAACCATTTTGTTTTTATTCCCTCTCCCAACAGCAGAGACATAACCGAAAATGCAAGCAAATACTATACAAATTTGTCTCATCATCTCTTTGTAAAAAAAATAAAAATAAAAATAAAGCCCTTAGCTTCATTCCCCTAAGAAAGTGAGGGAAATGGAATAAGATACCTCTCCTTAATTATGATATTGTTGTGGTGTCAATTGGTGCGAGTCCACTTTTTCTTCTGAACGTACGCCGTGTTTTTCTATTATTCTTTTAACATATTGTCTTGAATCATTTTTGTTTGGTAGAAAAATTATGTACATAATTTATAATTTTGTAATGTACCAAAAATATCAATTTCAGGATGAAGATGATTGGACCACGATATTCGCAAACTATGTTGTTAAACGTTTATTCTTTGTGCTATTCCATTGTGTTCAAAACAAAAAAATCAGAAAAGTATTCATCGAACAGGAATGAGTCAATAATTCTAATTCTCTCAGATGGCACTAAATAGCTTCTCCAGTATCCAAAGTTCCTCGATAAGGATCGGTTCCTCTTATGTTGCGATTGCTTCACCGAATCCTTTGAAGATCTTTTTGGACTTCTGATTCTGCAATGCATTCCTTATAACTCTATTGTAGTTGATTGTCTTCTGGATATATTGTTTTTAATCAACAAAACATCATCTTAAACTCACTACTATTATTGAGTTAACAACATCTCAACAATAAGCTAGTGATGTTCATGCATAGGTTTATGTAGATGCTCATGTTTATGTTTGTGAGACTGAGAGCCTATGTAGGTGTATGTGATAAATGAGATGAGAAAAGTCTCGTAGAAATTATCAAGTTGTGTATCATGTCAATAATGAGGCCGGCGAGGACTTTGGTTATGACATAAATTGGAAATCGAGTCATTTTAGAGTTGTGATGATTGTGGTGCCCTGGATGGCCTCACTGTTATTATTCTTGTGGCTCGCTGACAAGTTGTAAATTTTAGAAAGTCCTAAAAACGAAGGGAACTCTGCAAAAAAAATGGAAATTGGGAGAGTTAGTCAAATTTTAAGGTTCTAAGGCAGTTGGTGAATGACAAGGGGCCTAGTAGGGATTCTATACTTGAAAATAACTAAGTTTGATAGGTATCCACGTAAATGTTAGTAATTAATTTGGATCCTAAACGAGCTTAAGATAGGTATTTAAGTTATCTTTGAAGTTTGTAAGGATCATGAAAGTAAGAAGGCCTCGCGATAGGTGAACTTACCCAAGAGACCAATTGGAAGAGGTTCGGGTGGCAAGAGTTGAAGAAAAACACGAAAATGAATTAACTGAGAAGAAGACATCATTGGATGACAAAAAAGGTGCCTGCACCTGTGTCACGCCCCAAACCCGACCCTGGACGTAACAAGCATCTGATGCTCTAAACAACACTGGAAGCACCTTATGAATCAATAAACATCAAGTTCCTTTTTAATAATCTTTCATTACTTATTCCAACAAATTATAAATAGCTAATTGATCATGATCACAATTATGAAATAAAACAACGGAAGTCTAATATAAATGTAGTGTCATAAGAACGTAGCAACACCCAATGAGTCAAATAATGACTTCAACAACTACCCACAGTATTAACTTTTATCTAAGGAGCCTCTAAGATGATAGATAACAAATAGTATAACTTCGGCACGCAGCTCGCGCGCAAACTAAAAGCAATAAGTAAGATAGGGGTGTCCCATGAACAAGGGTGTTGGCTCACCAAAAAGTCTGAAAGTAGAAAACTCTCCTAGTTCGCACACATATTAGGAATTTGCTCCTCTATGTTACCTGACACACGATCAAAAATAACAATGGTATGCCTGAGTACTGAGTACTCAGTGAGTGCCTAAGGGGAAATAGTTAATACAACAAGATAAGATAGAAAAAAATTCAATAAAGCAGTATCTATGCAACAATTTAAAATCCAGAGTCAGAGTAAAACATCAAACTTAATAAAAATCATAAGAGAGAAACCAATAACAAAGAATACCCAAGTTTAACTCATTTACTGTTTACCACACCAAGTCTTTCACTTACGAATTTGAAATTATCAACAAGTCAACTTATGGATAACCAAAAAATCAATACATGCCAACTCATTGGCGAATAATCATTCAATACACAGGGGCTATTATCTCACGGATGCTAATCATCCTCTGGATGGCGCAACAATAGATGCACCGGGCTACACGCCTCGGAGGTCAATCATCCTCTAGACTAACACAATAATGCTCAAAGGCAATACGTTAGGGTCCATAACAGCTAATCGTCCTCTGGACTTGCACGGCTTGCCTATGCATGCCCAAACACAAGTCATGGCATATTAACAGAATCATCGAACATAGCTTATAGTCGAATTCATTTCTCAAGTCATCTTCTCGGAATAGAGGTATTTCAAGTCACAATAAATTTAGAAATTGATGTCCAAATTATTCATTCAAGTTCAAGAAACTCATTCAAGGAAAACATGTTTAAAGTTCCAAAATCTAGAGAAATAAGTTTAATCATCCATATTAGGGAAAAACATGTTCATCACGATACTATAATTTGTATAAGGTTCGATGCGGGCTTGACCCTACACGCGCATGACCTTGTTCAAATGTCATCTTTTATTTCGAAAATAAGTTCAACAAAGAACAACCACTAAACTAGGGTTTTCACTAGTACAAACAATCAAAGTAGAATTCTCAAACATCAATCATGCTTTCACAACATAAACGTACTTCAAAGAAGATTTCCAAAAAACTGACATACATCCAAAACATTTTTTTAAAGTAGGCATACCTTCCCGCTAAAAGCTAGGAAACGTATTTTTCTGAGGTTCAACAGTCACACTACAATTGATTTAGATGAGAAAGATTAGAACATTATACTTTTCTTTTGAATTCCCACCCTTTTTGAAAACTACAGTTTTTAAGCCAATTTCGTGTTCTTGCTTTCATGTGAATCACCAATGGATTCTAACGGTATATAGAAGATATATGGACCCAAAACAATCCCTATAACTATATGATAAGAAATGATGTGTTTTGATGACATGACAAACCCTAAGGAACCAAATACAATTAGGTTCATCTGTCTGAACTTAGTTAACCTGATGATATCTCATATGCTGCTTGTCTAACTTGTTTCTTGAAGGATCAGATACCTGCAGGAACTGATCATATATGAGAGACCAGATATGTTGATTCAGAAAGACCAGATGGGATCAGGTCTCTAGCCTGTTCAGCCAACAATGCAGCTGTAGATCTACTGACAGTGTATCCAGTACTTACAATGTGTTTAAAGAACGAATGAGGAACCAGGTTCCTCCAGATAAAGGTTCTGGTAACAGAAGCTGAAAGTCCAGATTCACAGCTATAAAGTGTGCGGCTGAAAAGTACAATGCAGTTGTACAGCAGTACCTCATCAAGGTCGAGTGATTAACGTTCAAGACTTCACGAGTGGTCATCTCTACTCTCTCTCTCTCTCTCTCTCTCTCTCTCTCTCTCTCTCTCTCTCTTTCCGTACATATGAAGACATCATCTTCCAAGAGAAGACTCATTCTTGCACAATCCAAAAATTGCTCCATACAAAGTGCAAGTCTCCACCTTTCAAGGTGTTCTTCAAGAACAGAGCCTCAGCAACCCAAAGGACCAGGTCCAGAACTGAAGATATTTTAAGTCCTTAGGTTGTTGAGTCTTTTTCTTTTGTTCTTAAAATGTAAGCCTACTCTTCCATAAAAAGAAGCTATTTGTAGGTGTTCTAAATTCTCAAGGTTGCTTCCACAAGCTCTTGAGTGGTACACTAGGCTAGAGTTAACTCAGTTGTATTAGTGTGTGGCTAGATTTAATCACTGTGGTGAATTCTCAAAGGGTGCCTTTGCGTGGTACACTAGGTTGGGGTGAGTCTAGGTGTATTCGTGAACTTGGCTAGGGGTAGTCAAATATGAGGATTGCATAAGCGTTATTGTAGGGTTGAGGGATTATGGGAGTTAATTCCTAGCTTACGATAGAGTTGTGACCTGAGTTTCTTAGTTAGTGGAGTTGAAATCCTACAGGGGTAGGTCATGATTTTTAATCCCTTGACCAATGAGTTTTCCACGTAAAAATATTGTGTTGATTTTCGTACTCAATTGCATAAGGGAACTGGTTGACGACCAAATTCCTCATATACTGTTTGGTGGACGCACAACATGTATTAATTGGTACCAGAGCATGTTCGCTCTAAAAGGTTAACACCTAGAGAGGATCTTCATCATGGCTAGTTCACCAAGCCTAGAAAAAGAAGAATCTATCACAAGACCACCAAGATCCAACAGAGAATATCATGGATGGGGGAAGGGGAAAAGGCATAACTTTTCATGGATGAGGATCTAAGCTGTGGGACATCATTTGTGATGAACCTTATGTTCCTATGAAAATTTGCGGGGGTGAATCTGGAACTGGTCAAAAGATTGAGAAGAAGCCAAGAGTTGATCGACCCAGTTTCCAGAAAGGGAAGAAGGTGCTGCCTACATGGACAAAAAAAATCTTAAACTCACATGTTCTATCTTTGCATGAGACCCAAGATACCTTCAGCTCCCAAATCAAATGAGTGAATCTGGTTGCAGGCTTGAGTGAGAAGAGGCAGCCAGAAGATACATAAAAAGAGACTGCCCAAAGCATACAACTGAGAGAATGGATGATTCCCCTCATTCAAGGAGCTTCAAATGGGAGTATGGTCTTGTGAAATAAAGCTAAACAGGAAGCACTTTGGAAGATAGGAGATGGGTTTGATCAAGCTCAACTTGTTGCCTTTCCTCAAATTTCCTCATGCTTGGCTATGTTAAGAGGAAAGGTACAATGTTAAAAGGTGTTCTTTGGTGACATCTAACTCACTCTTCTACCGTCACAGGTACACACGCATAACAGGGTCAGGACAGCACAAGCAGAAGTGACATTGCACATCTTAGAGTTCTTGCCTCTTTTTCAAAATTGTCAAGGGACCTGGTCTCTATGACTCAGGTTAGTAGTCTCTTCAATGCTTAATATATTTTCGAATTGTCTAGAATGCCACGTCAAAGCCTTTTTCGCTTCCTATTCCAAATTAAGCCCTTAAAATGTATGACCATCCTGGATCTCTTCATACTTTAAAAGAAAACCTCTCTTTCCTCAGATATTGCGAAATTCTTTCCCCATTGCTTAAATCTTAATCGTCTTTCTTACCTCGTTAGATCCTAAACCCCACCATATCTCTACCAGATCCCAAAAATAGTTTGACTCGGGTAAGCCCTTCTTCCATCGATCATTCTAGAATAATTAAAGGACTCTATGAGCCTTGTGCAGATCTTTTCCTTGATGACTCTAAACAAGGGAGAGAAACAGATCTAATATCATGGAAGGAGGAACTGAAACTGTTAAAGGGGTTGTAGAGGCCTTGAAGGCAAAAGAAAGTGGTGAGGGAGCTCAAAAGGGTATGATGACTAAGCTAATGAAAGGGAATAAACCTACTAGGGGAGAAATAGATGCAATCCGCAATGCATGCAATTCATTAGAAGAAAGGTATTTGTCACGAGTAATCCTTGTGGTAGTGCAGAAGAGACATCATGCACATCTGCTCCCTGCAAATCACAACGATCCTAACATGATAGACAAGGATGGAAACACCTTGCCAGATACTGTGATAGATACCAAGATGTGCCACCTTATAGAGCCTAATGTTTGCTAGTATAGCCACGCTAAAATTCGAAGTACTAGTCGTCCAGCTCATTAACCATGTACTGGTTGATGAGAACGGATCCGGCGTGGCTATGCCACATATGCAAGGTGTACACGTTCGGTCTCCATGAATCCACTAGCCTATTATGCATATTTGGTTGCATGTTGTGCACGATATTACATTGAAGATGATGTGGAAATCATGGAGAAATGAAAATGCTCAAGAAGGCAAAGGGACCAGGTCTCAGTGGTGCTATAAAGAAAGCTGAAAACCTCTGTATAGACCTATTAATCCTTAGTTCTTGAGCCCCTCTTAGTCCCCCTGAATATCTGACCCTTTATATTTTATCGCTTAATGGCTATGGAACTTATGACAGTTTAAGCATCATTTTTTTGTACTGACTAAGGCTACTATGTTTTTGATATGCTTAATCTAATCTAGGAAACTACCCTGACTTGTGCAATGATCTTAATACTTGTTGCTACTATTCTTGCTTATGTTGTGTTGCCCTAGTGGCCATGAGTTAATGCTACTGAACTTCTTTTTGGCTTATGCTACTTTTATTACTCTTTTCAATAATGCTAAAAGGGGGAATAAAATAAAGGGGTGCGAAAATGAGGAAGTATGGTGTGAGAGAGATAGTTTGTCATCATCAAAGAGGGGGGGAATGACTATATGTATGTTTTAATGATTGTCAAACCTGGTGGAACCAGAGAGAACGAGAAACCTGGTCCTCAATATGGCCTCTCCATACATCTCATACTCTCAAGAATATAATCGATATATGTGAAAGAGACATGTGTGAAAGATAAGGGGAACCATGAAAAAGGGAAAGAGGACTACAAGCTGGGCAAGTGAAGGGCTAATCCGCAGGAGGAACGAGTGGGAATCTGGTTCTCATGGGGAACTTTGTCTATGAGTTTATCATCATCAAAAAGGAAAAAATTGATATATCATGACATGTTTTGATGATTTGACAAACCTTACTCAAATAACTAGAAGACTACTATGTATCTCGAGGTCTGAGTCTTAAGGGGAACAAATGAGGTATCTGGGTAAGGGATCTGGTCCTTAGGGGCAATACAAAGGATGTCTCTTTGTCATCATCAAAAAGGGGAAAATTGATAAGAAATGACATGTTTTGATGACATGAAAAACCCTAATGAACCAGATACAATTAGGCTCATTTGTCTGAACTTAGTTAACCTGATGATATCTCATATGCTACTTGTCTAACTTGTTTCTTGAAGGATCAGATGCCTACAGAAACTTCTCATATATGAGAGACCATATATGTTGATTCAGAAGGACCACATGGGATCAGGTCTCCAGCCTACTCAGCCAACAATGCAGCTGTAAAGCTACTGACAGTGTATCTAGTACTTACAATGTGTTCGAAAAAACAGATAAGGAAGCAGGTTCCTCCAGATAAATTTTCTGGTCGCTGAAGCTGAAAGTCCAAATTCACAGTTGTAAAGTGAGCGGCTTAAAAGTACAATGCAGTTGTACAGCAGTAGCTCATCAAGGCCGAGTGATTAACGGTAATCTCTGCTCTCTCTCTCTCTCTCTCTCTCTCTCTCTCTATGCAGATAAAGACATCATCTTCCAAGCGAAGACTCATTCTTGCACAATCTGAAAATTACTCCATAAAAAGTGCAAGTCTCCACCTTTCAAGGTGTTCTTCAAGAACAGAGCCTCAGCAACCCAAAGGACCAGGTCCAGAACTGAAGATATTTTAGGTCCTTAGGTTGTTGAGTCTTTGTTCTTTGTGCTTAAAATTTAAGCCTACTCTTCCATAAAAAGAATCTATTTATAGGTGTTCTAAATTCTCAAGGTTGCTTCTACAAGCTCTTGAATGGTACACTAGGCTAGGGTTAGCTAAGTTGTATTAGTGTGTGGCTAGAGTCAGTCACTGTGGTGAATTCTCAAAGGGTGCCATTGAGTGGCACACTAGGCTGTGGTGAGTCTAGGTGTATTAGTGTGCTTGGCTAGGGTTAGTCAAGTGTGAGGATTGCATAAGTGTTATTGTAAGGGTAAGGGATTATACGAGTTAATTCCTAGCTTACGATAGAGTTGTAACCTGAGTTGCTCGGTTAGTGGAGTTGAAATCCTACAGCGGTAGGTCGTGGTTTTTAATTCCTTGAGCAAGGAGTTTTCCACGTAAAAATCTAATGTTGATTCTCGTACTGCATTGCATAAGGGAACTTGTACACGACCAGGTTCGTCATATACTGTTTGGTGGACCCACAGCATGTATCACTATACTTAAATTTCAAAATCTTCCCTCACAACGAATTCCCAACACTTTTCCTCTTCCACCGTTCTTGAATCGAATTTTCACAGTCTATGGAATAGGTGAGGTTTCTATTTTTAATCTTCGTTATATTAAGGTAAGAATCATAGGAATTGATGAAGAACTTACCTTAGATGTGTTGGGGAATCCTTATGGTTGTTTGGTCTCAAAAGGTCATCCTTCAAGGGTTTTCTACGAAGTTGGAATGTCTGATAAATGAAATTTTAATTTAAGTGTTGAATTTATAGGATAAGTCATTTTGGACCTAAAACTCACTGAACGAACTCTATAGCATGACCCTATCTCTCTTTGATCTTAGATCTACGAGCTCCTAGGTCCATTTTCACACTTAGTCAAAATTTTACGTTTTTCAACTTTGTCAACAACGTTCAGTAAAATGGGTATAAATCCTAGCACAGAGCTCTGTTTGAGCTCAAACTTATATGGATGGAAAGATATTTAAAAGATCTACAATTTTCATGTTTTGAGTTTTCTTATATTCCTAGTGTAACCACCTTAAAATTGGGTATAAGTCATAAATACAGCAGACTTAGACGATTTTAAGAACTCTTACGAACTTCACTATTTTGTTTGACTTCAAAACGACTATCTTTCACCCACATTTTATCTCAAAAGTGTAGGAGGGGCCTTATGCATCGTAAAGGGATCTTCCCCACATATTGAGGCGCATATGGAAGAAAAATCCAAGAGAAACTTTCTATTTTGGAATGCCATGGCAAATGTAGCCGCATATGGCATCTGCAAGGCGGTGGAATTTTCCCTCTATATATTTAAGCGGTGGAGGCCCCATTTTTCATTTTATTTCTACCCAACTGAGTATATACACCCCTACGAAGCTCTTCAATGGTTCATGAGTGATTAAAGAGTGAAACCAAAGGTGAAACAACTAAACTCATCATCGGGAACCCCATAGTGCTATTGAAATCGAGTTCTTGCTTGTTATTGCAGAATTAGGGATAATCCCAAGTTGAAGTAAGCCCAGGTGGGGACTGTTCTTGATGGTTAAGGTTGAGGTGTTATGAGTTGAGTTCACTGTGGTTGACAAGCGCTTGGTGTAAGGTATGTTAAAGCTACACCATTTCTTCACTTAGCATGTTCAAAGTGAAGCGAAATATAAACGAATGTTATTCCAAAATGACTCCACTCTTAGTAGTAAAGGGTGTCTATGTTATTCCTTTCTTTATAATGTTTAAGCATGTTACATATCAGATTCTAAGTCCCATTGAGGCACATGATGATAATGTTAATGCGCATGATGATTTCGGAGGCGTAACGACCTTACGTCACTCCAAAGGAAGTTCTAAGATCCTAAACGATTCCTTATGCCTTGTATACATTCATAAAGGTAAGACATAGCATTATATAAACATAAATATATAGTACATATGGAGACATTGTACTCTTATCTTACCACCGAGCCACGATCGGTTGGGCAGTTATGCATCTCTATTTATCACCTGGCTACGGCCGGTTGGGCAGACACGTATTTACCACCGGGCTACGGCCAGTTGGGTAGTTACGCATTTACTACCAAGCTACGGTCGATTCGAAAGCTATGCATTTATCACCGAGCAACGGCCGGTCAGGCAGTTACCACTGATCAGTTGGGTAGTTGGATGATTAAAGTTACGACATCGATGTAATGCCATATAATAACATTATAAGTTAAGTATGATCATTATACGTATCATGGCCCTTAGTGGCATTTTATAGCTTTAGGTTGATTTGTATCCCTTTTTTTTATTATGTCTTATTATTGTGTTTCATTTTTGTCTTACATACTCGGTAAATTATTTCGTACTGACGTCCCTTTGCCTGGGGAGACTGTGTTCATGCCCGCAGGTTCAGACAAATTGCCGGGAGGATCGCGCCCGTAAGATTTTCCGATAACTAGCTAGTATGGTAAGCTCCATATCATTCGGAGTTACCAGGTCCAGAGTTTTGTGTATATGCAGTATGGGTAGGTCGGGGCCCTTTCCCGACCATGTTACAGTTACACTCCTGTAGAGTCTTGTGGACTTATTTTGCCAGTACAGTATGTCAATATATAGGCGTTGTTAGCCCTTGTATATATCTCTTGTTGGGTTTTGCTGCTTCAGAGACGTATATTGGCCTAGTCGGCCAGGTAGTTGTTTATGTATGCGTTGGGATGATCCCATCTTCCCAAGCTAGTTTGGAGTACATTACAACTTAGGGCCTCGTCGGCCCTAGATATGATATTATATTTATAGATTAGCCTCCTTGGCCTAATTTGTCTTTCTATACATAGATTATGCGAGTCACAGCTTGGTTCACTCGGGCCTAGTAAGGCACCGGGTGCCAGTCATGCTTCACCTAGGTTGGGGTGTGACAGTTATGGCCTAAGATTTTTCAATAAACCTCAAGTTTTCAAATTTTCACTAAAGTTCCTTTGTATTGCAAGTTATCCCATCATAAAACTCTTCTCATACCCTAACAATAAGCATATGGTCCCATAGGGACTCCCACAACTACAACAAATAAGCCTAAGCATGAAATAAGGGACCTACGCCTTTAGTCTACATTATCGTACGAATTTGATAACCAAAAGGTTCAACACATATATGCTTCGACAAGGAGATAGACAATATATCAATCTAAACTTTACACTCCAAAAAGGAGGCTAATTCAACAACACATGATTCAAGCCTAATTTACGTTACTTCCAGTTCTCATCAAATTTGGAAAGAACAAGCATCCCTATAGTTTCCAATAAGAGGGAGTATCAACTATTCATATATTCTCCTTTCTTTATTTGAAGTTGCTCATTTAGATCTTAACTTTGTCTAACATAATATCTTTCCTCCCTTATCACTATACACACTCTCACATACCATATGCCTTTTAAATCGTACAAATTTTGAAATTACCAGGGGTATCTCCCCTAGATCTTGGCCATTGGCCTCTTTGTAAACCTTTATAAATCTAGTGACCTGCTCTCTAAGGCTAGATACGTTATGACACCTTGCCCTTTTGGTCTTGTTCTCTAATCTCTTTAGCACAACTATAGTCTCATTAGTCATAGCAAAAACAACTTTACTTTCTAAATATAATAAATATATGTATATGTATGTATAACTATTATTCGCACGTATGTGATTCCTCATATGGTTTCTTTGAGAAATTTATGACTACCTTCAACATATACTATCTTTAATGCATAATAGATCGGCCTTAAACTAAATAAACTAATATTCACAATACGATATAAGCATATTTCTCGACTTCATGACTTACCTGCAACATTATCGTCACTCTTAAAATGCAAGAATTTATTTAATCTTAGTTCGATCAAATCTCAACTCGAATCTTAAGGACACCATAAAATATACTTAGTGTCTTCTCACTTATTGCAACTCCAGAATACTAATTTAGAATCACATAGTAAATAAGCTTAGCATCTCGTTTTGCAACAACATTCCTCATTGGGCACACCATCTAACTCTTGTAATTCTTAAGGTTTCCTCTTTATCTAGTGTCTTAACCTTCATTCACTTATTCATCTTAAAACTCACATATTTCTTACTCACACCTTCACACATGACATAGATTATTGACTTGGGTTCTTGTATTCTCTATAGCAAACCTACTAGATCAAATTTAGTCTTTACCACTCTCATACTATCATTCTTCCACCAAGGTGATTATTTAAAGTTTCAACCTAATATTTAGTACGAAACATGGGCAGAAACGCAAATCCTTTTGAGCTAGTTGTTAAAGTATAATAAAAGAAACATTAGTCCATTGAGAGTCCATGACAAAAAGTAATTCATCCAAATCATAGGTCCATCTAATTGCAGCCTCAAATCAAAATTTCTTATATCAAAATCTATAACAACAATTTAAAGCCTAACACAAACTCCATCATCTTCTTAAGTCATTCTTCCCCAAGCGATTGTTTTCGAGTTTCAAGCCTAAAATATAGTTCTCCCACCAAACATCAAAATAGCACAGATCCTTTAACTAAATAAGAACATAACCTCAATGTACAATAATTCTTAATCTACTACGAGATGTCATAAAATTTCTCTTCATCCTAATCTCCAGTACACTAAACATATCACATCTTTATATGTCTCAACGCCATAAAATAGATAGATCCTTCTACTTAAGCCCGTAGAGAGCACAGTAACATCATAACACAATTCAGAAATATGCCTATGTCTGTCCCTGATCTAGTCACACCAACAAATTTACAAGTATATCAAAGCTTGAACCTTAAATCCTAAACTTCAAACATCGAAAGAGAACAAGCAAAAGAAGAAAGAATAAAATCCCCAAAGGATGTAGTCTAAAAGCACACTCTCTTTTCAAGATCTAATTATTTCTTATTCTTTTAATTATATACTTTAATCGCAACTAAATTCATAGCCCCACAAAAATTATAGAGTCCCCTTTCCATAATTCCAAAAGTATAGCGCAATACCTTTCAATTCCTAACTACTTTATCCTCTTATCATACCTTATACTAGATCTTCTTTATGATCACCACTATAATGACAGACCATCATAATATTTCACCTCATTTTCAAATATACTCTAAGTCTCGTAAATTCTTTACAACACTTTAATAAGTTCTAATAAAAAATAATTATATCACAAGAAAGTCTCAACACATATTCTAATAAACAATTAATTTAATGTAAGTAACCACTACCACTAATGTCATGTTATGATCCAGGTTCAAAATAGAATATATTGCAAAGTTCCTGAGTTGATCTCAAAAATAGAAATCTTGAGGAACTTACTGCTAATAAACTCTATGGTTCTCATTTGTTAAATAAAATATCATTAAATTCTCAAATGGTAGCTCCTATAATGTAAGGTAACAAGGAATGAGTATAAGTATTAATACCTTAAACTTTTGAATGTATCTCTTAAATATGCTTTTCTCTATTTGCAATACGAAATATCTCCAAATCACACTACCCCTTTGTCAATACCTAAGGACATAACTATCTCATTCTTCACCTAACAAATCAACGACACTCATCTACATACTTTCATCCATCACTATATCATATTTTGGCTACTATATCTCTTTTTCTTAGCAGAGGTTATGTCTGTCCCATTGAAAACTTTATCCATCTTAACAATTCTCGTAGGTCTACCAAGATTTCGGCAGAGTATTCCCCGTAATTAGAACTGTTATTTTTTCTATACACGTTTCAATTTATCAACAACTACACCCTATAATCACCATATATATACACTTACTATTGAATCCAAGCGACTTCGTACCGTCTATCACACTATACATTACGACCAATGTGCACTGCATACCACGATTGTTCACATAGTTAGTAGTTGCAGCACAAGTTTAAGCCATTTCCACGAGGCACGAGTATCCATAATGGCTAATCGTCCTCTAGACTAGCACAACTTGCCCATACGGGCCCAAACACAACCAAGCACAAGTCATCTTTTATTTCGAAAACAATTTCAACAAAGAAAAACCACCAAACTAGGGTTTTCACTAGTACAAACAATCAAAGTAGAATTCTTAAACATCAATCATGCTTTCACAACATAAACATACTTCAAAGAAGATTTCCCAAATATTGGTATACATCCAAAACGGATTTTTTTTTTTTTTTTAAAAGTAGACATACCTCAATGCCCACTAAAATCTAGCAAACGAGTTTTTTCGAGGTTCAACAATCACTATACAATCGATTTAGATGAGAAAGATTAGAATTTTATACTTTTCTTTTAAATTCCCACCCTTTTTGAAAACTAGGGTTTTTAAGTCAATTTTGTGTTCTTGCTTTCATGCGATTAACCCATGGATTCTAACGGTATATAGACGATCTATAAACCCAAAACAATCCCCATAACTATACTTAAATTTCATAAACTTACCTCACAACAAATTCTCAACAACGTTCATCTTCCACCGTTCTTGAATCGAATTTTCACAATCTATGGAATAGGTGAAGTTTCTAGTGTTAATCTTCATTAGATTAAGGTAAGAATCATAGTAATTGATCAACAACTTACCTTAGATGTGTTGGGGAAGCCTTAGGGTTGTTTGCTCTCAAAAAGTCGTCCTTCAAGGGGTTTCTACAAAGTTGGAATGTCTGATAAATGAAATGTCGAGTTAAGTGTTGAATTTATAGGATGGGGAATTTTGGACTTTACACTTTACTGAGCAAGGTCTATAGCATGACCCTATCTCGCTTTGAGCTTAGCTTAGCGAGCTCCTAGGTCCATTTTATATTTTGCCAATTTTTCTGAATTTTTTTATTTTGGGACCCTACACCTCACTGAGCGAGGTCTATAGCATGACCCTATCTCACTTTGAGCTTAGCTCAGCGAGCTCCTAGGTCCATTTTCACACTTAGTCAAAATTTCACGTTTTTCAGCTTTATCGACAGCGTTCGGTAAAATGGGCATAACTCCTAGGACAGAGCTCCATTTGAGCTTCACATTATACCTTTGGAAAGGTATTTCAAAGATCTATAACTTTCATGTTATGTGTTTTCTCATAGTCCTAGTGTAACTACCCAAAAAAATGGGCATCAGTTAGGAATACTACAGACTTAGATGATTTTAAGAACTCTTATGAACTTCACTATTTGGTTTGACTTCAAAACGACTATCTTTCACCCAAATTCGTCCCGAAAGGATTCATATAGCTAATATGTCACATCAACACTCATTATACACAATCACACCTAACCCGGATTTATGGAGTGTTACATAACCCGAACTTACGGAGTGTTACAGCCTGTATGGGCGCTGACTGTAGAGGGCAGGAACAAGTGTCACGATATATATTGTTGAATCACAAGAACACAAGTTGCAAGCTAGCAGGGGTAGTTTAGTCATTTCAGTGTAAAGTTAGTTATGTAACTAATCTTCCATTAGTTAGTTAACTAAGATTAGTTAGTTAGGAAGTTAAGAGCTAAGATAACTATATAAAGCTATGCTCATTCATTGTATAGATCAGATTTTCAATACAAAATTAAAGATCACACAATTTCTCTCTCTAGTTCATTTTCTTGCCTGATTATCTTTATGGTATCAGAGCATCTTGACTAACATTGCAGTCTCGAAAAGGTTCAAATCGTTAAAAATTCCGCAAAGATTCAAAAAAATTGAAATCAAATTTTGGAAATATTTCTAGATTTGTCACATTGTAAGAAATCTGCAATGGAATAATTAAAGAACAATCAAGGAGTGATCTCGATCAGAATCTCAACAATGGCAACATTGGAGTTTCTGCACAACCCATCAATGCTAACAATGGTAGAAATGGGCAAATTACGGGCAAAATGCTAGTTTTTGATTGAATTCTGGTCAAGGTATTGATTATAATCAGCTTCTATTCCTTAGCCCTATTGATATTACTGGAAATAGTATAATTTCTTTTTCAGTTAACTGAGATTGAAAACTACACTGTGTGGTATAGATCAATGAGGATCGCGCTGTTAGGAATGAATAAAATGGGGATGGTGGATGGTTCATGTAAGAAAGAAAGATTCAGATAATAACTAGCTTATCAATGAGAAAGGGTAAATGAAATAGTCCTTTCTTGGTTGATGAATTATGTTTCTCAGTCATTGTTGGGAGGGGTAGTGTTTGGTTCGAGTGCTCATGAAGTGTGGGAGGATCTTAAAGAAAGTTCAATAGGGTTGATGGCTCAAGAACTTTTAACCTCCATAAAGAGATTGCTACCCTAAATCAAGACTCTTCAACTATTACTGCATATTTTACTAGACTTTGTACACTAAGTTTGAAATTTCGGTTCCTTCACCAGCATGTAATTGTGATAAGTCTGAAGATTTTGTGCAAGTTTTACAAAGGCAGAAGTTATATCAATTTTATATGGTTCTCAATGATTCATATTTGCAAGCAAGAAGTCAATTCTTGTTGATGAATCCCCTTCCAAACATGAATCAAGATTATGCTATGATAGTTAGGAATGGGGGACAGAAAGCTGTTGGTTCCAATGTTAGTGTTCTTGAGATGAGTTCTATCTCAACCAGTGGTAATCCTGAAGCTGTTACAATGTATTCGAAGATTGGTGGTAATACCGGTGGTAATCAAAAACTCAAAAGGAACTTTAATACCAAATATAATGTCATTTGTGAATTTTGCAAATGCAAAGATGATCAACCCAAAGAAAGGTTTTACAAATTGGTGGGGTATCCACTTAATTGCAAGTCAAAGAAGAATCCATATGGTGGAAATGGTGCTGCATATATTGTGTTATTTGATAATCATGATAGTTTCAAATATGGAACAAATACTAATGTTGCAGCAGGTAGTCAATTCAGTTTTGCAAGAAATGTATCTCAAGGGTCTGGTGATAATGTAATGGCTCAGTTGCAGGGGTGCACATCCACTAAGGGTCAATATAATCGGATTATTCAAATGTTGAATCATGATCTTGCTATGAGTGGTAATGAATCTACTAATGCAGCAGGTGAGACTTTATTAGTTACAGAAAATAGTGAAGTTTGGATTATAGTCACAGGGGCTACAAATCATATGATCTCTATGATAGGAATGTTATCTAAAGAGTCTATAGTTGAGACAGATGATCCAAAAAGAGTATCATTAGCTAATGGTGATGTTGCATTAATTAAAAATACAGGTGCTAGTTCAATTTCAAGAAGAAGTGTAATTACAAATATATTTCATGTGCCATAATTCAAGTAAAATCTAGTGTATGTCAGCACGATCACCAGAGAGTTAGGCTTATCAGTCACATTCTTTCCTGTACTGGAAAAGTGACAGATTTATAAGGAAGAAGTAGGATTATACTTACTATTGAATAAGCTAACTACTGAGAATGACAAAGTATCACCATTTGCTGCTAAACAAACTTCAAGGGTACAAGAAGGAACTGGAGATTAGACATGTATCTTCTAATGTGTTGAATAAGGTACTAGATATAAGTAGACAAAGTGTTTGTAAGGAAGTAGACAAATGTGTAATTTGTCCATTTTGCTAAACAGACCAAAATTGTGTTTCCTACTAGTAGTGTTAAGACAATCAGTTGTTTTGATTTGATTCATGTAGATTTGTGGGGTCCTTACAAAACAACTACATATGATGAAAATAAATACTTTCTTACCATAGTGGATGATTTTACTAGTGGATGATTTTACTAGAATGATTTGGATCTTTCTATTGTAGCACAAATATGATGTTTGTATTCGAGCATTTCCTTTGTTCTATTAGAAATCAGTTTGACAAGAGAGTAAAAATTATAAGAACTGATAATGGAACTGAGTTTGTCAACGGTATATGTGATATTTTGTTCAATCAAATGGGGAATAATGCATCAAAAATCATGTGCTTATACCCCTTAGCAAAATGGAGTTGATGAGTGGAAGCACAGACATGTATTAGAAGTAACAAGAGCTATAAGATTTCAAGCTGAGATTCCCATTAAGTTCTGGGGTCATTGTGTGTTGGCAGCAATTTATCTGATCAATAGAGTTCCTAGCAGTGTATTAAAAAAATCAATCACCTTATGAAGACTGTATGGGAGAAAAACCTATGGTAACAAATCTGAGAGTACCAGGGTGCTTTTGTTTTGCAAAAGTATTGTCACAAACTGATAAACTAAAATCAAGATCAAAAGTGTTGTGTGTGTGTATATATAAAATATTTTTGCATGATATTTTCACTTAGTCACACTTTAAATGCCGACGCCACTCGCTAGTTTTACATACATCACTATTCATCATTGTTACACACTAATTTGCAGTTTTTTGTCCCATCCTTACCCTTATTCCGGATTTACCCAATGTTTTAGATCCTCTTAAGTTATATGTTACAGTTAAACACTTGTTAGTATGCCAATATTTTACAATGATCCCTCAGCGTCAGTTTAACTTATATATGGTTTTTATTAATATAATATTTGAATAAAAAAATCGTGTTAAGCAGCATTTTTCTATTTTATCCTCTGTCTCAACACACACACCCCCCCCCCCCCCAAAACCTTTGTACCCTCCGCTGTAAATCTCAAATATTTAAACTTAGTGCTTTAACTAATTATCTATCACAGAGATTTTGTAGCACTTACCAATGAGGTCCTATTGATTAGTATTTCACAAAAAAAATCAATTATAGACACTAATACAATTCGATCCGCTAGCTCTAGGTGAATGTATCCTAAAAAATGTATAATTTGTTTGATACTTTAAGAACAAGGACATTTTATCAAGAAAGTTAACCCATTACACTCGTACTACAATTCACAAACTTCATAGTACTACTTTACATAATTATGTTAATTATTCTATATATTATATTAAGCTTGTGTATAGTGACAAAGAGATAGAACATTCATTCAACTTTAGATGTGGTGGATTATCAGTATTTTTAGTTTGCATATATTTATAGGACTCTTTCTTTATTCTTAATTTTTTTTAGGTATTGAGGTTGACATTTTTTCCATTATGTAGTGGGAGGAAAAGGAAAATTTTATGGAAAATGGAGGGCCAACTGGAGGAATTAGTGTCCCCCAGATGATGGCTATTTACTAGATGACATGAATTATGCAATTTGGTGGGCTGGGCTACTAGATTAAACACTCATAATCAATGGTGGTCCCTCACTTTTTGGCTAAAGACAGAAAAAAATAATGATTTTAACATTACATTAAACTAGTTACATCTTTCCCTACTGCTTATAAATCTAATAATAAGGCTCTCAAAACCTAGTAACTATTTTACTGATTATTGATCTATTAAATACCATTATCTTCTCATGTAATGATCATTCTAACACGTTTGTTTATTAATGAATGGTCAATCAAGAATTGACCTATTTTCCCCCTTTGTACCTGCCAAGGTTTAAGATCCTGTGACAAAAATGCCTCAATAATCATAAAAATATAGTACTACTATTTAATATCTATTTTGTTCTATATATTCCAGGATCATTTTCTCTTACATTTTTCAATATGGTATTGGAGTAATTATAATTATCTGATGCTCGATTTAATTAATATTGGAACTTCTGAGAGGCAGTATTTATCTTAATTCACGTTTGACTGAATACTGGGTTGAAAGTTAATAGTATCTAATTTAATCCATAACGTATATTCCTTTGTGGCTGCAATCTCAATACTCATCACCTTTCCTCCACGTACATATGAAAATAAGTTAGACGTATTGATTTGTAAACTTTCTTTAACGTACCCTCAACATGTAGACACAAACTTTTCTACTGTTTCATTCAGAGCTACGAAAAATGAGTTATATTAGTGATGATAAAATAAAAATTATTTTGTAGATAAAATATACCTACAAAAACTATGTAAAATAGTACTCCAACCCGGGGGTGGAGGGAGGAAGGCCAAGGGCCCTTCAGCGGAAAATTAAACTGCTTATACATGGTTAAAATTATTTTATGTATATATGGTAGACGTTGAACCCCCTTTGACTTCTTCGTGTATGTATTTTTTCATATTTTGAACTCTCTTAGTGAAAATCCTGGCGCTGCCACTACTCCAACCGTTTGAAATCATGCGAAGGAATTCGGAGTACGGGAGTTAAAACATCTACTTCCTGATGAGAATTCAAGCATAGATCCTTCAAGACTTTTACAATAAAATTTCCTTCAAGATTTTAAAAATAAAATTTACACAGATCCTTCAATATTGATTCATCAACTTACTTTAATGTACCCTCACCTTAAGACGCAAACTCATGTACTGTTTCGCTTGCCTAAGCACTAACGAAGTACGAACTTAATTTACGTGTTATATCAATTATATAAATGAAAACGTTAAAAATGATTAAAAAGTAAATTTGATAGATGAAATACAATTACAAAGTTACATAGAATGTACTTTCTCTGTCACAATTTATATGAAGGGCCAAAACATCTAATTGTTTATGTGAATTTGTTGAGTTCTGACATTTGTGGAACTTTGGTCATCTTATATGGTTTTGAGCAATTTTCATCTCATAAGCTAACTTTTGGTGTTAAGTTAAATCAAGATTCATTTTTTATCTTGGTATGAGAGCCAGACTAAACTTAAATTACATAATTTACTCGATAGTAGGCCTCCTTTTTATGTTTTTTGACGCTCCAAATGTCCAGTTATTGACGTGCCGAGAGGAGGGGGTGAAGATGAGTGTTGAGTTCACACATTGGTAGGGATGTGGTACTTTGATCTCCTTATATGATTTTGAGCAATCCTCACCTCATGAGTTAGTTTTCTTTGGTAAAAACTTATAAGCATTAGGTGTTTACATAAAATCACTTTGCTTTTACATGATTAGTAATAAATTATGTAATTATGCACAATAATTAATCATTATTAAGTGATATAAAGTATGCAGAAGACACATGTCATATTATCATGGTTTGGTTTAACATCGGGTGCGGGTGAAAAAATTTGTTTTCGGAGTAAGTTAGACCCAATAAGGTTCATTTCTTATATAATATGAGCATAGATTCTTCAATATTTAAAAATAAAATTTACATAATTAAAAATTACATGAAAAATGCTACTCCCTCCATTTCAATTTATGTGAACCCATTTGACTGGGCACGACATTTAAGAAAAAGTGAAGACTTTTAAAACTTGTGGTTTAAAATAAGCCTTGAATATTTGTGTGGCTGTAAATCATTTCATAAAGTGAATTTATTTCCAAATTAGGAAAGAGATCATTCATTTTGGCACGGACTAAAAAGGAAATAGGTTCATATAAATTGAAACAGAGGGAGTACATGTTAAAATAATTACTACTCCCTCCGTCCCAATTTAAGTGTCTTGCTTTCCTTTTTGATATGTCCCAAAAAGAATGTTTTTTTCTATATTTAGTAAGTTGACAATTCAAACATCTTACATGGTAATTTTATAACCACAAGATTAAAAAAAAACATTTTAGTACATTATACACATCTTTAATGTAGGACCATAAGATTCAAAATCCCGTCTTTATTTCTTAAACTCCACGTCTAATTAAACTAAAACACTTCAATTGAGACGGAGGAAGTAATATTTTTAAAAAAGAAGTATAAGAAAGTCGTAGCCAAAGAAAATGATTGGCTTATGAGATAGTAACACTTTCACATGAGTTGAGACACAAAAGAGTATTGCTAGTGCAATCAAACATTTTAATACTACATCTGTTCTAATTTAAGTGTCTTACTTTCTTTTTTTTTATTTGTTTGAAAAAGGGTATTTCTTTTTATATTTAATGGGTTAACAATTCAAACATCTTATCAGACAAGTTTCAAAACACATTTTTAGGACCACAAAATTCAAAAATCTCTTTTTATTCTTTAAACGTTGTGCCTAGTCAAATTAAAATACTTAAATTGCTAAGGAGGGAGTATACAAATGCTATGTATAAATTAAGGAAAATTTACCTGCCATAGCTACCTCTAAGACTTATTTATGAATAATAACTACCTTATTTTTTATTTAATTTTTGTAGCTTTACTTTTTCAAAATTACATTTCATAACTGGTCCAGTAACTTTTAAAATACATGTACCTCTCTATTCTCATCTTCTTCAAACCCTAAAAAAATTCTCTCTCCTCTCTCCCCTTTCCCTCACTGTCGCCTCTCTCCCTCCCTTTCTCTATCTCCAGCCTCTCTTCTCCTTCCCCTCACGTACCCCTCCCTCGTTTCTCTATCTACACCACCCACGCCGCTGTCAACCACTACAAGAAAATGTCAAAATTGTGACAGACAAATCCGTCACAAATTCGTCACAAATCATCGATTGTGACGGATTTGTGATGGAATTATGGACGTCCCAGAACCCTTGGTCATAAAATCTTTGTGACGGATTTGAATTCTGTCACAAATATTTGTCACGGAATTGTCACAACCCAGTCCGTTACAATATAGAGCCTTGTATTTGACTTAAATTCCATCACAAAATTGAGACCGATGTTTGACGGCTTTCTCCGTCACAAAACAATGACAGAATAATTTCCGTGACAAATTTCTATATCTGGCACAACAATTGTAACTGAATATTTCGATACAAATAAATTGTGACAGAATCTTTGGTCACAAATTATTTGCCATGCAGCTTTATTGTGACATATTTAGTATAGATTATGACAAACTAAATAATAATTAAACAATACTTTTGAATTTGACAATATTATTCAATATATATAGTAAATTAGCTAAAAGCATAAAATATAACTAACCACCAAAATATGACAAACATAATATTAAATTTATAATACAAAAACTTACAGTTAAAACACGCAAATGCACAACTTCAATAAGCAAAAGTCTACAAAAATTTTAAACTTACAAAGCATCCAACTAACAAAAGTCTGACAACGTTGAAAACAACACTTAGAATATCCAACTAACCAAAGTTTAAAATGTTAAACACTTAAGTATTTGGTGAGTCCCTGTTAGGGAGAGTAGGACTATCAGATGAGCGAGAAGATAATCCCATCACGCTCATCATGTGAGACCATCGATCCTCCATAGACTTAAACCGATCCGAGACCTCCTTCTCTACGCGTTGTTGCACTTCCACCTCTACACGCTCCTGAAGAATCCTCTCTTGATTTTCTTTCATTCGCAACATCTCTTCCTCAAGTAATTTGATGCGCTCTTGATCAGCAGCACGATCAGTCACTATATTGCATGAAGTGGCAGAATTATAATCTTTATACATAGTCAAAGCTTGAGAGCCCAATCCATACACACGTCGTTTTTTCTCTCCACCCACAACATCCAAGTATATGCCATTTACATCGAGTTCTTGAACTTCTTGTGAATCATCTGATGAGCTTATAGCATCAGCCACCCTAGCCTCCATTTCATCCTGAAAATACCCAAATAATCAGCTACCAAACATCAAGCTTTCCACAAATAAGTACATATTACAAGAAAAATAACTACATCAGGAATATTTTGAAATACAATTTCACATGGAGGAGATGAAGACTTGCATCGTGGAGTCTATTCATATGGAAGATTTATGCCACTGGTTCATTAAGCCTACATGCATAGGAGCATATATGAAAATTTTAAAAATTGAATACTATGAGAATCAGCTATGGTACAAAAATCATTGTTGGTTTAAATGATATATGTGGAACTTTTAATATTAAAAGTGGTGGAGGATCAGGGAGCAGGATTCTTTATGGGATAAATTCACTAAGGCTAAGGACTCTGGGAAATTCTCATATTTAGAAAACATTGGCACAAACTAGAAGTAAATCTGAGCACAATATAATCTGGAACATCCATAATGGAAATTGTAGTTTTTTTGTGGAATAATTGGACAAACTTTGATTCAATTGCCACCTATTATTTTGATTAAAGATACACCATCAAGATTTTGGTTAAAAAATCTTCAACAATAAAGATTGGGACATCAAGAAGATAAACACAATCATTCTCAATTGGCTGGTCCAACGAATTTCATATATGAAGATTAGTTCTAACAGGAGGATTAACTTCCTCTATTGGAATGCATCCAGTGATGGTGTATTCACAAACAGCAGTTCCTGGAATAGCATTAGAGACAACAGAAAGCCAGACTCTTTGATCAAAAGAGTTTGGCATAATAGTATTCCTTTTAAAGTCTCTTTTGTCTCTTGGAGATTGCTTAAGACTAAATTACCTTTTAATGATGTGATATGCAAGGATCAAAACAGAAGCCTACAAGATTGTCTTTGTTGCAACACTCCTCTGCCTGAGACCATCAAACATGTCTCCATAGACAGTGAACCAGCACAGTTCTTGTGGAAATTCTTTGGTCATCCTTTAGGAATTAAATACCAAAACAAACTAGCAATAAACTTCTTACATGACAGGAGGCACACTCCAAACACACGGGGTTGAAGGCTAGAATGGGGCACAAGTTCTGCACATATACAGCATTAATGAACTATAGCAAACTAGAGTCCTGATGGTTACTGGTGTTACTCAACTAAAGGAGCAAATATGGTTGGAGTTGATTGCTTGTGTGGAAAGGAGGAAGTGTTTCTACTATCATGTTCCAGTCCTATGGAAGGAGAAATTGGTGGTATTTTATTCTAACTCTATTTTCTTTTTTTTTTCCAGGTATTTATGCAAGGAAATTTACATACAACACAAGTGGTGGAATTCTGAAACTTTGCTTATACCACTGGTTCTTCTGGAAATGATGTGGTCCAACCTTTCTTAAGTCTCTATTTAAGTGTCCTGGTCTTTTAAAAATGTTATGATAATCTTATCAGATATAGAATGTCCTAATTTTTTCTTCTTCTAAATTTAGTTGCTTCTCATGATTTACTCAAGCTGCACTTTCAAGAAAAAATGAATTTAATTCCTCTCATCACATGATTTTGGTTCGACCAGGACTGAAGTTGCTATTTGAGTTTGCTACTTCAACATGTATCACTGAAGTGTATGATTTCAATCTCCTCAAAGTTTTTTCATTTTCCAAATTGGATCCAAATTATTACTCGAAGTAATAATTAACATTTTAATTTGAGATTCAGTATAGCATTCCTCGATTTCTTTGATCATCTGAACAAACAGATTTGTTCAGGGAATTCCTAACTACGACCAAAAACCGAGCAAAAACAGATTGATTAACTCTTATATAATCTGCATTTCACATCTCCAATTACCTATCACCTATTCCCTATTCACTCTTTTTCTCAAATACAAGTCTTCTTAGGTTATCAAATGTGGAAATGAGGGAGCTGTTACTTTTGAGAGTAAGCCAAAGTAACAGCACTCGTGGTGGAATCAAGAATCTAAACCTTCAAGTTTGTGACAGTCTTCCTAATTTGAAGACTATAGGTCCAGATTTAAAGAGACATAGGCATATGTCCTCAGAGCTGTGTGCTTTTTCCAGATCAGAATGCCTTTTGTCTGGAACAGACACTAAAGCGGTCTCCTCTATTTCAGCCAAAACTATAAGGTCTTATAACACATCAGCAACTGGCCATTCTACTTATCATCTGCCAAAAGCAGTGCAACTTTCAAAGCTACAATAGTGTTGTATCAAAATTCACTCAATTATCGCAATTCAAAGTGAACTTCTACCAAACTCTATTTATGCGATCCATGGGAGCTTGAGATGTGACAAATCTTTTTTCCTTTGTTTTTTTTTCTTCCAAGGCTTTAAGGATAAGAATCTTTGTTAGATACTGAGCATTCTTGCCAGGCATCTAAATGTGAAAGTACTAACAGCCATGAGCCATCCATAAAGGCAGATAGGAGAGAGTATATTTGTGGACAGAATAAGAGAACAACAAACTGCACATGAACTTGACAACTCCTACTCTCTTAGAACAATCACGTATCACTTTCCCAGTATTTTATCTTCCACAAGAACTAAGGTAGGACTTGAAAAACACAATGATAAACTTTTAACTGATGAGGCAAAAGAAAATAACATGACTTTCTGATGGTTTAGTACATAAAGGAACATGTCAAGGCACCAGGACAAAACAAATTAAGTTATATAGGCTGATGTCCAAGCTGAAGTCCCTTATCACCACATATTGTATCCTATTGATCCTACATATATGAAATCATGTGGTACAATTCAGGATGCTACATGGTAAGACACACATGACAAATGGGAAGGACAACAAAGACTGGTGCAGCAGTTGGACTGAAGAATGTGCAGGATCAACTTGCTGGTTTGCAGAGATAGTAACTGGGAAGAAATACAAGGAAACCACCAAATGTCATAGGGTATCACAACAACAGAAAAGGCCATATATGCAAAAATCAGATTTTGCAGAGGATATTTGGCATTTCACCACTTCAAAAGAACACATCCTGATGTAAGGTCTTATAACACATCAGCAACTGGCCAGTCTACTTATCATCTGCCAAGAGCAGTGCAACTTTCAGAGCTACAATAGTGCTGTATCAAAATTCACTCAATTATCGCAATTCAAGAGTGAACTTCTACGAAAATCTATTTATGCGATCCATGGGATCTTGAGATGTGACAAATCTTTTTTCCTTTGTTTTTTTTTCTTCCAAGGCTTTAGGGATAAGAATCTTTGTTAGATACTGAGCATTTTTGCCAGGCATCTAAATGTGAAAGTGCTAACAGCCATGGGCCATCCATAAAGGCAGATAGAAGAGAGCATATTTGTGGAGAGAATAAGAGAACAACAAACTGCACATGAACTTGACAACTCCTACTCTCCTAGAACAATCACGTATCACTTTACCAGTAATTTATCTTCCACAAGAACTAAGGTAGGACTTGAAAAACACAATGATAAACTTTTAACTGATGAGGCAAAAGAAAATAACATGACTTTCTGATGGTTTAGTACATAAAGGAACATGTCAAGGCACCAAGACAAAAAAATTTAAGTTATATAGGCTGATGTCCAAGCTGAAGTCTCTTATCACCACATATTGTATCCTCTTGATCCTACATATATGAAATCATGTGGTACAATTCAGGATGCTACATGGTAAGACACACATGACAAATGGGAAGGACAACAAAGACTGGTGTAGCAATTGGACTGAAGAATGTGCAGGATCAACTTGCTGGTTTGCAGAGATAGTAACTGGGAAGAAATACAAGGAAACCACCAGATGTCATAGGGTATCACAACAACAGAAAAGGCCATATATGCAAAAATCAGATTTTGCAGAGGATATATGGCATTTCACCACTTCACTGAACTATTGTTTTGGTCATTTCATGATCAAAATCTGGTCTTTACACTTAATTATGATGCAATTTTCAGATTTTTAGTTGTTTTTTAGCAAATAGGAGATGGTTTGAAAAGTTCTAAAGGCATCAGGGGATTATAAGGTACAATATGGACAAAAACTCATTCTGTCGCTGGTGTGCTGAGTCTGCTAAGATACAGGAAAATCTGCACAAAGGCTGCTCTTTTCTTGTGCAGATGGTTCAGGGAAAATATTGGCAATTTGGCTATATTGGTTGCAAACAGGTCGTGTAAACTAGTAACTAATCCCAAAACGGAAGTACTAAAAAAACTCATTGCAAAAATTAACCCAAAATTATAACCATTCTGCAGATCGTTAAGTTACAAAAGAAACTTACATTAATGCTCTTAGACTTGAGATCAACAAAGCTGCCATCCTTTCTTTTGTGCAGCTTCTTAAAGACATCCCATGAATTTGCAGGACGACGTAGGTCTATTGCCTGGAAAATAGAGTTTAATATTGAAGTACAAAATAAGGTTAGAGAATTACTCTACTAAAAAGTTGAATTTGATACCAATTTTATAGTATGCTCCACTGTTGATTTAGAACCACCAGTATGCTTGCTTGGACCAGTGCCTGGACCACCGGTCTCACTGTGGCGATACGAGATTTTTCCAGCCACTTGTCAGAGGCCCAATATGTCTTCCAGCTTTCCCATACATCTTCTGGAACAAAAGTAGGTCTGGGACGTTTTCGCCAACGGTGCAATTTCTTAAAGTATAAGGTGGATGCCACTTTACTCCAGGTGTGTTCGATTACGGTAGTCTCAGAAGGGTTCCACTGATATAATTTCTGGAAAAAAATTCGATCAGTGACATAAACACCATTTTTTTGAAGAAAAACAGGGCAGGGTAGATTCTAATAAGCCTTAAAAAACAGAAATTAGGCGGGGGACGAAGTTAATCACATATTCGACAGATTTAATCTTCACGAACTAGTAATTTTCCCTTTAATCAAAACAAGTAACTTTTTCCCTGATCAGAACAGTGACCTTTTTCTCTAAAAAAAAATAGTAACTTTTTTCTCTAATCAAAATAGTAACTTTTTTTCTCTAAAAAATAGTAACTTTTTTCTCTAAGTTTTTATATATAAGTTTTTAATGTAGAGAAATAATTACCACAAATTCATGCCAATAGAATTTACGAGTGGATTCACTAACATCCTTCCATGAGTACCAGTAGCATTTTGTCGTTCCTTGAATGTTTCTGTGATGCTCTTCGAAATAGAATGACCATTAGGAACAAACCTGAAACAAAATTGACAACAAATAAATAACACATTTCTTGATATTTATATTTTTAAAAACCTAAAACCATTTATACAAAAATAGATTTTCTAACTTTTCTCCTACAACTGAGATGACCAACTGACTAGATGTCGATGAGCCCCTAGTAGACCCAATAGAGATATCTGGAGTACTTGGAGTAGTAGGAGTACAAGGAACACCGGCAACTGATGATGGCGAATCACTCATAATCTTAAGTGTCAATTACCTATGCCTTGCACAACTTTGAATAAAAACAAAACAACTAATGAAATAATTCAGAACATGATAAAGTTTAACAACTGCAGCAACAAAGTTCTTGGAAAATAAAGCAACTAGCTTTCAAATTATATTAGTTCATTTTGTAGATACAAAATATTAGATGTCCAACACAAATTACAAGATATAAGGACATAATTAAAAAGTCAAAACTGCTTATAACGTACGATTACTTAAAGTTAAAACAATCTGAATTTTCTACAGTAACATTAGCTTGACTTACTGACCAAATTCATTAAAAGGTACATTCAAAACCAGACTCATTAAAACACACAAACTTTTAGTCACTTTCTTCTTCCTCTCCTTCCTCCTCCTCCACTTCCTCCTCCTCTTCATCCTCATCCTCATCCTCCTCCTCATCCTCGTCCTCTTCCTCTTCCTCTTCCTCATCAGCCTCCTCCATGTCAACGAGCACACGATTTGGATCATTCAGTGTTTGAAGTGTTTCATTTGCATTACAATCAATTTCATGCACTTGACTATCATCCTCTTGAAAAGCTGGATAGCTCAATGTATGAGGTTGCTCTGCTATGTTTGGAACATCTACAACTGAGCGTGCCTTTATCTTGCAAACAGCCAACCATTCATTCCCTGTCCTCTTTAGAGTAGGATATGTTTCAAGATACACCTGGGTAGCTTGCACAGCCATAATAAATGGTTCATATTTGTTAAAGGTCCTTCTCTTGTTAACATCAACAAGGTTATATTGTGGATGTACTCTTGTACCATGTTTTGGTGTTGGATCAAACCAAGAACATTTAAATAACAAAGTTCGCTTAAATGGTAATGCAGGATACTCTAACTGCAAAATCTCTACCAATCGACCATAGTAATCCATATCATCTGCACTGTGGCTAGAGCCCTTGATACATACACCACTATTCATTGTAGATCTACTTGAACTGTATTCTTCGGTGTGAAACTTGTAACCATTTATGACATATCCATTAAAGGGTTGAACCTTATGCAATGGCCCTTCTGCAAGATCCTTCATGATTTGATTGTTGATGCCGGATGAAGGATCTCGTGCCTATTGACATTATAAGTAATTAAGCATGCATATAGATTATATTTTATGGACAAAAAAGAATAATGTAAACCTATTAATACTTACGTATCTCTCAAACCAAAATGCAAACTCTGTTTCAAGTTTAGTATCAATCTCGCTATCTTGAATGTATGGTTGAATTTGTCTCAAGTTATCTTCATAAATTCTGAAGAAAGAAAGCTAATTTGATTTAACAATATCAAATGTAAGTGATATTGATATTTGAATCATGATTAACTTACTTTATATATGGTTTCACTTCATCACAATTCAACAGAATATATGTGCGAGCTGCATGATATTCTTTATCATCTAACCTCCTTTTTTTCTTCTTACCAAAACCCTTACCAGCATGCTTGAAAATAGAAAGCATTCCAGGATGGCCCTCTCCCACCCCACCATCATCTGAATTTCATGGCACTTTCCTATGCCTTGTCGAAATGTGCGACTCAAAAGAGTGCGCACAAAACGATGATGCTTCTTCAACCAGACATGCATTGCACATAGAACCTTCGACTCTATTCTTATTTTTGACATTATTCTTCAACCTTCGGAGATTCCTTCATACATTAAATAAGTATGTCAAATATGATATTTGGGTTCATTTACATATCTTATAATATATAATTAATTTGATTTACCTCTCATACGGATACATCCATCGGTATTGAACTGGGCCAGCTAAACGTGTTTCGTAAGCTAAATGGATAAGAAGATGTTCCATAGAATCCGAGAAGCTAAGAGGAAAAATACGTTCAAGCTTATTCAAGATGAGAGGAATATTTCTTTCTAATTGTCCCATCTGTTATTGTAGTAGAGGTGAGATCTTTAAAGAAAAGACTCAACTCTGCCAATGGTTGCCACACATTTTGTGGAAGCAGTTCTCGAAATGCAATAGGTATTAGGCGTTGCATAAACACATGACAATCATGACTCTTCATACCAAATAGTTTAAGCTTGTTCATGTCAACACATATTCCCATGTTAGACACATAACCATCAGGAAATCTCAACTCTTGCAACCACTTACAAAGCACTTCTTTTGCATTATCGTCTAACATATAACAAGCTTTTGGATACTTTTTGTTACTTTCATCCTGATGTAACTCTGGACGATGGCAAAGTAATTTCAAATCTGCTCTAGAATTTGCATTGTCCTTTGTTTTCCCCTTGACATTCATCAAGGTGTTAAAAATGTTATCGAACACATTCTTTTCTATGTGCATCACATCAAGGTTATGCCTAATAAGATTTGTCTTCCAGTAAGGCAAGTCCCAAAATATACTTCTTTTCTTCCAACCACAACCACTATTCTTTGAGATTCTTGCATTTATCGCATCAGAACCAAGTTCTGTGACTTTCATGAGCCCCAAATCTTCAATCTCCCTAAGTATTTGTAAACCCGATTGTTCAGTTGATACAACTTTATGTACAGTTTGGCCCTTCTTGAACCATTTTTTGTTCCTTCGCCACGGATGATCCGATGGTAAGAACTTTCTATGATTGTCAAACCATGAGACCTTTCTACCATTGGGTAGTGAAAAAGCATCTGAGTCTTCCTTGCAATAAGGACAAGCTAATTTTCCTGCTGTACTCCAACCCGACAACATTGAGTACGCTGGAAAATCACTTATTGTCCATATCAATGCAACTTTCATTTGAAAATTATTCTTACTTGAAACATCATATGTTTGGACTCCCTCCTCCCACAATTCTTTTAACTCATGAATGAGGGGTTGCAAGAAGACATCAACTTTTTGTTTTGGGTTTTTTGGACCAGGAATAATCACAGATAAAAACATGTAATCATCCTTCATGCACATCCAGGGTGGCAAATTATATGGCGTAACTATCACAGGCCAAGAATAATATGGTCTGCCTGATTGACCAAACGGTTGAAACCCATCAGTAGACAAACCCAATCTAACATTTCTTACTTCGGATGCAAAACATGGATATGCCTGATCAAAATGCTTCCAAGCAGGAGCGTCTGAGGGATGACGCATGAAACCATCCCTTTCATGCTCAGAATGCCATCTCATATGCTTTGCAGTAGCATTAGATGCATACAACCTTTGCAGATGCGGAGTCAAAGGAAATTAAGACATCTGCTTATAAGGAATATTAGTCTGCTGCTTGGAACGTCGATGTTTTGATCTCTTGAATCGAGGGTGAGCACAAAACTTGCAATTGACAAGTTCACTATCTTCACGCCAATAAATCATACAGCTATTTTTGCAACAGTCAATCTTCTCTACCGGCAAATCCAATCCTCGCATTAGCTTTTTGGTACTATAGAAGCTATCTGTCATTATGTTGTCAGTTGGCATCAATTCTGATAGAAATTGACATAACTCATCATACAACCTTTCAGAAAAATGATGTTCTGCCTTTAGAACGACAGATAATTGTGAATGTCTGTGTGGGTTTCCCGCCCAAATTTCCTGTTCTGACGCTTTGAGAAAATCATAAAGATGTTGTGCTGTTGGATTTGGGTCTTCTTCCAAGTTGCCATCATAAGAAGGCCCAACAACATCAAAAACCATAGACCAAAATGCATTATCAGACTGAGAATTCACAGTTTCACCCAAAGCTTCTCCTAGATGATCATTAAGCACGCTTGGATATGGATAACTTTCTCCATGGTGATACCAACAGTAATAACCCGGTACAAAGCCGAAAGTCCCAAGATGTGACATGACTGTAAACTCATCCAAAATGTTTTTATTGCGACACTTACGATGATTACAAGGACATCTTAACTTTCCACCATCCATGCATTGTGGATGTCTTTTAGCAAATGCAACGAAGTCCTCAACCCCATCAATAAACCTAGGATTTATAAATCCATCTTCCAATATTCTATCATACATCCACTCACGATTAGAATTATTCATATTGTGCTGTCTGACACAAAGACAAATACATGTTAGAGCTTAAATGATGATAAGTTGTTTCTGGCCGAAAAGGAAAATAATTTCACAAGATCCAAATATAATAAGAAAAGTCACAAGTTTTCTATTTAAATGAAAGCACTTTCAACGATTATATGTGTTAGCATGCAATAAAAGTTCCAACCAAAGCAAAAATACAAGGCCAATATGGAAATAAGGATTACCATTCACTATATAAATACGAAAAATACTTGAAATTGCGTACTTTTTTTTTATCTTTTCACTAGGAATATGCTTGACTTTTGCTTAAATGTTGAAGAACCTGATCCAAAAAAAGATAATAATAAAACCAAACATAATGGAAATAAGCATAGTGCATCCATACCACAATATTCACAAAATTCCAGTCTTTTCCAGACATTAAAAAAAACGCAGAAAAGGAATTCAACAGAAGTTTAACAATAAAGCAAAATGAGAACTGAGAAGACTGCGTATAATGGAAACCAATATAATGCATTCACACCAGAAAATATGAATAAAGTACAACCCATTTTCTACTCACACGACATAAACATCAAAATAATTGCAGTAAATGAGTTGAACATATGTTGATAAACTAAATATCAACAAAACTAAGCACAAACCCAACAAGCATTAGCTAAAGAACAAAAATGGTAGAAACCCAAATGAATAAAACACTAAATAATGAACCAAAAAGCTTAAAAATTACTTCAAACCCACTTCAGTAAAGGACCCAATTTAATAGTTTGATCAAGACCAAAGACCAATTTTAGCCTAAATCAGAGTTTTTTTAACTTAGATTAGAGGACCTAACAACAAAACCCAAAAATTATTCACTTTAGAAAACTTATTCAAGAAGAATGGATACAAATTGGAGTAAGAGTTAAAAGACCCAAAAGTTATTCATTATAGATGAACTAAACGGATGAAGTGAACAGAGAAAATACAAACCTGTGAAGTCTAGAAGTGTTGAAAATTCGCCATTGTTGCTTTGAAAGAGAAAATCACCATTGTTGTTTTGAAGGAGAAAAATAAATTCCTTTTTAGAGAGTTCTGCGGAAGTGAGAGAAAAAATAAAAGACTATCCATGTACGATAAAGGGGTTTGGGGTGGGAAAAACGAAAATATTGCGGGAAAATTAAAAAGTTGACCAAATTTTTCTTAAATTGTATCAGAAAAGATGTCAAGAACTAATTGTGACCGAAAATAGTTTGTCACAAAGTTAAGGATTTACTATTTTACGAAAAAGGGCCAAAATTGCCCCTGAACTTTGGGAAAGAGTTCATCCATACTCTTCGTTATACTTTAGGGTCAATTATACCCTTACTGTTATACTATGGGGTCAATTATACCCTTATGTCTAAGAGCTGCCACGTGGCATCATCCCAGCCCTTCAAAATTATTTTCCCCTCAAATAATTTTTTACCCACTAAAATAACCCAACCCGACCCGACTCGATTTTTTTTTTCCAACCAAAGTGATACGGACCCAACCCATTACCCCTTGGTTGGAAAAAAGAAAATCGGGTCGGGTCGGGTTATTTTAGTGGGTAAAAAATTATTTGAGGGCAAAAATAATTTTGAAGGGCTAGGATGATGCCACGTGGCAACTGTTAGACATAAGGATATAATTGACCCCATAGTATAACGGTAAGGGTATAATTGATCCTAAAGTATAACGAAAGGTATGAATGAACTATTTCCCAAAGTTCAGGGGTAATTTTGGCCCTTTTCCGACTATTTTATTATATTTTTACATTTTGTGACGGAAAGAATAATCTGTCACAAATTTAGTGACGGACTTGTGACAACATGTTGTCACATATTTTCATTTCTATAACTTTGTGACGGAAATTTTTTTGTCACAAAAATTATATTAAATATTTGTTACAATTCCGTCACAAATCCATCACTATCAGAATTTTTATAGAAAAAAATAAATAAAAAATTTCGTCTAGATAAGGTTAATTTGTCACAAATCCGTCAAAATTCCGTGACAATTTGTGACGGACTCATCCATCTCAAAAATTCCGTCACAATTTTGACATTTTCTTGTAGTGAACACCACCACCACCACTATTAAAAACTGCGCTTTTCTGTATCCTGTGCTCGATCCTCGTGATCTACGAGGATTTGAGGTGCTTTCGGTGTACCATCCAACCGATGAGGTGGTTAATTCTGCTAGCATCTAAGCTGCTAGCATGTGTGTTTTTAATTAATGGTCTGATTTATGAGTTGATTATTATATGATGTCCCTCATAGATAGATCTGGAGTACTATCATTTCTGTTTTTTTTTTTTTTTGTTGTTAGTAGTACTTTCTTGTATCCCCCTAACTGTTTGATCGCCTAGCTAATCAAGTGTGTCCCATTTGGGTGTCCCTTTGTCTCAACTTCAAGAAAAAGACATGACCCTATGAGGCCATCGGAGCCGCCACTACCACCGTCACTATTATTATCATCTCCATCTTCAAACTCGAAAAAAACCTTAAGGTTCTAGCTCTTCAGATCTGAACTCCATATGCTTCATGTATTAATGGTTTTTGGTGGTGGTTCGGTATTTTTTTTTGTGGTGGTTCGGTATTGTTTTTGGTGGTGGTTTTTGGTGGTGGTTCGGTATTGTTTTTGGAGTGGAGGAGGACAATGGTGGATCGAAGAAAGGCAGCGGAGGAAGGAGGAGGTTTTTTCCAGTTTGTTGTGGTGGTTCGGTAGGGTTTTTGGAGTGAAGTAGGATGGTGGATCGGAAAAAAGGCGGCGGAGGAAGGAGGAGGGTTTTTCCAGTTGTTGTGGTGGTTCGGTAAAGTTTGTGGTTGTGGTGTTTCAGTATATTTCTGTATATTTCAGTATATTTCGCTATATTTCAATATACTGTTTCAGTATATTTCAGTGTACTGTTTCAGTATATTTCACTATATTTCAATGTATTTCTAATTTACGACACAGTTTTCTGATACATTTCATTGTATTCCATTGTATAGACGCATACTGCAATTTTATATTTCTTAAACAATCAACCATATTTCATTGTATTCGAGTGTATATTTTTCTGTATTTGGAAGTATTTCTAAAAGTTTGGAATGGATTAATTTGGAGAGAGAAACGTGGGTTGTTATGGAACTTCAGTCGTTCTGTGATACATGGTTGACTTAATTTGACTTACCATTTAAAATGAAAGAAGAGAATATGTTCTATAAATACAGCCTATGTTTACTCTGCCAAACTTTGTATTTTAGTGTATTTCAAAAACACGAAATACAACCGAATACAACAAAAACCAGTAAAAAAATTTTGAATGGAGTAATTTTGATATAGAGACGTTAGGTGTAGTGGAACCTCATGAGGTTTGCATGAATCATGGAACCATTAATACAAATTACCATATAATTTGAAAAAGATTTTTATTGCCATAAATATAGCCTTTTTTTATTCAACAGTCACGCTGTATTTCACTGTATTTCGCTATATTTCACTGTATTTCAAAAACGCGAGATACAACTGACATACAGCCAAAAGCAGTTATGAATTGTAAATCTTCAACTTATAGTTATAGCTTATTAGAAGCTGTTAAAAGGTACTTATTTGTGTAAGTTTTACATAAATTAAACCCACGAGCATTAAACAACAAATATGATATAAAATTAATCTCATAATTAATGCTGGGATATACCAGCTAATACCGTGTACCAAACGACCCATTAGGAAAAAATAAGTTTGGGCCAAACAGGTACTAGCGGAATACAGATTCCTTATAAAGTTAATAGATATAGTAAAGAATTTAACCATTGCAGTAACATCTTACTAATATCCAAAACTGCCAGCTTTGCATGCAATGACTCTTATCAAATCTCTCTCTGACACACACACAGAGAGCAGCATAACAACTAGCAAGAGATGGAGATGAAGAACCTTTGAGAGTGAGTTGGATTTTTTTTTTTTTTTTTTGCTTTGTAAAGTAAGTTTTCTGTAGCAGCAATGACTGCAAAAATACAAAAAACCAAAACGAACTCTTATTCTTTGTAACAGCCACAAATTATCCTTTTTTCTCTTTCCTTTTCCTTTTCAAGAATTGGGTTTTAGTCATTTTCTTCAAACATTGTATTTTCTCAAATCTTTTACTGAATAGAAGAGAAAAAAAAAGAATCTTTCTTTAATTCAGTAAACTTAGTATTTGGGAGAATTAAGTTACTGTTATTACTAATCATGAAAGGGTTGAAGTTACCAAATTGGTTTGCTTTCTTCTGTGGCTGATATTGATTGAGTTGACCCCACTTGAGAATTTTGATTACATTTAAGAATACAAGTTAGTAATTAAAAAGAAAAAAAAATCAAATCTTTATTGGATATATACACTGTGTTCTTGAACTGTTTCATTTCCAATTTTGGCTTAAGGTGATTTTTGGCCTGAAAGAAACAGTAGTTCTTGGAATTTATTTGAGAGATGGCTTCAGTGATGGAAATTGATGAAGAAAATAATAATGAAAATAAAGGAGGGATGTGGGATTTAGAGCAAAAACTTGATCAGCCTATGGATGAGGAAGCTGGAAGGCTAAGAAATATGTATAGAGAAAAGGTAAGTTTGTACCTTTCTTTTTTCTGTGCATGAATTGATTCATCAGAAATGTCAAAGATACTTTTCTTTTTCTTTTTCTTTTTTGTTTGGACCATTTATTTATGTTTTCTTTACTTCTTTAGTGTTTCTTTTTCCTTTTTCCTTTTTTCTTTTTCTTTTAGAGGGGTCAAATCACTGCTGGATTAATTTGATTAATTGAACTTTAGATGTTAGTACTCAATAAGCTTTTGGATGGTTTGTTACATACTTGATTTTAATGCATGAATAATTTGCAGTCTCATAAAATATGTATGTAAAGAATTACATGAATTAGTTTATCTGTACTAGATGATTGGGTAGCTATTCCATTATACCTAGAGGAGATTTTAGATTGATAACAAATATCTGTGTGTGTGTCTGACAGTGGTGGTGGTGTTGGTTCACAAATACAATGTATGCATATGTAGTTAGGGGTCGTTTGGTTGTTGGTTAGAGTTATGCAGATATTAGTAATGTAGGGATTGGTTATGCAAGGTTTAGTTATTCATGTATTAATTATTCCATCTTCTATCTTGCATCAAATAATACATAGATTCCCTCATAACTTATGCATGTATTAGTTATGCGAGATTGTAAGTAGGTAACAAACACCGTACTTGATGTACTGAATTTTATACATAGCAACTAAAATGCTACCAAACGTGATATTAGTTATGCTGGTTTTAATACATGACTAGTTCACCTCTTAACCAGCAACCAAATGACCCCTCAGTCATGTATGCACTTGTTTAATTCATCTTTATGAACGCAATAGCCATGAATGATCAAAAGCAGATAATTGATATTGTACATCATCTGCAAACTTCATACTTGCATTTCTTCGAACGTGGTTATGAACCGGTGCTTGTTTGTAATTCCGTTGATCACAAAAATGAGTGACTTATGAACCATTTTAGTTCTGCTCATTGTTTAGCGAGTTGTCTGATTCACTTGTCTTAATTCAGAAATTCTCGACATTGTTGTTATTGCGGCTTGCTTATCAGAGTCTTGGAGTGGTGTATGGAGACCTTGGAACATCTCCCTTGTATGTCTACAATAATACATTTCCCCATGGAATCGAGGATACAGAAGATGTCATTGGAGCACTCTCATTAATTATATACTCTCTTACGCTTATCCCTCTCCTCAAGTATGTTTTCATAGTATGTAGAGCAAACGACAATGGCCAAGGTAAGCTGATTTTGCACTAAAAGTAAATCATCTGATTAATATATTGATACCTCATACCTCTGCATGCATGTCCTATAAAATTCTCCTTCGGGCAATTTAGTTTATGTGATTTGTTTCACAAAGCAATTCAAATATGGTTTTAAAATTTGTTTTGACAAGCAAAATGGTCATTTCTCCTTAAGTAATTTTGGTGATGGTGATGCTTCTCAGTTCCCACTCCTTTTCTTTTTAGTATCCATTGTAAGTAATGTTTCCATACTCTTCCTCTCCCCATTCATTTTCATGTCACCTAAGTTGGTATATGACAACAATCCACCTGTACTTACCTTCAGAAAGACTCCATTTTTTGCTTCACATAGATAGAATTAAGTGGAAAGAACTTCAAGAATGCTAGAGCATGACTGATATTCTCATTCGAGCATGACTGGTATTCTCATTCCCATCGCTTAAGTTTTCTGAATCTACAATAAATTTATACTGAAGTGGATGAGTTTTATACTATTTTGAGTAAATAGAAAGTTAATCAACAAAAAAGAAGACTTCTGATCTTGTTAGAGATTATACCCTACAGAAACACACCACATTCCAGGCACGCATTCTAACCTTGTCCACCATACCACTACCAGCAACAGCATAGTATCTGTCCATCCTTCTTGTCACCATAATCACAATATTTAATAGTTTAAACTCATTAGCAAAGATGTGGAAACACAGTGTTTCCCAAACCGCTCGAACAGTTTCTTGCCATCTGCCTCAATGCGACGAACAATATAAAGACAACTTAGTATGAGTCTTAGCCACTCAATACTACTTACATGCAACCCTGAAATTTCATCTCACGCCTCTCAAAATAAGGCACCATTGCTGAATTCTAAGGAGGTATAATAAGATTCATAACAAGAAATATGACACTTGATTATCTGTTCTAGAACTGTAATTAATAAAGTGGGTTAGCTATTGTTAACCTGGTACACCACAGCACATTTGTTCAGTCACTGCATCATTGAAGCATTCGAACTGCGCAATCGACAAATATCGATTTGTCGAGAAGGAAAAGGCTGTCTAGCATCCTGAAAGCAGTCTGCCCAATTCTTTTGTTTTAGTAACCAAGAAATCTCCGAGGCCAAGTTGTCACAATTCGAAACACGCTGGATAATGGGCCCGCTCCTCTACCTTTCTCCACTTAAATAGCATGCTTTTGTTTGTGGCAAAGCTCGTACTCGGGACGCGCGCCTAACCCACATATCACGCTCTGCGCTCTTACCGCTAGACCAAGCTTAGTCTAATTGGAGATATGAGCAGTCTATCCAGTTCTTTTGCCCTCAGCTTAGTCTAATTGGAGATGTTTCATCACAAGGATTTGTCTCTTGACGTCCTCTCAAATTAAAATGTTAAATGTGAACCGAATCTTCGAAAGTATGTGCCCTCTATTGCCACCAAATGATACCTTAAAACAACAAAGAGTACAAGTAAGAATCCAACTATGTTGGGGTGCTAAGCAACCATGCCTCCTAGATTGCATTATGTAGTCTTTGGTCTGCCTATCATTATCCATTAGGCTGACGCTAATCCTCCATTATACAAGAGAACCCGTACTGATACTGAATGGTCCATCAATAAGCTATTAAGCTATAAGTAGCTCATATTGCTATAAGGACAGAGTGGAACAATATGAAATAAGACAAAAGAGAGTTTATCTTTCATCAACATTAATGCCTTTGCTTAATGTTTTCTAGCTTGACAAAAATATGGGACTTGGATTGTTAATTTGATTATACTCAAAAATAACCTTCTTATGTGATTGTTTAGTAGATAGGAATGCTTTGCTGAATATTAATGCTATTTGTATGCACTGTTTTGTTTAGAAATTGTGGCTAGTTGTTTGCTGCAGTAAACCAATTCTCTAATTTGACAATATAGGCTTCACAAAGTAAAATTGAGCTTCATTTTCAAATCAAATGATAAGACTTTGTATGTGTTCATCAGATTTTGTCACATTTGGTTAAGGTAGTTACTGTCCATTTCTCTATGTTTTGATGAATTCCTCATTGTTGTGTAACTATAGTGAAACAAGAGATACATTTCTGATAATTACTTGGTATCTTATCAGTTATCTAATTGTAGCTGCTCTCTGCCAGAATCATCAGCTACACGTTCCTAATGCAAGAACTAGATAAATTAAAGAAGCACCGATATAAGTATTTTATGATGCACTAGGGTGGAAGAACTGAATTTACCATTTTCAGGTGGGACTTTTGCTCTTTATTCATTACTCTGTCGACATGCTAAGATAAATACAATTCCGAACCAACACCGAACTGATGAGGAGCTGACAACTTATAGTCGTACAACATTCCATGAGCATTCATTTGCTGCGAAAACAAAAAGATGGTTGGAGGCATATCCATTCAGGAAGAATGCACTTCTTATCCTTGTAGTTGTTGGCACCTGCATGGTAATCGGTGATGGAATTCTCACTCCTGCCATATCAGGTACACTAGTTTGAAGTTCATCTTATACTTGTCAGCTGTTACTGACTAAGTTGAAGTTCTTCATTAATTATCAAGTGAAGAACTCTACCTGATAACATTTCTCTTAGAAAACAATCTTATTAGCTGGTGTTAGATAAAACTCGATGATTAGAAACGACAATTGAATACATTTCTAGTAAGATTTTGTTTACTACCTGCTGATAGTTTTATTGTTGTTAGATGTTGAGTTCTCCCACATCAGTGGGATAAGTGGTCCTTGGTCTCCTTACATGGCTTGGGAAATCCTTCTCCCTTTGAGCTAGCTTTTGGGGTTGAGTTAGGGCCAAGATCCATTATTTACATTAGATTATATTGTTGACTATTTCTTAATCTTGCATTTTAATGATTAACAAAAAGTACTTTAGTTGCACTCGATAGAACCCTCTATTGCTAGCGTTGTACGTTTCCAGTAGCTATTCCCTTGTACATCCAAAGGTTCCAGTAGCTATTCCCTTGTACATCCAAACTCACCATTTGATGATGAAAATGCCATTTAAGTTGCCAAGAATCTAAATTATATGCTTCCCGATATCCATTTGTTTCCTCAAGCTTTTTTGAAATAGAATTTACATATTCAGAAAGTACATATATTGACAATTTAAATATTTAGACATATTCTTTAAAAAAAATTCCTCCATCTCAATTATGTGACGATCTTTGACTGGACAAGGAGTTTATGAGAGAAGAAAGATTTTTGAAACTTGCGGTCTTAAACATTCCATGAGATTTCTGTGGCAGTTCAAGCATGCCATTAAGGGTAAAATATGAAGTTTAAAGTTAAATTGTTTCCATATAAATTTGACATTCTTGCAATAGTGCCAATAAAATGGAACAGAGGGAGCAATAATTAAAGAAACAATTGTTTAATTCTCTAAATAGTGATAGTGTCATATGAAGCGGGACAAAGAGGCTATATACGTTTGTTGTTGCTTCTCCGGAAAAGCTTAATTTGAAGTTGTTAGTAGTACAAAATCCAAAGTTAAAAGGAGGGCTTCTCGTGGGAAGTGATTCTTGCTAGCACGGATGCTGAGGGCATGATAGGTTTTGAGGCATGTTGTGACCTAATGGGGGGCAGGAGTGTGGACGGATATAATGATATGGATTCGAGGACTTTTCAACTCATCAGGTCCACAGTTGGTAATTATAAGCATATCTCATTCTGGCTCGATGTATTTTTGGAAGAGAGGGGGGGGTTAACAAGGAAGAGTTCCAAGCTTATTTTCTATCATGGTCAATAAGCATGTCACAGTAGCCGAAACACTCAGAAAGAACAATAGACCAAAGTGTCCTGGGAAGTATCTTTGAGAAGACCCATCTCGGATTAGGAATGAGACGAGTTCAAGAGTTTCCTAACAAAGATCTATGGCCATCAGAGTTCATAGAATATGATAAAATGATGTTGAAAGGGGTAAACTATAGATGCTTTCGCAATAGAGGGAAGGAGGTTCGGATGGAAGTCAGTATAGAAGAAGAAAGCATCTAAGATAGTGATGATTTTCTCATGGTATTGACATGAAATGCATTCTCTCTTTGTTCCAGATGTTACTTTTGTGGTGAAGAGGGCGAGACGGTCATCTATTTTTACAATTTAGGATCACAATGCAGCTTTGGAGGATCTTTGTTAATCTTAGGGGCATTGTTTGGCTAATGCCAAATAGGATTACTAATCTACTCCATAGTTGGGAGGAGGCAGGAATAGGAGCCTCAGACAGAGATAGATGGAGGATTGTCCCAGCTTGCATTTGGTGGACAATATGGAAAGAGAGAAATTCAAGGTGCTTTGAAGACAGTAGTAGTGATGTAGAAAAGACCGAGCTGAATAGCATTAAACTATTTTGTTTTTGGTGCAAGCAGATTTACCTAGAGGAGACTCCATAATTGAAATCCTAGGCTCTTGTTAGATTTTCAGATTTTGGATCAGTTTTCTCACTTTTGCTGTAAATATGGCTTCAGTGCAAGCTATGCCCTGATTTAGGCCCCGTTTGTCCATAGATGCCAAAAAAAAAATTCACTTTTTTTTGGAATTTTGGAATTGGAGTTGGAGTTGGAGTTGTGTTTGGCCATAGTTTTTGAAATTGTACTTTTTGGTGAAATGTAGTTGTAAAAAAGTGAAACAAATTTGAAAAATAAGTTTTTTGAGTTTTTGGTATTCCGGAAGTTGTATTCGGAATTCTCATGGCCAAACGCTGATTCCGAAAAAAGTGAAAAAAAAATCCGGAATAAAGTGAATAATTCTTATGGCCAAACGGGGGCTTAGTCAATACACACCAATGTTACATTTTCAAAAAAAAAAAAAAAAAAGAGCATTTTTTTTATTTTAATAGGTAATTGCTTAACAGCAGATTACTAAGAGGAGATGATGTATGTTGAGTTGGTGTTGCATGTGTTAGTCACGTGGGAAAGACATGGACCACCTAGTACGGCATTGTAATTTTATTGCAGTTTATGGGCCTTACTATACTTTTATTTAATATAGCTTAGGTTACCTCTTAAACAGTGGGGAAATGCTAAGGCAAGTTCGAGGATTAGAAATAAAAGCAGCCTTTTTTGTGTGTATTTTAAGATTTTTTACTTCATTTGTGTTTTGGTGTAATGGAAAAATTCCTTTTTTTGTCGAACTAGTTGGATGGCATTTTGGAACTTCATGTCATGACTTTGTATGGGATGACACTTGTGTAGGTGTAATAATCAACTAAAAGATTTTTTATTTATCAAAGAAAAGTATACTTCTATTTTGCAACAAAATATTTATGCAGAATATATTTCTCAGTTCTTTCAGCTTCTGGTGGGATCAAGGTGGACCATCCGAAGATGAGTAATGGTACTACACTACCTTCCAAATACCTTTCTTTAGTGTCCTTGTTGATTTTGCTTACTTGTATTTCTTTAAGTTATTCATGACACTCTCACAAAGAAATTCATTTTTATGCTCGTTGCAGATGTAGTCGTGGTTGTTGCTGTCATTATATTAGTTGGTTTGTTTAGCTTACAGCATTATGGCACAGACAGAGTGGGTTGGCTGTTTGCTCCAATTGTGCTGCTTTGGTTTCTTTTAGTAGGAGGTATTGGTATCTTTAACATCTGGAAGTATGATAGCTCTGTTCTGCGGGCTTTTTCTCCTGTTTACATATATCGGTATTTTAGAAGGGGAAAAAGAGATGGTTGGACATCGCTGGGAGGGATCATGCTCAGCATTACAGGTTTTCTCCCTCTTTCCCATTTCCCTCTTTTCAAACATCTTTTATATGTGTTATTTGTCAATAGCTTATTAGAGCGCAAAGAGATGTGCTCCTACTTATAATTGCTTGGCTGGCAATTTCAGGAACGGAGGCACTTTTTGCTGATCTTGCTCATTTTCCACTGTCAGCGATACGGCTTGCTTTCACGGTTATTGTTTTCCCTTGCCTTCTTTTAGCTTATTCTGGACAAGCAGCATACCTCATGCAAAATAAGGATCACGTTGTTGATGCATTCTATCGATCTATTCCAGGTATTTCTTGCTCTCGAACGTTGATAATGTCAAAAGTGATTGTTTTTCCTTTTCAATCATGATAAAATGGATTAACATTGTGTTGACCCAAAAAGTCGTAATATCGAGAGCTCTGGTCTCTGAGAGCTGTGAGTGCAGATTGTAGTATCTTTTGCACAGTGCACATTCAGTAGACATTAAAGTAGCTTGTTACAACTTTATCTAATCATCGAGTTAGAGAACATATTCATTGGAGAGGAAATATAAGAGAAACAAAATGTGGGGTTGTCACGAGCAAGGTTGAGGCAGAAGAATGGTGATAGAGGAGAATCTGAAACTTGTTTTTCCTATAGGGACTCATCCAATTTCTTTTTAAATGATCTTTTACAAATATAGAATTCTTAAATTATGCACCAGTTACCTATTAAAGCTAAAAAGCAAACCTTCTCTTGTAATGGAAAATTAAGAGAGGAAGTTGTGCCTTGGGCCCAAAATTTATGGCTTATTGAAGGAACTATAGAGATTCCTTAGTGCCTTTTTTCCTTGAGAGTGGGCTTCTGATGATTGGTATTATGAGTTAGATAATGACCCTTATAGGTATGTTAATTGAGTCAACGGATTTGAACATCCCATTTTTTTCTTTCTAATGATTATCAGACACAGATGATTTTTTTTTTCCGTGTAACAAGACTTGAATACTATGAGTGAGGCTCGTCCACCGTTCTCCTATTTATTATTACTAACTTAACAAGCTCTAAGGATTCATTTTTCATGCGTTAGCTAGGACAGGATCTTTGAATATGGGGCGGTGGTTTGGCTCGGAAACATGTTCATAAATTCCTAAATAAGCTGATCATGTATCTCTGATATTGTTTGATCATTTACTATGTTAATAGTACAAACTGAGCCTCTTCTATTTACACACAAGTGTAACAAGTACTGATCAGGTTATACATCATGTTATAGTGTACAATCTCTATAACAGATTACCATTTCAGCCCTCCTTTGAAGAAAAAATAGGGAAACAAAGTAGATAAAGATATGGTAGTAGACTGGTAGTAAAAGGTGACATCAATTACTAAACTCGATCTTTTTTCGTGATGCAGAAAGCATATACTGGCCAGTTTTTATCATTGCAACTTTAGCTGCTATTGTTGCAAGTCAGGCGACCATATCTGCAACTTTTTCGATAATCAAGCAAGCTCTAGCACTTGGCTGTTTCCCGAGAGTAAAGGTTGTGCATACATCAAAGAAGTTCTTAGGGCAGATATATATTCCTGATATAAATTGGATTCTTATGGTTCTTTGCATTGCCGTTACTGCTGGATTTCAAAACCAAAGCCAAATTGGCAACGCTTATGGTGAGTTTTGCCTTGCATCTAATATTTCTTGATTCCTTTGGCGTTTTAAACATGCAAAGACAGATTCAAGTCTTGATAAGATTAAATTCCTGAAGGGACACTGCTCGAGTTATAAATCTATTTCAGTTTGTTTGTCTTCATTTATGGTCCTTATTAATGTTGTATAACTATTTCCGGCAATAGAGTTACATGCACTCGAGCAGATGCATGTTGATAATCTTCTTTATGGTGGTACTTAATCAGGTCATTGTAGATCACTTAAAGTTCTCCTCCTTGGTGCTGTCGCTGACATGTATGCTGAAGTTTTATGTTTATAAAATGAAGTCTGGAGTTCAATAATTGAATCCCACATAATAGAGTTTAGTACTAGCATGAGTTAATCAGTCGTCCATGGTTTAAGGTTCTTTTGTTTTCATTTGCATTTCAATTTAGAGGAGAGAAAGATGAAGTCTGTCTAATGGTTCAACAATAAAATGAAAGCAGCACATCAGTTTAAAGTTGTCCCAACAAAATCAAACCAGAAGGCGTGTCTTCTTGTAATTGGTTTCTTCATTACTGTTGACAACATATGAGAGCCTCACTTGTTGACATGGCATTTCTTGAACAGGCACAGCAGTTGTGATAGTCATGCTGGTGACGACATTGCTAATGACTTTGATAATGTTACTAGTTTGGCACTGCCATTGGGCTGTTGTCCTTCTCTTCACTGTCTTATCTCTGGTGGTTGAATGTACCTACTTCTCTGCAGTACTTTTTAAGATTGACCAGGGTGGTTGGGTTCCACTTGTGATTGCTGCAGCTTTTCTTCTCATCATGTATGTATGGCATTATGGAACAGTGAAACGTTATGAATTTGAGATGCATAGCAAGGTATCTATGGGATGGATTCTTGGGCTTGGCCCCAGTTTAGGGCTGGTACGTGTGCCAGGAATAGGACTCGTGTACACCGAGCTAGCTAGTGGAGTGCCTCACATCTTTTCTCATTTCATTACCAACCTACCTGCTATACACTCGGTTGTGGTATTTGTCTGTGTGAAGTACCTTCCTGTTTACACAGTTCCAGAAGATGAAAGATTCCTTGTGAAACGAATAGGACCGAAGAATTTCCACATGTTCCGGTGTGTTGCAAGGTATGGTTACAAAGACCTACATAAGAAGGATGATGACTTTGAGAAAAAGCTTTTTGATAATCTCTTTGTGTTTGTACGGCTGGATTCCATGATGGATGGCTGCTCAGACTCGGACGAGTACAGCTTATATGGACAGCAAACACAACAATCAAGAGATTATAATGGGAACTCATCTACTACAAATATTGAACTCAGTTACTCATCAATGGACTCGATAGCCCCTGTCAGATGTCATCCTCAGGGTAACAACACATTCACGTCATCAGGCCACGAGAGCAACCACACAGAAGTTGATGAATTGGAATTCTTAAATAGTTGTAGAGATGCTGGGGTTGTACACATACTTGGGAACACTGTAGTTAGAGCAAGAAGGGAATCCAGGTTTTATAAGAAACTTGCTATAGACTATATATATGCATTTCTTAGGAAAATATGCAGGGAAAATAGTGTTATCTTCAATGTACCTCATGAGAGCCTCTTGAATGTTGGACAGATCTTTTATGTGTAAATTATTTAGATGATCAATTCGAGATATTATGGACTTTGTTCAGATCTCACGCATCAAAGGATTATCGAATATGCATATAACTATCTTGATGATATCTTCTTACAATGATCAATATGTTCAGGTGTGGTAGATTGTAATTCAACAGTGGAAGCTTGCTTCAAGTGGTTAAAGATTTTATTGTGTTTGAATAAGTGGACAAATAGAACCATTAGATTCTATATATAGTTGATTCCAACTTTTATTGTGCCAACTATTTTATTATTGCTTCTTCAAAGATGGATGCACAGAAGTATTTGTACAACTGGTTGCATTAAACGTAAACAAAATACGCCTTAAAAAAAGTGAAATCCTAAAATATACTTGCCTCGATGGGAACATAAAAGACAGCCAGTTTCCTAATTCAAATAATCTCTTGTAAACATCCATTTGCATTGTGAACTGGTGAACAAAACCTTCTCCTAATTTGCTTATACAAGCTGATACAATGAATATACTTTGTTACGAAAAGAATGTCCATAGTTTTTTGCAATTTTTCACTATATTCCCCTCTAAAATAATGGAGAAAAAGTGAGTTGCTCTTTTCCATTTTGCATTTGTATGACAAACAAAAAAAGGAACTATGTCCTCCCTTTAGTTGCCAAAAACGAGGCAAATTACAAAGACGAGAATAAATCACTTAAAACTTATAATATCACCAAGCATTTCAGAGGCCAAAGCTACATTTCCATTTATCATAGATACAAATTATGCTTTACAAATTGCAACATATAACTAGAATTTCATGTTTCCTGGGTATATATATAATGTCGCTCAATAGTTTTTCGACAATGTTGTTTCACACTCTGAAGGAGACCACTCTCCTCTCTCTGAATGATAAAGAATAAACAGAGTATACTTAGAAGAAACTCACGGATACCAAGGAAGAAGACGCCATACCATCACTTGGATTGCTGATTTTGTGCTGGATGAGCTTGACGTCCTGGTGGACAGGCGGCAGCCATGGCACGTAAGCGTCTGGCAACTTCAGTGAAAGATGGGCGGATGGCAGGATCTGGAGCCCAACACTGTTCCATAAGCATTCTCCACTCAGTATCACAGAAGCTTGGCACATGCGGTCTCAATGTGTTGTTGACGATACCACCTGCATTCAATACGAAGGATATAGGACTGCATTAATTTCCAAACTGGATCTGTGGTTCATACAGTTTCAACTTTTACATAAGATTAGATCACATTTTTAGGCCCGTCTTTTCATATCTCTACCGTAGCTTAGAACCAGTAAAAACTACAGGGAAGGACACCAACAAGGGGGATATTGCATGAGAATGAGTGGAACAGAATGAAAAAAGCAAAGAGAGAATTATAGGGAATAAAGAAGTGGGGTGGAGAGGAGTGGTTCTATTCTAGATTCCATCAATCAATCAACTACACTTTAACCCTAAACATAGTTGGGGTCAGCTACAAGAATCCTCTATCGCTCTATTCGAGCCCATTTCGCACCAATACATACTGTCTTTTCGGCCCACTTCAATTCTCAATTCATATACAATTTTTCTTGTATGTTCAAAGTTGCACCTAACATTCTAAGTGGGTTCCTAAGTAAAAGATTAGCGGGAATAGAAATAAACACTAAAAATAATAGAAGCATGTTAAGCTTCAATGTCTTTTATTATATTGGCACTTGCGGAATGCCCTACCAGATATAGTATAACATCAATTAAATAGTGGCTTGAGAAGACCCAAAGTTTTGATCACGAACTTCTAGATATTGATTATTTTATTTTGGAAGAATGTAGCTGCTTCAGAAATTAGAGGATAAAAATTGGAAGCAGCTTTATTGACCAAATATGTCTATACTGCTGTGCTTTACTTTCCAGTGAAAAAACAACCTCTGTTCCTTACTTCTAGAATGGACTCTTAACACTCCTGCTGATCCTTCATTAAGGCAGTACTTAGCAGGAAATATAGCATATAATAAGTAATTTGCATTGTGAGATGCAGACAGCAATGGCAGCACAAACTGCAAGGGAAATAGCAAGAGCAAGATGTTGGAAGGGATATAGTAAAATAAACCTATAATTGCTCCATAATGCATATTTGCATAAGGTTCCTCGCCAGTGAGGATTTCCCAAAGCACAATCCCAAAGGAGAAGACATCAACCTGCAAAGTTCAAAATTTGTCACTAGGAATGGCAACTAGTGCTGGGATTAGCTTTTTTTTCATGATTTGTTCTGTCTTAAAAGTGAAATTCCTGCTGATAAAGTTATGATGAAACAACATTTCAAAGGGAACATAGAAGTGTTGTAAGAAAATACATAAGCTTGAAGTTGGCAAAAAATTTATAACAACATGTTGAGATGATAAGCACTAAGCACCGCTGCCCCCAACACGAAGTGAAAAAAAAATGATATCTAAAATAGACTATAAGTTTTGCGTTCACATGTCAAAAGATTAACATTAAAAAAAAAAAAAAAAAAAAGGATCGAAAGCTTACCTTCTCAGAAACCTTATTACTGCCACCATTCAATAGCTCTGGAGCCATCCATGGAAGCGTTCCCCTGACACCACCAGTAACCAAGGTGTTTCTCTTAATCTTTGACAGTCCAAAATCAGCCACCTACACAGAACACAATTTTCCATTAGCTTGGGACTGATCCGTACACTTTACTTGATGAAGACTTTAACTTTCATGTTAAACTTGTAACTAGGTATAATGAGTGGCTATCAAAGTGACTAAAGAAGCTGTTTACAATTTGGGGTTAGAAACTCCTTTTATGCCTTTTAGAGCTAGTAATCCAGAAAAGACAATCTAGAAAGCATGCACACATGTTTATTAGGTACAAGTTCTCTTGTGGTATTCCACTTGTTGCTTGATTTTGGTCTAGAGATGAAATTCTTAATGATGGATGATTGTATCACGAATTGTGGCAATGATACCTTGGACCATGGCGGGATTTACTGCATTTTATATGTTTTGGATCTACTACTTTCGAAGGTATATTGGTTAGTAAGCTGATTATGTTCATCAGACTTGTATGCTATAGAAAGAAAAAGCATATTGTCACATTTCAGATCAAAACCAGCACATTCTTGCAAATGCAGAATCCATTGAAAAAATTCAAAAGCAGCACATTCTTGAAGGTTACCTTACAAATGGGTCGAGAAGGATCCTTTAAGTTGACAAGCAAATTGTCACATTTCATATCAAAATGCACAATATTCTTTGAGTGCAAATATTCCATTCCAAATGCGGCATCCATTGCAATTATGAGCCTCTTGCGACGATCAAGGTATCTGGGCAGTTCGAGTAGGGAGGACAATGTAATAAGTTTTCTTGAGCAAAAAGAGAACACAAAAAGAATAGTTTTAAGCATATTATCCAGTAACTGCACCTGTCCCTGCTAAGTAAAACATGTCTAAGAGAACCATTCACCATGAATTCTGCTACTGTGGCAAGAGTCCCTCCTGGCCCATCTTTCACTACACCATAAAATGCCACCACATTGGGATGATGAAGTTTTGAAAGAATTCCAGCTTCACGCCAAAACTCCACAGTCTGGAAATAGTTCCCAAGTTCTGTCATAAAATAGCTAGTGCAAAGAAAGCAGAAGCATGGCCAATGTATGTACTTAAAAGCTCTTACTTACCAGTTAAAAGAAAATGTATGTACTTAAAAGCTTCTACAAGTTTTATTTTTTTATAAAATTCTAGACTGCAATGAAACTCACTCCATATCTCTTTCTATACTGCGACAAAAACCATTTCAAGTATGTATAAAGTAACTTGGAATGATACAAAATATCAATTGGGTGTACAATTTAAGCTAAATCTCATAAACCAAGAGTCAACAAGAAAATACTTCACAGCTTCTACCATGATACAGACAGCGCAAACAATAACATGGTTTATAACTTTTTAGCTTCTGTTAGTTTAATTTTACAAACTTTGCAGTTCGAGAACAAACTCACCAATCTCTCCTGCTCTGATGAGCGACCTGTGAAACAGCTTTTTTTTATTCTCTTGATGGCAACATCAGTTCCTCTCCATTTTCCATGATATACGGTCCCAAATGTTCCAGAACCCAATTCCTTTAACTCTTCAAGATCTTCATTAGCGATAATCTATAATGGAATGGAAACAAGTTAACAACAAAGATTGACAGAATGATTATTGCAAATATCCATTAAAGCCCCAAATAGAAGAGATGTTTAATTAACTATAATCAATGCATGAGAAACGACTAATAAAAAGTAGGAAACACTTTCTATATATAAGCCAGATGCAAAAACGAAAAGCAATATGAATGACAAGCGCTCTCCTCCCCAACCAACCTCTGCTCCTCCCGCGGCACACACAATCAAAAAGAGAAAACAACAAAACTTAAAGCAAAAATGACTTCTACACTAAACAAGGCTTGATTAAAGCTACCTTTATTGCTTAAGAAAATGAAAGCATGGACAAGAAAACTATACTACCTTTTCTCTTGATTTAGGAAAAGTCTGCTTTTATATACACATGGGAGTTGCCTAGGACGAACAAGGGCACTTTGGGAATTTGAATTTAATTCAATTGTAAATACTGTGTTTGTGTGTACATTTTCTTAAGTTGACCCAAAAAAAGAGTTCTTTTAAGTAAATTCTATTCGTTTCCCAGATGCTTCAACTAACAAACACGTGTTGCATCTTCGTGAAGGCATGAACCCACCGCTCCACCAAAGCTGCACTTTTTCTTTTGTTTCTCCATCTGGGTCTCTTTCTTTGTTGGTTTTCTACCCTGCTGGGAATCAATAAAATGGACTCATTTTATTTAGATCTTGGATTTAAAAATCGAGTTTCACGTTCGAGGTGTCCCCAAAATCTGGTAATGCAGAGAAGGCGATAGGATAATTGCAGGTTCGGCGTCGTAGGGTCCGAATAGAGATTCCAACACTGATTTTCCTTTTCTTTTCTTTTTTTTTTTTTTTTTTTTTTGGATCAAGTAAGGAATATATTCATTAATAATGGAGAAAAGAACTTTCATATAGATGTATTACCTGTATACCAAAAAATAGAGAAACTACAAACTAAATTGTTCTCTAAAAAGACACTCATCCTTCAATACAAATAGGAACCTAATGGGTACACCAAAAAGAAATTAAGGATAAAAGGCTTATATGTACAAAACTAATTTCGTTTCCATCAAAAGCTCTCATATTTCTCTCTTTCCAAACCACCTACATAAGAGCTAACGGAGCAATACCCCACACCGTGTATCTTCTCTTCCGTCTTTCAAGGCCCAACTGAATAAAGCGTCCCTCACACTAACCGGCATGGTCCACAACAATTCGGACCATCGCAAAATTTCCCATCACAACTGTGAAGTTGTCTGGCAATGTAGGAGAAGGTGTCCTCTCCCAATTTTTTGCACATAAAGCACCAACTCCTATCTCCAGCTTCTGCTGCCCGGCTGCCCCCACACACCCCTACCAACCACCACCATCACCAAAAAAGAGAAGTGAACGGGAAAAGTGATGCCAGGGTCTCTTCCATGTACAACCCTACAGGGCGCCACTACTTGGCAATATCAACTAGACAGAATACAGACTGATGTATATATGGCATGCATGGCCTAAGCAAAATCTGTAACTACGTCCAGATCATCAAGAAGAAGAACAGAACCTTTCTCTATTTAATATAGGGAAAAAGCTCAAATATGCCATCGAACTTTCCGAAATGGCTCATTTATGCCATCGCCGTGACCGAAATGACTCATCCATGCCACCTGCCATAAACAACTCAAATGGCTGGTTTTCAATAAACAGATTTGACATTTGGCCTCCAAACAGAGGTCCACGTCTCCAAATTAAACCAGCCCAAATAAAATTAAAACCTGTCCCAAATAAAATTAAAACTCGACCCAGACCCACCCAGAACCCTTTTAACCCAAATTCCTATTCTTATTTCGCTCATCACATTATACGATCAAAACAAAACCCATTAGTAAGAAATGTTTATGATAAAAGGGGTATCCATCTTGTCAAGTGGAAAATTCTGACACTAAGCAAACAACAAGAAGGGATTGGTATAAAAAATCTTAGAAAGAAGAATCAGAGTTTACTTATGAAATGGCTCTGGAGGTACTCAAATGAAGATCAATCAGTTATGGAAGAAGGCGATTAAAGAAAAATTTGGGGAGGATGATGCGTGGAAAACCAAAGCTGTCAGCACTGTATATGGGGTTAGGGCTTGGAGGACTATCAGAAATCTTTGGAGTATCTTCAGCATTAATACCAGACTCAACGTTGGGAATGGGCAACATATTTCTTTATGGGAAGACAACCGGTTAGGTAATGGCTCTCTCCGGCACTTCTATCCAGATGTTTACATCCTAAATCAGCAGCAAAAGGCCAATATCAATGAGGTATGGAACAACCAAGGATGGGACCTTAGCTTCAGAAGACTTTTCAATGACTGAGAAATAGACAAATTCAGTGCCTTCCTCAGCACACTTAATCTCTTCAACGGAGTCTTACCTGAGCAAGATAAATTATGGCGGCTGAGAGAGACAAATCAGGAGTTTTTTCAGTCAAGACAGCTTACCTTTGGATTAATCACAACAACAATCTTCAGGTACAATGGCCTTGGAGACAAATTTGGAAGACAAACATACCATACAAGGTGGCATGCTTTGTTTGGTTGGTAGTAAAGAATGCTTGTTTAACACAAGACAGACTACAAAGAAGGGGAATACACCTTTGCTTTCTCTGTCACTTATGTGGACTGTATGCAGAAACAAACAGTCGCCTTTTTTGCATTGTAGGGTGACTACTCAACTGTGGGACATATTTCTTGCTAATATTGGTTTGAGTTGGGCAATGCCAGTTCATACATTAGGTATGATATCTAGTTGGAACAGAAGTGGAGAGACTAAAGCTCAAAGAAATATTGGAGTATGATCCCAGGATGCATATGGTGGACTATCTGGAAGGAAAGGAATTCAAGATGTTTTGATAACAAGCAACCCTATCCAGAAGACAAAGCTTAATTGTATTCGACTTTTGTATTTTTGGCGTAAAGAAAAGTACATAGATGACGCAGAGACACTCATACAATTTCTAGAGTCTCTTTTTTTTTTTTTTTTTTTTTTGATAAAGGTAACATCTTGTATTCATATCCAAAAGCAGCACCTGGAAGTGCTGAAGGGGTAATTACAAGCTCATAAAAAGAGCCATGGTGAAGCTGTCAAAAGCTAGTCTAAAACTAGTCTGCTATATCATTACAATTGGCCTATAAAATCTATCAAATCCCCTATATCCCCCAATAAGTTCTGTTTACACCAAAAATATAAGACACTAAGACAATTCATCCTAAATTTATGGATGGAGTTGCTTTTGTCTTCAAAAACTCTTAAATTTCTCTCTTTCCAAGCTATCCACCAAATGCAAGCAGGGATTAGCTGGAATCCCTGCCACCAGTTCTCTTCTCCATTTCTGTTGCCAATCCCTTGCCAACTGTTGAGTAGTTCAAAAGTAGTTTTAGGCATGACCCAACTAACACCAAGAATACAAAAGAACATGTACCACAGATTTGCAGTTGTCTTGCAATGAATGAAAAGGTGGTCGTTTGTTTCCACATCTAATCCACAAATTTCTAGAGTCTCTTTAGTTGCTAGTTTATTATTTTTGTGCAGCTTTTGCTAGACACCCCATAACTATGGCCTTCCACTGGCACTTTTGATTTCAATACAGTTTGTTATCATCTCAAAAAAAAAATGCGTATGTTAGATTGAAAATTAACTAATGCTCTAAAAGGATATGAATACCATCCATTAGCTACTTGTCCGACCATCCATTAGCTAGAAATACCAATCTTAATAATGTATATGAAATTATTGGTCAGATCCATTAGCTACTGCTCTAAAAGGATTCATCCAGTATGTGAAGTTTATAATTCTCACTTTGTACAGGATCATGCTTCTTTACTTCCCATTACGTTCAATCTAACATAGCTAAGGTTTTTTGTTTTGATCGTACAATGTGATGGGGGAAATAAGAATAGGGATTTGCATTAAAAGGATTCTGGGTGGGTCGGGTTTCAATTTTATTTGGGACAGGTTTTAATTTTACTTGGGCTGGTTTAATTTGGCGATCTGGACCTCTAATTGGAGGCCACGTGTCAAATCTGGTTTTTCGAAAACCAGCCATTTGAGTTGTTAACGGCAAGTGGCATGGATGAGCCATTTCAGACACGGCGATGACATAAATGAGCCCAACTATTAACGAGTGGCATATTTGAGTCTTTACCCTTTAATATATTTTGATTTAGCAAATGGAACGATTCAGAAAAATTATAAGTTGTTCATGAAACTTGTGCAAGTACATCGCGGACCTTAAAGTAGAAACTCAAAGCTTTTCTATATCTTGTACTTAATTGTGAAAAGATTCTTAGACTTGATATATACTTTGTAAGTATTTAGATTATTTTATTTTATTTTCCTAAAGGAACTTTTTAGTATAGAAATTCAAGGAATGAAAAGGGTAGGAAAGGAAAGGGTGATGTACTATAAGTAAATAATTAGTGGAGTAGCATAATTCATCTCGATCCCTCACTTCCTTCCAAAAGTTTAGTTCTCTTTTTGATTCACATGAATCTTTTATAACCTATATCCAACCACCAATTAAAAATACATATTCCAAGGTGAAACAGAAGATATTAAAAATTTACTAGCAAAAGTCCATGCTACCTGCAAGGAGCTGGGATCAAAGTCTCCAGGCGAGAGATTGGTAAGGGGAAAGCCAGCATTCTGAGCTCCTTGGTTCTCATCCTTCATGTTACATAAAAGGATTTACTTCAACATATTAGCACATGTTACTGAAAAACAATAATTTCAAATTGAAGCAAAATAATGCTGCTAGAAATCTGAACTGCTAAATACCTGATAGCCCGATTCAGGTATTTTCGAATTCAATTCAACATCATACTGCATAGTTTGAACGTCAGTGGATTGAGAAGGGTTGTACTCTGAAGGCAAATCCATGGTGTCTGGGACAACAATTTCAGGTAATGGTTGTTGGAACTCAGCTTCAGTATTGAGCTGAGGGTCCATATGATCTATCATTGGTCCATCACCCTTGAAAGGAGGATAACCATAATCCGTAGACACTCCATCATCAACATTTGCACGGGTAGAAGACAGACTAAGATGATCCTGATCCATCAAAGAGACATTTCTTCTAACAAACTCACCTTGAGCTATCTTTTGGAAAAAGGACCAGTGCTTTGGTTCATGGTTCTCCATATTCAAGCTCAAACCAGTTCCATCAGTGTGCAGTGGGGCAGGGACTGGTGAAGTATCCATAAGTTTGGCTTTGGAGAATATATCAGCGAGAAAATCACGGGGGAAGCGGTCATTAATGTCAAAAAGAATGCTCCCATGCTTAAGTGTGCCAACCGTAACAGAGGGCCTCCCTGTGGAAACGGCTTCTCCAACCTGACACTCTTTCTCAGCCAAAAATTGTATTTGCTCTGCTGCTTTATTTCCCTCGGCTCTATTTGCAGATGCATCACCACAATGAACCTCTGTCTGCTCGGAAGCAGACTCAGCCTGGACATTATTGCTTATGATATGATCACCTAGTCCAGATTTCACTTTCTCTGCATAAGTTGCTGCTTTCAACTCAGGCTTATAGAGATTTGCTTCGGACACTTCTCCACCACCCTTGGTATAAACTTCTCTGGCACTGACACTTAACTCCAGAGATTCCGGAAGTTTTACCCCTTTCTCTGCAGTAGCACTTTGATTAGCAGACAAAGATCTTCCAGAAGGTATAAAAAGCTCAGTCTGAGGAGCCACATTCCCATCGTTCAATTTATTAACTGATTCTATGATATACTGTGAGCCTTCAGAATGTGCATGGGTCATTATGAACTGTGAAGCAGCGGAATCATCAGATTTAGATAAACGATTGAGGCCCGACTGTTCCCTGGGTATCCATTCAGAACGAAAAGTCCGTTGAGGAATTGATGGTTGTTCATAACTAATGTCATGTGGATGTGCCCCTGAGTTCCCATAACCAGCATTTGAAGTTCTACCAGATCCAGAGAAGCCATCTTCAGTAAACCTATCAAGTTTTTCTTCCTGAACAGCTTCAGCAGACACTGAACTCTGCACTTGTTCCTGACTCTTTTCATCAATTTTAGATTGTATAACAGCATTTCCAGCAACTGCCACAGCAGTGAAGGTCGATACCTCTGTGGAATCATCCAGTGCATTTGAGGAGACAACTTTTTCGCATTCCAAAGGCCACATTTTTTCAGGCTCATTTATTTTCTGTGAAGAGCTTTCTATCTTTCTATTTCCCTTCTCATGTACTTCCTTCTCTCGAGGTAGATCTTTACTAAGTTCTAACATCTTGCGGGGAGAGTTATCTCTTTTCAGATCCACTACTGTAACATGTGTTTCTTGGTCATTCACCTGTGAGCTCTGATAAGACTGCTCGAGAGCCATGCCTTCTTTCCAATTCATGTAACCATGGGCCGAATTTACAAGAAAGTCATCTGTAAGTTGTGAAGAGTTGGGTGGATGATAACCATGGTTATACTGCACTTGCGTAGATGGAAGAACCAGGCTTCTGCCATCTACACCTGGGAAGTTGTCAACTGGTATGGAAGAGGGTAAAGGTTGCCATTCAGCGCCACCATGACGTACAGTTTGACCCAAGTATCTTGGTTGATTGGAGTCGAAGGTATGTGAAGAAATTGACACCCCTTCATGAGCGGATTGACTTGTTAGAGGCATGTCAATGACTGGATCAGAAGTATCAGCCCCTGCTACACGCCTAGCAACTTGACCATTCTCCCCAGCAATTGTTGCACTCAGAAACTCATCCAAGTTATTTTTTGAAGTGCTTGCAAGAGCAATGGAGTTTCTTCTTGAACCTAAGTCCATGCTATTGACAGCAATAACATACTGCATCTCTGAATCTTCTTCAACATTCTCCACACCAGCCAGAGAATCGTCCAAGTCACTGTAAGAAAAAAGAAATATCCGCAATTTTTGTGATCCATCACCTTCTAGTACATTACATTCCTCTATCATATTCTGCAAGTCTTCATCACAAGAAACTGACACTAATGCATCAAGATCCTCACCAGGAAGCTGATATTTTACTGTATGACAATTGTTAAATATTGTCAACAACTTTTGCCTGAGTTCCTCCCAAGAAATATCATTTCTTACACAGATGAGGTGCGTATCACCGCCGACATATCTAAGTTTCCCGTCACTTGGACGAGGCATAATTCTACCACCAAAACTGCAGAGAAACTTCAACTTTGTTGATGTACCAGATCTGGAAGACATATGGCTTTGAATCCCATGGATGTTGTTATTTCTTGATGAGGCTCTAGTTCCAGTTTGCACAGCTTGGTGGTTGCTTATCCTTTCATTTACAGACGTAGACCTCTCGTGATGTTGAACTCGAGTTTTTCCAACTGAGGCGGTCATGGAAATATCTGATCCACTTTCAGAACCTGCATGAGATTTTCCATGTCTGTCCTTCAGGTCCATATAAGAAGTTGCACCAGCAGTCCCCCCAGTAGCATGAGGAATGAGGTTCTGCTTTGGGTTAACTCTTTCGCGCATAAATTCCAGAGCAAACTCCTCGCCAGTCTGAATGGAATAGTTCATTACAGGCCTAGCTCCAACTGGTACAGCGAGATCAGGTGGTCTTATGTCTGTATTGATAGAACTGGATGGATCCTGGAAAAATCTCTGGTTTGAAGAACCAATGACCTGTGTTCTAGTGTCTATAGAACTATAACGAGCTTGTTCAAAGTTATTTTGCTGTCCCGTCATGCCCTTTCCAAAATCCCTATCCATTGTAATTGATTCTTAACATTCACCCCATAAGGAGACTTAATCACCATGGAACAGCAAGCAAGTAAGCACTTCCAATCTCAACAGCAAACTTTATTCTCAATAGGATGTTTTAAAAAGAAATGAGTAATAACTGATTTTATTTAGCTATCTCTTTTAGAATTTTTGATCGAGCAGTTAGGTAACAGAAGACCCTTGTAAATAGACAGATGTGCTATGGCTGACTCTTTTTCAGTTATCCTAACTGAGAACTTCTAATGGTGTACCTTGTGCTTGCCCTTTTTAGGTAAAAGCTGATCCTTGCGAAGAGCTACAACCTGCACACGAACATTTAGAGCCCGTTTGGATTAGCTGAAAAAAAGTGGCTTTTAAGCATAAGTTCTTAAAGTACTTTTAAGTGCTGAAAGTTATTTTATAAATAAGCAATTACGTGTTTGGATAAAAGTGCTTAAAGGGTTTTCACTTTTCAGAAGTAAAGGTGGTATTTTTATTAACAAAAAATATAAGGGATAAAAGGGTAAAGTTGTTGATCAAACCAAAATGGCTTTTAAGCCAAAAAAAAAAAATAAGGTGGGGTTGAGCAACTTCTTGATTTTGGCTTATTTTTTTTTTTTTGATTAAGCACCGGGTGTCCGGGTCTCTTTGAGCCCCGACTAATCCCGGGGGTGCACAGGCCCTCGGCAAGGAGTTTCCCGCAAGTGCACCACGGGTAATTCAGGGTTTTACCCCAGTCCAATGGCCCTCAGAAATTGTTTGCACCCAGTGGGTTTCGAACTTGAGACCTTGAAAGGGAGCACCCCAAGGCTCAAGCCAATTACCACCAGGCCAACCCCTGAGGGTTCTTTTTTTTTTTTTTTTTTTTTTTTTAAGCACTTTTTAACTTAATTTAAGTTGTTTCTATTTTTTCCAAACACCCAAATAAGTTAAAAATGGCTTATAAGCTGGTTTGACCAACTTATAAGCCAATCCAAACAGGCTCTTAGTATATCATCAGGATATGATTAACCAGATAAAGTTAAGGGTTGACATGTTACATGCCCTAAGCAAGGTAACATACGTAAAGATATCATTCAAAATGTAACTACCTTCCTAAAACTCCACCTCAAGGTTAAAACTTTATTCCATTTCATAAAAAGATGTCTTCAAAAGCGGCACGTCACACAATCCGGGACTGAACGCTTGTACCAAGCCAAGTTAAAAATACTCTAAGAGGATCATTAAATACAAACCAAGGAGAGAATACATAAGAATTAACTAATTATATTCATAATTCGTGATAAAAAAAGGTCAAGACACACATGTCATTCATATATGTTTGGTGCAAAGACCTTGTGCAGGTAAAAAAAATTCGGCCAAAAGTTCCTCACATACTTTAGTTTTCTTCCAAGAGGAGTTATTCTTTCCCTATCAAGATCGACTAACAGAAGAGTGTGGCTAATATGATAAAAGAACAAATTAGCCACACTTTTCCGGACCCTTTTTTTAACAAGCCAAAATTCAACTCCCAGCAAGACACACTAACCTCGGTGACCAAGAAAACTCTGGAGAAGAAGCAAGCTTCGATGCTCCCCAAGACAACATCAAAGGCAAGGCGGCCTTTCATTCCTTTGTTTTACTTTCCTCACTGTTAGTATCTTTTTCCGTGTCAGGAGTATTAGTATCTTTTTACCTTTGTTTATTCTTAGATCTCTAGTACTACCTGCTTGTTTCTTTCACTTTGTTTATGTTATTATCTTGCTGCTTTTACTGCATTTTCTTCTCTCCTATTGGAAACAACCTATCTACCATTTCAAAGGTAGGGGTAAGGTCTACGTACACTCTTCTACCCTCCCCAGACCGCACCTGGTGAGATTATACTGGGGATCTTCTTGTTGTTGTTTTACTTTCCTCACTCTTTCAACCTTCACAGCAACTAATTTCATTTTTTTTATGATTACTAAAGTTTGAACCTATGATCTCCGAAGAAAGTCAAAAATACGTCTCATAAGTGTCTTTATATAATGCTGAGCTACAAAATCTTTAGCATAACCTTACCTGTAATTGCATCTTCTTGATGCTTCTAATGAAATCAATTATTTCATCAACAAAAAAAATAAGTTTGATGTAAATGATCTGATCTAAACGTAGTTAATTAAACGATCAAGCTGGGGCAGAAAATCAACAAACAGATATCCAAAACCCAAATATTTCAGTTAAATCAAGCATACTATTTAAAATCCAAACTTAAAAAGAAATAGCGATTTGTATGATGATAAACAGTTTAATTACCGTAATAGATGGGAAGTTGTCATCACAAACATCTACATTTAATAGCAGAAGCAAATCGACGCATGGAACTGATAGATCTCTACAGGTTTGCCATAGTAAGAAAGAGTCAAATGTTGACTTGTTTTCTAGTTAAAGGGGACAAAGTTTTCTTTTCGTCCACTCAAAACACTTGCAGCCTATTTCACGCGCGGCAGGCTTATGTTACGGCTCTTATAAAAATAAATTTTTATTTTTATTTATCCACTTTAACATAATAAGATAAACATAAAATAAAAATTCTTATTTTATCCTTAGTATTAATTATTCATTTCTGAATTATTTTCCAAGTCTACTGAAACTATACACCAATTAATATGATATTATGATAAAATATATACCTCATTTATTAATTCGTCGTACAAAGTCAAAAGTATATAAGTAAAAGTGAACAGACGCAGTGAATGTTTTGTGAGAAAGGGTCAAAATGCCCTTGAACTAGGTGAAATTGAACAAAAATGTTCTTCATTAATGGTTAGGTCTAAAATAGCCTTGTTGTCGATAGTTTGGTCCAAATGAGTCTATTGTTACTTAATTGGGTTAAAAATGTCATTTTCTCGTATTTTTTAAAAATAAAAAAATACATTCTTTTCCTAATAAAATAAGTATTTTTAAAGAACCCCTTTTTTATTTCTTTTCTTTTAAAGTCTCTCTAACTAAGAAAAAAGTGGGGATATATGGTTTACACACTGTGGAGGATAGAAGAAGCCTTTGGAGCGATTAGAGTGATGGATGCAAATTGTTCTAGCCCATGTTTGATTATGGGGGATTTTAGTGTAGTATTAACGGTTGATGACAAAATAGGGGTGCCCAAATACAAAATGTTGTTGATTTCCTTACAGACATTAGAATTACTGAGATGAAGAGTGTAGGGAGATTCTTCATATGGACAAAATAGTCGTGTGCATAGCAAGATAGATAGAGCGCGAGTAAATGTTGCATGGATGACAAATTGGCCCCAGTTGGAAGTACTAGTTATGGATCCTTTTATATCCGATCACACTCCCTTGTGTATCAATTTTCAGAGCTATCATAAATCAAGGTCTAAAAATTTCAGATTCTTTAACTATGTAGCTCAACATGTGGGGAAGGTGTAAGAAGCATGGACTAGTAATGTTCAGGGAGCCAATATGCAAAAGGTGTGGTTCAAAGTGGCCAAAGTTTAGACCGCTATTAAGAAACTTCAAAATGCAGCCTTCCCTAAAATTGATGATAAGATACAACAGGTGAGGAAGGATCTTTTGGAGCTACAAGAACATACGAGGATTCCCTATCATAATCATGACTTATTTGACCAGAAAAGGAACCTAAAATTGGAGCTTGAAAAATAGGTAAATATTGAAGAAAGTATATTGAGACAGAAGTCTAAAGTTCAATGGTTGCAGTTAGGGGACTCAAACACTGCCTTTTGCTTCGCCAATATGAAGAATAGGCAATCCCAGAATCATATCTCATAGTTGAATGATACAGATGGGTCCACTCTACATAATGAGGAGGATATAGAGCGAGAAATCATAGGATTTTATAAAAGTCTATCGGGTACTGCAGCTGATAAACTACCAGCCATACAAGTTACTGTAATGAATAATGGTCCCATTTTGTGTAGGAGTCAGTAGCTGGAACTTATTGCACCAATCAACATAGAGGAAATTAGCAGTGTTTACAGGATATTGATAACTTGAAAGCCCCGGGGAAAGATGGTTTCCATGCTTGCTTTTTTAAGAAAGCTTGGACAGTAGTTGGGGAGGATGTCACAGAGGTTGTTTAGGACTTCTTCAATACAGGTGTTAGGCATAGACCCGTAAATTGCACAATTGTCACTTTTGTCCCAAAGGTAAAGAATCCATTAACTATAAGAGAATTTAGGCCCATTTCTTGTTGTACCATCTTGTATAAGCTCATTTCAAAAATCCTGATAAAGAGATTACAAAGGGTCATGGATTACTTGGTTGATGCTAGTCAAAGTGCCTTTGTTCCTGGCAGGGTCATTACTGACAACTTGGTACTTGGACATGAACTGGTAAAACGTTATGGTAGAAAAGGAATATCCCATAGACGTATGCTAAAGGTGGATATGCAGAAGGCATATAATTCTTTGGAGTTGCTATTCTTGCAACAAGTACTGCACAATTTAAATTTCCCTGATATCTTCATTAACTGGATCATGCTTTGTGTTTCCACTGTATCTTGTTCAGTTATGATAAATGGGAGACAGTCCAAACCATTCCAAGCTAGAGAGGGGTTGAGATAGGAAGATCCACTCTTCCCATTCTTATTTGTTTTGGCCATGGAAAATCTGAACAGACTATTGAAGATAATGATATTGAATCTCAACTTTAACTACCACCCAATATGCTCCAGATAGTATAGTTGGGATTTGCATATGACATGTTTCTGTTCTGCAGGGGAGATGTGGGTGTATACGGTGAAAACCGGATATGCGTTCTGAACCGGAGGAACGCTCGAACCGAGGCCAAGGAAGGGCATCATTTGGTCTGGTTTCCTTCATGGCCGAGTTGGTCGTTGCCGTTGGTCTGTTTGGTCGTTGTCGTTGGTCCATTTGGTCGTGGCCGTTAGTCCGTTTATTCGTGGTCGTTGGTTCGGGAGATCCGTTGAGCGATTACCACACGTCGATAACGTCCTGCCACGCTCAACTGCCAATCGTACGGGTGTCAGACCGTACGGCCAACCTAACCCAACCTAATCCAAGTCAGAGTTTTCTTTATTTTTTAGTTTTCTCTTATTGTATGGAGCCCATGAGGCAACACTATAAATAAGGGCCATTGCTCACTTTTAGGGGGGGTTGGCTCTTTAACATCAAGAACATTCTTTTGTACTAGAAATATATACAAATCTCTCTCATTATCGTGTGCAATCGGAATATATTGTGTTCATCTCTATTACATTTCTTCAATCAAGTAACACACATATATTAGTAAACATACAAGTCCATAACAAACCACCAATTATTAGTTGCTTCTTCATAATACATTCATACATTTCTCTTCTCTAACAAAGGGATTCAAGGCATAACCACATATCCTATACCTCACCCACAAATTTAATTGATTATCCAAATTCGGGGTAAACAGTTTGGCGCCCACCGTGGGGCTAGGATAATAGTGGTCTTTTATCTTGATCTCTACCTTACCCATCAAAATCGAAAGCATCTTCTGTTCGTCACTGATAAAAACGGACTAGATGGCTGACAGTGGGCAATCTGGTCACGTCAACAACTACGAAATCGTGGCTGAAAACGAAGGAAGCGGTCCACGGGGACTACTAAACCCAACTGATCCTAACCCCGTTAATTCGAGGGAGGGCCTCAACCATCAAAACACCGTGGACCAGGAGAATGCAGCCCAACCGGCTACCGACCCTTTAAATACACACAATTCGATTACTTTATCCCAGACTCAGGGCCGGAAAGAACCGGGTACCCCGAAGGATAATGTTGACTTACGTTTAATCTTTGAAATGTTGCAGGAACAAAGAGCGGCGATTGCCGAACAGGGAATCGCAATAGCCCGGTTGCAAAACGAAGGGGATAAAACGACCTCGGAGGAGGCAAAAGGTGTTGCTGAACCCAGAAGAGATGAGGCACGGATGGTCGAGAGAGATGGGTCCGGAGCTGGGTCCTCCACCGAGGTTCTGAGAATGCTCGAAACTTTGGCAAAACGGGTAGACTCAACCGAGAAGAGGGTGGAAACATACAACTCTCAGGTAGACCAAATCCCGGGGGCTCCGCCTTTACTGAAAGGGCCGGATTCGAAGAGGTACATCCAAAGGCCTTTTCCTCCGAGTGCAGCTCCAAAACTAATCCCGAAGAGGTTCAAAATGCCGGATATCCAGAAATATGACGGCACAACGGACCCACACGAACACGTGACCTCATACACGTGCGCTATAAAGGGCAATGATATGGAGGAGGACGAAATTGAATCGGTATTGTTGAAAAAGTTCGAGGAAACTTTGTCAAAAGGGGCATTGACGTGGTACGACCATCTGCCCGAGCATTCGATCACTTCATTCGAAATTCTTATCTTTAAAACTCACATTAAACGTATTTTGATTGACCCAGGTAGCTCGACTAACATCATCCGGTGGAGAGTGGTCGAACAGCTTGGGCTGCTCGATCAGATCGTACCGGTAGCCCGGGTTTAACATGGCGAGCGAAACCACAAAGGGGGAGATATCGCTGCCGGTCAACATCAATGGCACTATCCAGCAAATGGTGTTCTATGTGATCGAAGGGGACATGAAGTATAACGCATTACTAGGCAGACCCTGGATACATAGCATAAGGGCCGTGCCATCGATATTGCATCAGTTGCTGAAATTCCCGACATCGGAGGGGATAATAACCATCCGAGGCGAACAGCCCGCTGCAAGGGAGATGTTTGCGGTCGAGGAAACGACACCTCAACCCGAAAAATCGGATCAAAAAGAGAAGGGCTCGACCGGGGAAACAGACACCAAATAGCAATCACAGCATACAGGGTTGGACCCGGGGTACGAAGAGGATGACTTCGATGTGCCCAAATCATTCGTCATGCCGGATGACTCGGACGCAACCAAGTCGACAGTAGAGGAGCTGGAGCAGATCATCTTGTTCGAGTATCTACCAGACAGAAAGGTATACCTGGGCACGGGGTTAACCCCGGAGCTCAGGAACAAGTTAATTGAATTTCTTCGAGCTAACGCAGATTGCTTCACATGGTCCCATATAGATATGACAGGTATATCACCGGAGGTAGCAACTCACAACCTCAGCTTAGACGGGAATTTTTCCCCAGTGAAGTAGAAGAGAAGGCCCATGGAGGAGCAAAACACGCCTTCGTAAAAGACGAGGTAACAAAGCTTTTAAAAATAGGTTCTATCCGGGAGGTAAAGTACCCGGACTGGCTAGCTAACGTGGTAGTGGTGCCCAAGAAAGGTAACAAATTTTGAATGTGTGTTGATTACAAGGATTTAAATAAAGCATGCCCGAAGGATTCATTCTCGTTGCCTCACATCGATAGAATGATCGATGCGACGGCCGGGCATGAGATGTTAAGTTTTCTCGATGCCTACTCCGGGTATAACCAGATTCGAATGCACCCGGAGGATCAAGAGAAAGCATCCTTCATCACCCGATATGGGACTTACTGTTATAATGTCATGCCTTTTGGACTAAAAAACGCCGGTGCAACTTACCAACGCCTAGTTAATGAGATGTTCGAAGAACAAATAGGAAAAACAATATAAGTTTATATTGACGACATGGTGGTCAAGTCCCTGGAAACAGAGGACCATTTAAAACATTTGCAGGAAACCTTCGACGTGCTCCGCGAGTACAACATGAAGCTCAACTCGGAAAAATGTGCCTTCGGGGTAAGGTCCGGCAAATTTCTGGGTTTCATGGTGTCAAACCGGGGGATCGAAATAAACCCGGACAAGATTAAAGCCATCGAGGATATCGAGGTGGTGAATAACGTCAAAGGAGTATAGAGGCTCACCGGAAGGATAGCGGCGTTGAGTCGTTTCATATCGAGGTCCTCGGACAAGAGTCATCGTTTCTTCTCCTTACTAAGGAAGAAAACGACTTCGTTTGGACACCGGAGTGCCAAAGAGCTTTACAAGAATTGAAGAGATACTTGTCTAGCCCGCCGCTGTTGCATACGCCAAAGGCGGACGAGCCATTTTTTCTCTACCTTGTTGTCTCCGAGGTAGCGGTAAGTGGCGTTTTGGTCCGAGAAGAATCAGGTACGCAATTCCCTATCTATTATGTAAGCAGAACTTTGGGGGATGTGGAGACCTGTTATCCCCACTTGAAAAAATTGGCATTGGCACTGGTAAGTGCTTCTAGAAAGCTCGTGCCCTACTTTCAATGCCCCCCAATATGTGTAGTAACTACTTACCCCCTGAAAAACATCATGCATAAGCCAGAATTATCGGGTAGACTAACTAAATGGGCCGTCGAAATTAGAGGATATGATATCGAGTACAAACCTCGAACGGCCATCAAGTCCCAGATCTTGGCCGATTTTGTGGCAGATTTTACCCCGGCTCTGGTCCCCGAGGTTGAGAAAGAGCCTCGGGTATTTGGTCGCTGCATACGGACGGAGCCTCGAACGTCAAAGGTTCCGGGCTAGGGATCATCCTTAGAACCCCGGCCGGGGATGCCGTTCGACAGTCTATTAGAACTGCTAAATTGACTAACAATGAAGCCGAGTATGAGGCTATGATTGCAGGTTTGGAACTGGCCCGAAGTATGGGGGCCGAAATAGTCGAGGCAAAGTGCGATTCGCTTTTGGTCGTAAACCAGGTGAACAGCGTCTTCGAGGTCAAGGACGAACGGATGCAGAGGTATCTTGAAAAAATTCAAGTGATACTACATCGGTTTAAGGAATGGACCATGCAGCATATACCGAGGGAACAGAACAGCGAAGCCGATGCATTGGCAAATTTGGGATCCTCGGTCGAAGGGGAAGAAATCAACCCCAGGACTACGGTGCACTTGTTGAACACAGCAATAGAAAATGAACATGCCGAAATAAACACAATGGGTTTGACTTGGGATTGGCGCAACAAGTACATCGACTACTTGCGTGATGGAAAGCTCCCGAATGACCCAAAAAAATCACGGTCATTAAGGACCAAAGTTGCGCGTTTCTGCTTGGTAGACGGCCAATTGTATCGACGATCCTTCTTCGGCCCCCTGGCTAAGTGTTTGGGTCCCAGAGAGACGGAGTATGTGTTGAGAGAGGTGCACGAAGGAACCTGTGGCAACCACTCTGGTGCTGAAGCTCTGGTCTGAAAAATCATCAGGGCCGGTTATTACTGGAACCGGATGGACGAAGACTCGAAAACTTTTGTCCGAAAATGTGTCGGGTGTCAGAGACATGCTCCGATGATTCACAAGCCCGGGGAGTTGCTGCATTCGGTGGTTTCACCTTAGCCTTTCATGAAGTGGGGAATGGACATTGTCGGCCCATTACCATGGGCACCAGGTAAAGCCCGTTTCATTCTGTTTATGACTGATTATTTCTCTAAGTGGGTTGAAGCGCAGGCCTTTGAAAAAATCAGAGAGAAGGAAGTCATTGACTTCATATGGGACCACATCATCTATCGCTTCGGCATCCCTGCTGAGATAACCTGTGATAACGGACCCTAATTCATAGGTGGCAAAGTCAACGATTTTCTCGAAGGATTGAAGATCAAGAAAATTGTATCAACCCCGTATCACCCGTGTGCAAACGGGCAGGCGGAATCCACGAACAAGACAATAATCCAAAATCTGAGGAAAAGACTTGAAGCGTCAAAACATCACTGGAGGGAAATATTACCGGAGGTGTTATGGGCATACAAAACCACATCAAAATCAAGTACGGGAGAAACTCCTTTCTTGTTGGTCTACGGGGCTGAAGCCCTTATTCCGGTGGAAGTTGGTGAACCCACTCTCCGGTTCAGCTATACTACCGAGGAGTCAAACGAGGAGGCCATGGCCGTAAAACTCGACCTCACGGATGAACTTCGCGAAAACGCGTTAGTCCGTATTGCAGCCCAGAAACAGAGAATGAAAAGGTACTACAACCGAATAGCCAATTTTCGGCATTTCCAAGTTGGGACTTGGTGCTTCGAAAAGTTACCTTGAACACCAAAAATCCCAACGAAGGAAAACTGGGAAGGTCTATACCAGATAACCGGGATCACGGGCAAAAGATCGTATCAGTTGGAGTCCATGGACGGGCAACGGTTGCGCAACAATTGGAACGTGGCCCATCTGAAAAGATACTACTGCTAAGGTATGGATTCCCCATGTTTTCTATTTAACCTTTCTCTTTTGCAGAAAAATCGAGAGCCGAATAAAGTTAGAATTTAGGCCTGAAAACACGTGTTGCACTCTTTTCCTTAGTACGGTTTTGTCCCAAAATGGGTTTTCCGACAAGGTTTTTAATGAGGCAACAAGTACAACGTGTTACTCAATGAAGACGAAGACAGACGCCTAGAAATTCGGGGTCGCACCCAACGAGTGGGGACTTATCTTGACACCCAATTTTGTCCCACCTTTCCTCCGAAATAACTATTTACGCTTCTAGTATTTTTGGCAACTTTAAAAAATAATTATTTATATTTTTGCTATAATTATTAGTTTTTATTAATACCGGCATTTAATTATCCTGTCGTAGTCACTACTGTCATCATCTTTATTTTATTACCGTTTCTACTACCGCTATTATCATCATCATCATCATTATTATTATTATTATTATTATTATTATTAGTAGTAGTAGTAGTATTAGTATTATTATTGTTATTATTGTTATTATTATTATTTTTGTTATTATTATTATTACCAGTATTATTATGATTTGCATTATAATCACTTCAGCATTTTTACCATCTTATGCACACGCATCGCATTTATTTTGCGCAGTTAAATAATAGTTTTTATTTAATTTTATTTTTTTATCCGACCACTGATAAATACATACTTTTACAATAGGTAATATTTTTATTAAAATAGATCTTTATTTAATTTAGACCCAAATCCGAGCCCAATTAGCCAAATATTTCGGACCAGCCCATAAAAAATCGTTTTCCTATAACCCGACCCACTAAAACATTAAATCCTAAAACCCACCAGCCCACTACCCGAAATACCCATGACCCGACCCGATCGTCAACATAATGAACCATAGGGTTTTGCTTTTCATTTCAGACCTGCGGCGCCTCCTTCTCCCCCTTTTCTCTCTCTCCTCCCCCTCTCTCTCCTTCCTTTATTTCTGGCTAAATCTCACCCTCACTTTAGGTGTGCACAGTTGTGTCATTCCATTTCCACGCAAAGGTTGTCTCTATGTCTGTTTTACTGGCGTGAAAGGGAAAGGCTTTCCCATTTTTGCTTCAAAACACCCGACGGTCCTCAAAGATTAGAGTGGTCGAACCATTTCGGGTAATACTCAAGTCAAACCACGTGAGGATCTGCTCGAAAACCCCTTCAACGTTCAAATTTAGCACGGGTCTTTAACTCGATTTTGAATCCATATTTCAAATTCCCGCCCAATGAAACCTTAGCGGTTCTACTGTCCTATAAATGCTGGCTTCGAGTTTCATTTTGGGGGAGGGGAGTTCGGGAGCCGCTTGGAAATTCCTTTAAAAATTAGAGTCTCTTCTTTAGCCGCCTGAAAAAATTCCATAGAAATTAAAGCTTTCGTTTTGGCCGCACAAAATCCCCTTGAAAAAATAATAAAAAAAAGTTCTTGAAGCCACAAAATCCCCCTACAAAAATAGTTTTTACAGGTCGGAGAAAATCCCCTAAAAAATTAGAAGGCCTTTTTTTGGAGTCGTGAAATTCCTTAAGAAGTAGGTGTGCTTCTGGTCTGGTCTGTTAGCCGGAAATTCCCTAAAAGAAAAAGAAATTTTGAGTCGCCTCAAACCCCTTGAAAAATAGTCTTTTTTTAGTCGTCTGGAAAATTCCATAAAAACTAGGTTCTGGAGTCGCCGAGATCCCCCTAAGAAAAGATTATTCTTAGCTGCTTCGAATCCCTGAAAATAGGAGTTATTTTAGTCCCCTTGAATACCCGAAAATACAAAGTCTTTAATCGTTCAAATTCCCTTTTTAAAATATTAGTTTCAGTTTTCTTGATATCATCTCAAAATATTAAATCCTTTCTGTTTTTGCTCGTTCAAATCTGAGTGCCGAGAGCTCAGAGTTTGTGTTGTTTCGAGGTAGTTCGAAGATTCGAAGCCTCACTTCGTTGCACCCGAAGAAGGTAATTCTCCCTTTTTTTTTTTTTTTTTTTTTTATTTCTGTTTTCGTGATCGATGTGTAGGCTTTAAAACATGTTGATTAGTTCGATTAGTTTAGTTTAATGGATAAATCTGTTTGGTATAATGATATTAATCCGGGCTTAATCAGTCCTGCATGATGGTTTAGTCGCCAAGTTAGTTCTGTTTATGCAATTACATATGTTGGGTATAGTAGTTTGATTTTAGCTGGTTCAAAATGTGTGAGTTGTGTTCTTCCTATTTAACTCAAGTTGATTTAATCATTTTGCATATGATGGCCTAATATGTGTGAACCTGTTCATGTTGTGCGGCGGATTGGATGAATAATTTCTCTTCTTCTATACCTTAGTTTCAGTTTGATAAAGGAATTTGTTTATGCACCTCGACTTGACCTAATTTTCATGGCCCTATAGACTACTTTAACCTGATCCTCTATGCTCGACCTACCTGTTGCAGTTGGCTATATTAAAGTTGAATTGGTTGATTAGTATAGCATGTTAGATCAAATGCCTTAAAGTGTCCTTTAGGTCAGTATTTATGTTGAGTAAGCATTCTATGTTGATTAATCTGGTTGTCATAACGAGGTTGGTCATTCTATAATGAAGATTAGATGTTGGTCGGTTTCAAACAATGTTGGCAGAACCTGCATTAGTTTAGTAGTATCTTGTTGGTAGGTGCAATATTGTGGTTTGGAGCAAATAAGTTAAGTCTGCTAACAAGCCTGTTTCCTGCATGATTCTCTGTGCCATTAAGGTTGGTCATGTCTTATGTGCTATTATAGCTCAAAACAGTCCTAGACAAGCATGATTGTACTATTGACTCAACTTGTGTGATCACGCATATTCCTTTAAGCCTATGGCATTACAAATTTATGTCAAGTATGTGTTGTGGTCATAAATATATGCTTGCCTTGTTAAGAGGCAGTTGAGTGCCCATTTTACAATAAATTCTAGGTGGTTTCGAACCTGGCTGCTAAATGGGGAAGTAGTTTAAGTTTTGTCTTTCATTTGCTTAATGCATGGTCTTGTTGTCATTCTTGTCAATCTATGTCCATGGCAAAGGTCCTTATGCTAGGTAGACGGCATTATAAGGAGAGACTTAAGTATGTGAAATCTAGTTTGATTTATGTTGTTGACCCTGTTAAGTCCCCCATGGCCACTGGGCTGAAAATCTGTTGCTTAGAGATGAATTGTGAGCTGTTGGCAGGGGTGATATTTTGATGTAGTCATTAGTGTTTGCCTTGTTAATATGAAGAATGTGGACTAAAATGTGTCAGAATATTATAAATACTCCTCCCGAATTCAGTAGGTATTTTGTATATCAGTTACCTATCATATTTGGACTTGGTATGTATCATGAATTGGCAGCACACTTTTTTTTTTAGCTATGCACGTGTTACATATACAAAATGCCTGATTTAAATTCTTCAAGTGGTTGAATGCTGCGAAATGCTTAGTCTAGATCATATGCATTTTCGTGTGAGTAAACATGTATCAGCGAGTCTCGGGTATAGTTTGTTATCAGTTTGGTGTGGTATAAATTTTGTGCGCTGTTGCAAGTATATTTCAGTTGGTTATGTATATTATTGGTAAACCTTTATGAGAACACGTTAATGAGGAGGTTAGATTGGTCATTATGGATCAAGCTTGAACCCTCCCCGGTGTTAGCCATACCTGGGATTCACGAAATCCCTTGGAACTTGTGCAACATCGGGAAGACGGGGGCGAAAGCTTTCCAATATTTACCTTCTGTACATCCTTATGAATGTGTATACATGAGGTATACTTAAATATACATAGTATATATATAATCTATTGAGCTGTCTGAATTCATATTTTTTGCATGTTTAACCTTATTCATTGATTGTATACTAATCCTTTCCTTTCGTTTTTATGCATGAACCTCGCATACGAGTCCGAGGGACTCGTCTTCCGCATATTTGTTGGGCCAAAGCCCAACGTAATATTATTGAGTCATTCCCGTGCCAACCCATCTGTAGCAAAATAAAATTTCTGGGCTAAGCCTAACAACAATAGCCCAATCCGCAGCAATATAAAAATTGTTGGGTCGAGGCCCAACAGCAAATAGATCGAGCAGTCCCAAAACGGGCTGGGCCCATTTGATATGATTTGCTCTTTTATTTTATTTTCATGCATTTAATTTGTATTATGCAACTAACCTTTTGCTTTGTTTTATTTTCTTAGTTTAGATGAACCTTAGCGAATTTAGTGGGTTGACTTTAGTATAATGGGTAGTAAATTTAAGAGAAAAACTCACAATTAGTCCCACAAGTTTCATTTTCTCTTCTTCTTTTTTTATATAATAAAGTTATTTGTAATATCTATAATATTTACTTTAGAATAATTGATTTTCAATAGCGTAAATTAATATTTTGAGTTAAAGGAATTATATCCTATTCTTATTGCTTTAGAAAATTAAACGCCGCTAATACGCAAATATAAACTCAAATACACTCTTAAACAATTTCTTCAAATTTTATCAAATTATACATATTTTTAAGCCGAGCATAGTTAAATAAAGTTAGTAAAAAGAGGAAGAAAACTTTATCACCTTTTGCATTCTATTTGTAAAAATAAGTCTAGATTTTCTACATATAAAGTAATTTTATTCCAAGTTTAAATTGACTAGGTCTTCACTTAAAAGCTTCTATTTATATGCAAATCATTATATTTTGCAAGTCTCATTTTTAAAATAACATTATTATTTAAACATAGCAATATTTACAGTTTATTTTAAATAGCATTTGAAGTCTCTTTTTGGTGCAAATTATTCTACGAAATCTTATTTAAATAGCATTATTATATTCTTTCTTCAAAACCTTAACAACTTTTATAAGTCTTATTTAAAAATAGCCTTTAAAGTTCTTCTTTTATACAAATTATTATATTTTCTGTAAATCTTATTTTAACTAACATTATTTTCCTTTAAAACTTTAGCAATAGTTGTAAGCCATTTTCTAAAATTTAAGCACTATATTTAATCTTAATTAATTAACCTAAGTTTGGCCGATAAACCGTAGTTAACGGATTCTAAAGGATGCCTAACCCCTTCCCTTTAGGATAATTAGAACCCTTACCTAGAATTAAAATTTAAGCAGACCATTAACGGGGTTTAGTTAGCTTTACCTTAGTTAATAGTTAGGTGACCTAATTCACCTTAAAATAAATTAGGTGGCGACTCCTTAAGATAAAGCAATTTAGGAATCTCCAATATGTTGTACCTACTTTAACCCGTTTAAATGGGGTATAACTGTTATAGCCCGTATATTGTACGTTTGGAAATTCCAAAGTCGTCGCGGAAAGTTAGGGGCGAGATCATTTTCAAAAAAAATTATTATGTACGAGTTGGTTATAAATATTATTTATGAATATTATTGCATGAAAATATTGAGAAAGGTTAAGGGTAAAAAGGGAGATTCGCAAAGTGGTCTATGATAATATTGTGGAAAGCTAGGGGTAGAATGGGAATTTCACAAAATTCATGAAAAACTCAAGAAAAGGCCACATGGCCGTGTAGTATATGTGGTGTATGCCATATCATAATTAATAAGGGAAATTGTGCATGTGCATGGATGAAGTTTGCAAGAGAAGACAATTGGTCTTCTTGATTTATTTTGTAGAAAAATTCAAGAAAAAGAGAAGAAAACTCTAGGAAAGGAAAGAAAGGGAGAAATGTGGTTATTTCATATTTAATGGGGGCTAATTGTGAGTTATAGAATAATATATGGGTCAAAGCTTCCTTAAGAAGATATTTGGTCTTCTTTGACCATATGAAAAAGTCAAAGAAAAAGAGAGAAAAGTCTAGAAGATGAAGGAAAGGGACTTGAGGTCATACATGAAGGACTAAATTATAAATATGAAAAAGTAGTGGAAGACATGTATATATATGTGGAGTCATCTTTTAGTTGAAGAAATAAGCAAGAAAGACAAAAAAAAGATGAAGGAGAAAAATAAGGCCTAGGTTCGGCCAAGAGGGAGAAAAATTTCCCCATGAAATCTTGGTCCAAAAAAATTATTTCTTCATAAATTTCTACCCAATGGAAGGTCCTCTACAACATGGAGTAGGTGTTGAAGCAAGTGGAATGCTCATTGGTGTCATATACCAACCCTAAGCCAAGGGTGAAGTTGAAGGAAAAAGGGTAAGAACCAATCTCCCTTAGGTTGTATGAATGCTTGGTATATGTTGTTGTATGGAGAAATGAATGGAAAACATGAAACCTTGCATGATTGAAGTTGTAGCCGTGCATGGTGTGTGTTGTGTGTTGTGTTGTATGGAAAATTGAATTAATGTTACGTATTGTGTTGGTTGTTGTTGTAATGTGTAGGAAAAGATAGGAAATTCATGAAATATGTTGTTGTTGTGGTATGGCCGAATGGGGTGTGGTTTGACAAACCATGATGATTTAATTCTATTTGATATTTTAGTTGTTGTTATTATGGATTCTATGATGAAAAATGTAAGTTTGGTGGTTTGGAACAAAACGGAAATTGATATGAGAATGTTGAAGAAGTTAATACCATATTAGTTTAAATTCTTACATTGCATGAATGGTGTAGTTAGTGCATGGTTGTGGGTATGGTTTATGAATTTAGAACAAGAAAAAAATGTGTGGTTAAGTTCTTGTTGAAGGTTTCGGATGAAATAGTATGTTGATTAAGTCGTTGGAATATTGTATGAAATGAATTGAATGTTGGAGTGTTGCTAGAATAATTGCTAGTATTGTTGTTGGTTTGGCCGAGTTCCATTCTCGGGTTGTTGTTGATTGAAATTGGCCAAGTTGAACTTGGTGGTATGGTGTATTTGCAGGGGAAATGCTGCCGAAATTTCGGCAGACAAAGTGTTACTTTGAAGAATCAACTTCTAAAAGCTCTAATCAAGTTTTGGTAAACATGACCAATTTGTAGATTTTGGCGAAATTGCAACCTGAATTTGGAGGAGCGTAAGAAGCGGAAAAAGGTATGTAAGGCTTTATCCTTCCTTCTATGGCATGTCTTAGACGTAATAAGTCGGGTACGAGCCTCGAGGACAACCCTATTCCCCGGAATCCGCACCTAAAGTTTTCCCTTTTTCCTTCAGTAGAATTGAATTAAAAAGTGTGCAAATATTGGAAGAATGTCCTAAACCTCTAGAACTCGCATAAATAGGACCTGATGACCCTAAACCCTCACAAGTAACGCCATGATATGTAATATATGTAAACTTGGTACGCCGCCTCATTTGATCTGAGGTGGGCCCACTGTTTCCCGGATTTACCTTATTACTCCACTTGACTTACTTTGATGCTGAATCCAAGAGAAACCTTCGATCCTTATTCCATTACCAAACGACAAGTACTGTACCTATCCCAACGAGAATACTTCCATGATGATAATGATAACGATGATGTCAGAAAAGAGAATATGCCTAAGATAAGTACGACAAGAATGATCTCACGACTAAGAGTCTTGAGCTAAGAATCCAATGGGAATATGGAAGTGTTATACTAGTTTCTAAAAGTCTTCAAAGCATATGGATTAATGGTTATAATGCCTATGATCGTATTCTATGTCTCCTCTTAAAGCTGTCTTCCGTTGATAGTCTCGCCTTATAATTTTCGTTCCTTTAAGGTGAGACAAGTGACCCGATTATCCCATTATGTAATCGGAGGATTTCGACCTTACGTCACTCCGATGGGCACACGACTTTCTTTGGGCTCTCATGCATGCCAATTGTATGACATATGAATATGAAGTGAATATGTATATGTATATGTATATGGGGAAGGGGAAGGGCCACTGTTATATCACCACCTGATTCAGCTGGATTCCATCCCGGACGCGGGATGCCCGGACGCGGGATATGGGAGAGCCGGATACAGCGTCTGTATATGTTATATATATATTTATATATGATATGTTGGGACACTGTTGGGGAGGGGGGTGGGAGAGCCGATGTACCCGGCGTCTGTAAATGTGAATAAAGGATATCATTTTCTGAAACGTTCTGTTTTCTATACATATAAATAAGAAGTACTGTTTTTCTGAGAAAGGGACTAAGCATGCATGGCATCTGCCTGAAAGGCATCCATATGTACAGGTTACATCTGTCCCAGGATAAACTCCATATGTCTATTCTGTTATTATTCATACTGTATATTCCTTTATTATGTTACTATTCATGCCTTACATACTCAGTACATTACTCGTACTGACCCCTCTTCTTCGGGGGCTGCGTTCATGCCGCGCAGGTACACCAGATGAGCCACAGATATCATAGAAGATGTTCCAGCGGAGTTGGCGGGCTCCACTTGTTCTGGAGTGCTGCTGAGTCAGAGTATATGAGCTATGGTGTTTGTTCAATGTTAGAGACTTTGCAAACAGAGTCGTGAGTATAGAGTGTCAGCATTGGTAGACGGCTTCACCAGTCAAATGCTATTACTGTATTTCATGTCACGGGTCCCACAGATGATAGACTTTACATATGAAGAGAAAAAAAAAATATATTGAGAGCTTACTATGTATTTATTCCTTAACTGATACCAGAGTTTGTCTATGTAATAAGAGTCAGCGGGTTCGCTCGGCTCCAGATATGGGGTCGGGTGCCCATCACACCCTAGTAAAGTTGGGGTGTGACAATAACAGCTTGGGTAATTGTAGGTTGAGGAATATAGGGAGTGGTGAAAGATAGCGGATTGGCTTGTTGGAAGTTAATTTGTTAGGGGTTGGCTTGTTGCGGGTCATTTGGTTACGGGGTGGTTTGTTGCGGGATGGTGGTGGAATGGCTTGTTGGGGAATTGATTGTTGTGAGATGGTTTGCTGCAGGCTAGTTTGTTGTGGGATGGGGGGGGGGGGGTGTGAATTGGTAGTGTAGGGATTGACTGTGTGAAGTGGAGGGTTTGAGGGAAAAGGCTGAGGGGCGGGCGAGTCAACAGGCGAAAAAAAAAATGGTGGGATCGTCGCACTTGTTCTTTGTTCAGGGTGAGGCGTGTTGAGGGTAATGGAGAGGTTGATAACATTTCGCAGTCGCTCAATTTCACTTTGCATATTGGCTATTTGCTGCACCAATTGGGCGATAAGTTCATCATTTCCTCCTCCCGAGGCCTCAGGTTCGTCTCTTGGAATGGTGACAAGTCCCAAACCAGTCTGTTCGGATGCCCCTGAATCATTCATATCGTTGGATACTCGTGCTTTGATCTTGTAAAGTACGGGTGGTCTGCCAGTTCGCAGTCAACACGAATCAACCTTTGGGGGGAATAATCAAAATAAAATAAAAACCTTTCAAAGATGAAGAAAACTGCGTTAGTATAGTGCGAATGATTACTGATTAAAATAATGCGAACATTGAGCAAACAACGTTGAAAGAAAAACATATTGCATAGCAAACAAAACACATATTGCATAGCAAACACATCACATAGTAAAAAGGGAGATATAGCAAACACAGCGCGACCTATTATGCAAGGGACCTCTTTTGCGCCAGAGGTAGGCCTAACGCGGATTTGAAGGATAAAATATGCAATTATATGTCATCCCAATGTGCTATTAATTGAAGGCCCCAAAACATACAATGTTTAAATCTTGATGCAAAAGAAATTATTACAATTACTACTTGACTTTCATAAGCTAATTAAAATGAGGAAGGTCCTTCATCGCTCCTGAACCTCTTGGTTGCTTGGATTGATTGACCAATATTTCGGCGATTCTGGACAAGGTATGACATAGCTGGAAGTCCTCCTATTTTGATGCCTTCTTTGATACCATCTTCTTCTTACTGGGCTAGAAGTGTATCTAATTCTTGCATGCTTTGCTCGTAACTAAGTGCCTGCTGCTCGTAGTGTACTGACTCATGGCTTCCTGCATTCACAAATGGTTAATTTTACCTAATTAGCACATGGTCCACATAATACACATGTTTATACTTCAAATCAATGCACATAACGTGATAATCGTCGCTTGGGGTCATAGACCCACTCGGACATTTGGATGAGGTTGACTAATGGACTTAATACACCTTGGGTATTAAGCCTCCTAGGTTTGCGTGATGCATGTTCTTAAAGAGGGTTTTGTCTTAGCTCTATCTTAGGCTGACTAGGAGTTGGTTTCCTAATACACAAGGCTCCCCCAAGCGGACAACTTGGGAGTGGAAAGTCCGTGGCTATCGACTGCACCACCGATCGACTAAATCCACAAGATCAATCCAACTAAAAAGGTAATTTAGTAGTGCACGGCCACGAACCGCGAAACCGCTTTAAGTGTATGAATTGTGTGAATTTTCCGGGAGTGGAAGAAATATGAACGGAATGGCAATTTAATAGAAGCAAAAACATATATGTTACATAGCAAAGGCAAATAAGGCATAAAACAACAGTAATAAAGACATTTAAAAGCATATAAGGCAAAATAAAGAAAACAAACAAACAAAACACCCAACAAAATATTAATTAACCTAAGTATGTTGTGGTTAGAACCTATAATCCCCAGCGGAGTCGCCAAGCTGTTATACCCCAATTTAACCCGGTTAAAATGGGGTATAACAACTTATTAGCACTCACCCGATCTTGCAGCTCGGATAAGAGCTAGGGGACTATCACACCCACTCCGAAGTTTACCCCGATTAGCTGAAACCGGAGGCCACCCTCAACAAAATAAAATCGGACCTTCAATATTAGGTTCCGATGTAAGGACCAAACGATCAAAATGAATCGTGTCCACATAACATTTTCTACGGCAAAACCAAGAACCGGATCTTCTGCATTAGGTTCCGATGTAAGGACCAAACGATCAGAATGAATCGTGTCCATCTAGTATTTGCTACGGCAAAAGCGGAAGGGAAAAATTCATTCTCATGTACACAAACACTTGCAATGCAAAAATTATCGAAAGTTTGGATAAACGATATCTCGGATGTCTTCTTGTCAAAACAGTTCACCCCGGTGATAACCGCCGTATTTCGGCACTATTTTCATTCATACGCCCCATACCGGGCACTACGGTCGAAATTCGACAAAGGCAACAAGGTCATAGCGAACCAGGACGAAGTCATTAATCCCACGAATGGGGACTTTTACATCAAAAACTAGCTAAGGCTGAGATTCAGGTGTCCGAAAAATACCTGCCCTAAAAAAGATAAAAATAGCCGAAAAATTCCGGCCCTAAAAATGGCCGTCGTGATTCAGAGACGTCCGAATTCACAAAGCATAAAGTAAGTCCCATGGGCAAAACCTCAATAAAATTCTCGGACAAAATGTTCCGGATGAAGTGAGAAGCCGATATTCAGGCATAGTCATAAATAATGACTATTTAAACGAACCGACAATTCGGGCGAAGGTCATAACAAACGGTCATTCAAAGAAAAGAATCAAGAAAAACACATGTTCAATTTATATAGAGGATTTTACATCAGAGACCCCTACAAAGGCAAAAAAAAATAAAAAGCTAAGTACAGACCCTAAATCTATCCGGAATGGCTTGAACCGGAGTGTTCAGACGCTGTCCGCTCGGAGTCATCCCCGAGGGCACCCTTGGCCTCTTCCTCGATTCTTCTAGCCTCGAGAATAAGGGCCGGAAGATCCGTAAAGCCATGCTCGGCTTGCTCAAGGGTGATCCTCCGAGACTTCCATTTTTCGTACTCGGCAGCAATAGTGGCATGAACCTCGGCGGCCTCCACGCTCTTCAGAGCTTCCTCCAAATCAGCCTCGGCCTGGGCCAAATTTGCTGCCAGAACATCCCGAGCCTCTCCAAGGACATCTTGCATGCGGATGGCCGACTCGAGCTCGGCCTTGAGGGTGTCATTAGCATCGACCGTTTCCTTAAGCTCGGTTTTCAGATCATCGCATATCTGGGCCCTCTGCTCCGCCTTCTCCTCGAACACCCTCATGCACTCTTTGTACCGGGCACTCTCAGATTCGAGCAGCCGGTTCCTCTCGGCCAAGCTCACAACATCAGACTTCACCGAATCCAGCTCCCCCCGGAGTTGAGAAAGGGTGGTTTCGAGCTCATCGAGCCTCGAGGAAAATTGAGCATTATCCCGGCTAAGGCCGATCTTATCAGCTTCAAGACTCCGATTGTATTCCATCGCGGCCAGCTCACCCTTTAACTGATGATTTTCGGCCTTTACTGCGTCAAGCTCGGGTCGGAGGTTAGAAAGAGCTACTGCTTGATTCAACTCGTCCTCCTTCACCCGCAGAAGATGCAAAAACTTCTCGGTCTCTCGGCTTTGAGCATCCAGCTGGCCCTTGAGGTCGTCCACCTCTTGCTGGGCACAGACAAAGGCCTCGTTGACGAGCACCACACTCTGCAAATGAAGCAAGTTAAAAACTTGAACAGAGCAAGAGCAGTTAGCAAATATGGTGACAAAGTTGCTTCCTTTCACGTGGTATAAGCGATGAATCAGCAGTAAACTTGCTATGGAGGATAACTATATATGGTGAAGATGAAGAAGTGTAGTAAAGAGTGAAGATGGAGAGGAATGGATCGTAAAAATGTTTGAATGAAGAGGTGAAGAGCCTTATATATGTTGACACCCAATTTTGTCCCACCTTTCCTCCGAAATACCTATTTTTCGCTTCCAATATTTTGGCAAACTTTAAAAAATAATGATTTGCATTTTTTACTATAATTATTAGCTTTTATTAATACCGGCATTTCATTATCCTGTCATTATCTTTTATTGCCGTCACTACTACCACTATTATTATTATTATTATTATTATTATTATTATTATTATTATTATTATTATTATTATTATTATTATTATTATTCGCATTTTTTATCATTTCAGCATTTTTACTAGATTATGCACACGCATCGCATTTATCTTTGGGTAATTTAATAATAGCATTCATTTACTGTTGATTTTCAAAATCTTATTGCACGGCTATTTACAACGGCATATAATTTTATTGTCCGAGCACTAATAATTGCATATTTTATATTAAGTAATATTTTAACACACTTTAGTATCGAGTTATCTAAATAGGTCTTTATTTAAGATGTAGTAGCCCAATCAACCCATACTATTTCGGATCAATTCATAAAAAAGCAGCCCAATGTTTTTCATCCGCCCAGCCCACATTTTCAACCAATTCAGCCCAAATAACTACCCAAATGGACCAGCCCATACCCGTTTAATTTTGACCCGGATCCGACCCATCCATTTCAAAATAAGGGAAGGGTTTCCCTTTCATTTTTTTTACTCATCGCCGCACACCCCATCTCCACGCTCCCTTCTCTCTTTCTTCTTCTTCATCTCTCTCTTTACCTTCCTCTTCTCTCCCCCCACGTTGCCTCTGCCATTTCCACATTCCCCTGTTCCCCACGCTCACTGCCATCCCCGTTCCCTCTGTTCCCCACGCGTCTCTCTTTTATTCAACACAAAAAAGAGCAAAACCCTATAAATAGTGGCTAGTTGAATCGAAGAGGGGGTTTTTTTTTGGAGCGGCCAAAATCCCCTAAGCAATATTAGTGCATCAGCTTTATTTCTTATTATCGAGTCAAAATCCCGTCATTTTTGTTTTCGTTTGCGTCGGTTGTGCTTTAAATAGCAGATCATATTTTTTTCCCTCTTTCGTCCTTGGGTATTGGTTCGAATCTGAGCGTCGCAAGCTCAGATTTAATAGTTTACGAGTGTAGATTGGAAACCCCGTACCCACTTCGCTGCACCCGAAGCAGGTAATTCCCCTTTTCCATTCATTTCTGCATTTTTTTCATTTCTTTAGTTGCTATGTGTTAGCTTAAATTTGTCATTTTTTTTGTGACTAAGAATGTTCATGTGATGAGTTAATTAGCTAAATAATATTTTTTCGGTGTTAGCTCATTTTGCTGTTTCTGTGTGATTTGTGTACGTAGTCTAAACATATGTATATGCGTTAGAATAGTTAGTCCGTGTTGAGTCATATTCGTGTTCAATCTTGATTTTAGATTGAAAAGGAATAAAGATTATATGAATCAATTTAACTAGTAATTTAATTAATGATTATGTGAACTAATTTAATAGTGGTGATTAGTTTGCTGTTGCATTCATTGGAAAGTGTACTATGTTTAGTCTGCTCATATAAACATGCTTTAGAAGCCATTTGGTCTAGGCTGTTTATGCTAAGTATGCATTATATATTGGTTGTGTTCTAGTTAATCATGATTTACAGGTTGTTTTGTTAGAATTGATTAAGTAGGCAGATTTAGATGTTGTTTGATCAAGCGAGTTAGTAAGGATTTCAATATGTTGTATTAAATGTTCAGGATGTCTGGCATAATACCATGACTTCTTAAAGTTGATTATGTCATAGTTGCTGTGTTGCTTGCTATTTCCCTTTAGATAGGAGTTGATGGTATATTGTGTACCAAAGAGTCTGTTCATTTGTATCTAATTAATCTGTTACTTTTTTCTTAGAACAATAATAGCTTTTGTCACAATTGGATGCTAATCTTTATCTCTTTTCCCCTTTCTTTTACATGTACACATCGGAGCAAACGGAGTCTTAATTCGGGACTTTATCAAAACAAAGTCTCAAGATGAGACTCGGCACACCCATCCATAGATTCATCTCGTTCCGCAATTCTTAGATCACATCGTGCAGGCGAAACTCGTTAGAGGCCGCCTGTAACATTTTATTCTCTTTTTCTTATCATTCATTTTCTTTCGTCCATCTTTATGATTGCTAATTTGTCTGCGTTTTGGATTGTGCGTGGCTTAAAGTTAGGTGGAGAACCTATAGTTCATGTAGGATTAGAAAGGGGTAGATTCTATCACTTAAGATTACCGCTCTGAACGTTAAGTACTTATTTTCACCATATAGAGTGCATCATTCATATAATAATATTTTAAACTTTGTTAGTTCTCAAAGCTATTTTCTTAAATTTTAAACCTTAATTAATTAACCTAAGATTGACCGGATAACCGTATTTAACGGATTCTAAAGGATGCCTAACCCCTTTCCTTTAAGATAATATAGAACCCTTACCTAGAATCACACTGATTAAGCAGACTATTAACGGAGGTTTAGTTAGCTTTACCTTAGTTAATAATTAGGTGCCCTAATTCACCTTAAAATCAATTAGGTGGCGACTCCTTAAAATAAAGCAATATAGGAATCTCCAATATGTTGTACTCTAATTTAACCCGTTTAAAATGGGGTATGACAATATAGGCATGAGAATGGAACGGTTACCGGCCAACCAGGGGGAGCCACGTGTCCCATAATTAATGAGGAATGACCTGAAGCAACGTGCGTTACGGCAGTTTTCAGAGTTGACCATCCGGAATAAGACACGTGGCCGAAGAAAATGGGACGTGACGCAACTGTTCCCGCCAAAAATGAAAAGATAACAACGGGCAAACGGAGTCATCGGCTTCTTGATTCATCCACTTCCCGTTACTCCGATAAATCTACGGTCCGGGAAGTGTGGGGACTATCTGTATACGGTGAAAATCGGATATGCGTTCTGAACCGGAGGAACGCTCGGACCGAGGCCAAGGAAGGGCATCATTTGGTCCGGTTTCCTTCATGGCCGAGTTGGTCGTTGCCGTTGGTCCGTTTGGTCATTGCCGTTGGTCCGTTTGATCGTGGCCGTTAGTCCGTTTATTCGTAACCGTTGGTCCGGGAGATCCGTTGAGCGATTGCCACGCGTCGATAACGTCCTGCCACGCTCAACTGCCAATCGTACGGGTGTCAGACCGTACGGCCAACCTAACCTAACCTAATCCAAGTCAGAGTTTTCTTTATTTTTTAGTTTTCTCTTATTGTATGGAGCCCATGAGGCAACACTATAAATAAGGGTCATTGCTCACTTTTAGGGGGGGGGGGGGGGGGGTTTGGCTCTTTAACATCAAGAACATTCTTTTGTACTAGAAATATATACAAATCTCTCTCATTATCGTGTGCAATCCGAATATATTGTGTTCATCTCTATTACATTTCTTCAATCAAGTAACACACATATATTAGTAAACATACAAGTCCATAACAAACCACCAATTATTAGTTGTTTCTTCATAATACATTCATACATTTCTCTTCTCTATCAAAGGGATTCAAGGCATAACCACATATCCTATACTTCACTCACATTTAATTGATTATCCAAATTCGAGGTAAACAATGGGCTCTATTAGATTCTTATTTGATTGTATCCACGAGTTCTCAAGACCTCAGGGCTGATTGCAAAACTCAGCGCCTTTTCTAATTTACACGCGGAGAATCTTTTCCCCCGATTTATCTTCGTGAATGAACATAATCATTGAGTCATCTCTTTAGCATTTACCCATAGGTATTATATATTCACTCCTTTAACGTATCTGTTGAAAAAGAAGACATTAGAGCCGGAGATAGAGACTTGTTACCCTTTTTTCCCTAAAAGGGCATTTTTATAGTCTATAACAAAGGTAAATTAAAGTGAATGTCCGACTTTATGACATTTTTTATCGTCTTCAAGACTACGAATTTGCACTACTATAAATATAGTTTAACAATATTCTAAATCCGCTTTGTTGTTTCTCTATTTGTCTTTTTCTTTCCCTAATCATTCGGCATTTGATATTTATTGGTCCGATTAATCTGGATTCACGCGGCGCAAGTCTCTATAAGGATAAGCTTCCCTACTAAGAGCCCGTTTGGATTGACTTATAAGTTGCTTATGAGCTGTTTTTGGTTTTTTTTAGTGTTTGACTGACCAGCTTAAAGTCATTTTGTGCTTAAAATAAGCTCAAAAAAATAATTGGGCCCATTTGACTTAACTTATTTAAAGCAGCTTATAAGCTGAAAACAGCTTATAAGCCAAAAAAAATAAGTTGGGGTAGCCAAAAAAAAATAAGTTAGACTACCCCAACTTATTTTTTTTAGCTTATAAGCTGGAAACAGCTTATAGGCATAAGCCCATCCAAACAGGCTCTAAAACATTTTCATTCTTAGGAATCGTCAAACCTCTGATTAAGGAGAGAGAAATCATACCCCTGACTTTTTTTTCCACACAACCATTCAAAAGTAGTAGTTAGGAAAACTGTTGGTGTCAACCTCAAATTATTATTTGGTCATCCGTACGTTGTTCCCCCTTAAGTTACTATCTTTCATTGTTCCTTGTATGGTGTATATGTTGTCACCATTCTCTTCCCCACCTTTTGGAACTCACCTGCAATACCAAAATCAACAGTTGTAGAGGGGGAAAAAAGGAAAATAATGGCCTCTGTTAGTTGTAATTCAGTTATATTTTATTTTTCCCTTTTGTTTTTTGCTTCATTAATCCCAAAGTTGCATGCCAACATTGCTGATTTTGACCCTTATTTGGAAAAGAAAGCTGAAGAAGCCATCAAGTCTTCTCTTGCTGCTTATAATGAAAATCCTGAGCAACTCACTGAAACTTTCAACAAGGAAGTTGGAGAGTAAATGCTTCTGTAACTCTTGTTTTTTTTTCTTTCTTAAAATACCTTTTTATCAAAAGCTAAATGAATTTTAATTAACATTAGTCCTTCTCCAACATTGCAGAACAATCTTAAACGGCACAAGGAGGTATCTGAGGGAGATGATATGAGGATAATGGTGCTGAGACATGAATTAAGACTTAAAAGAGTTAATATACTTATAAGGGAAAGTGGTATACTCTTAGAAATTGTGTTATTTGGTTTCCCGTTGTAAAATGTTCTTATTGAGAAAGATACTTCTTAAGAAATTTAAAGCGACTAATTTCATCAAAAATATTGTCTAAGAAGATACTTTATTATGTAAAAATACGCCAAAGTGGTTAGAGAACCTCAACCCCTAAAACGGAACCAATGAACACTTCAAATATAAGCAGATATAGTTTTATCAAATGTTGATTTTATTTTCACACTTTTAAGATTGAGATGGAAATCATACTTCTTGTTTCTTCCCTCGTTGACTTGATGCATTAATAGGATGTTAATGTCACTTTGTGCTTTTCCATGAGAAGAGGATGTTTATTGCACCAGTTATCTTCCTCATTTTGTGTACTTGGGCACAATTACCAGTTCTCTATACTTCGACACAACAAAGTACAAATGCAGATCTATTTGCACTTTACAAGAGTAATCATAAAGCTAATCTCTGCCATGCAAAAGATGGAAGTTCAAATGATCTAGAAATCAGCAATATTCAGCATCTCTTTAAGCTAATCAAGGACTCTGCATAAGGAATTAAGTCGAGCCTAAGCATTATGCATAGAACATATTGAACAAAAGAGAAAAGTTCATGTCCGTCTGTGCATATTAGATGCAACGAGCACGGTAAGACACAATTCCTTCCAAACCAACCACCCATAAGAAAAGAATCATTCATCCTGCAGTAGAGTCAAAGAAGAGCAGACTACAACTACGTCACGTTCATCTTCTGCCAAGCATGTCAAACAAACACGATGGACAAAATTATTTGTGAGCCACACCGAGGGGTTCTGGTTCTGGAAAAAGGAATGAAAAGTAGACTACAAAACTGCATAGCCGAAAGAAGCATAATCTAGTTTCAAAATACTTTTGGATGAACCCGATATCAAACCTAATACTTTGTTCATTATCATTCCATAACAACTTTTGCTCCAAGAGCTTTCATTTTCTCAATTATTTGTTCACCTTCTTCCTTTGACACTCCCTTCTTGAAAACAGCAGGAGTCTTCTCGACTAACTCCTTTGCTTCCTTGAGTCCCAAATCAGTAAAACTTCAGACTTCTTTGATTATCTTTATCTTTTGAGTTGACTCGTATGACTCCAATTTAAGTTCAAAAACAGTTTTCTCCGGTTTCTTTTCCTCTTTAGCTGCTTCTGTTCCCTTCATAGCTGCCGCTGCCAATCCAGCAGCCCCTGCCTTCATAACGCCAACCGTTGGTTGCTCTTTCATACCCAACTTCTTCATAATAATGGAGGATAGTTCTGCAACTTCAACCAAGGTAAGTCCCGAAACTTCATCGACAAGACTCCATACCCTATCCGATGGAGGACTCCGATGCTCAGTAGGATCAAAAGTTGCAGGGTCATAATCAGCTGGAAGCTTTCTCTGGTCAATCTCTACTTCTTCCTCCTCTTCTTCTTCTTTCCTAGCAGGCTGACCAAAGTGTCGAGTAAACACAGTTGAGGTAACAAAATGGAAGGCAGCCACATTGGATTGAACAGATTGTCTCAAGAGTACACCAGGCAAATGATGCTGCAGTCGTGAAATCAAACTCATTTCCGAATCCTCCTCTGCACCGGGAACAGAACTAGAAAGTAACCATCTACTGATCCTTCAAAAGGTCAATCAACGACCTGCAAAAACCAAAACGCAACAATAAGTTCATATGGAAACTCTAATTCCATTTCCAAATAATGAAGTGACAGCACTTGGAATCAAAAAGACAAATAAAAAGTTTCAGGTGTGAACGTGTATATATTATGCACAACTCTAAAGCTTTTATATAGATATTAGACTATATATCAAGAAGAAGAAGAGATGGAAGCTCTAATTCCATTTCCTAATTATATAGTGACAGGTACGATCAAAAGAACAAATAACAAGTTTCAGGTATGAATGAGAAGCAAGTGTATAACTGTATACATTATGCACAACTTTACAAGACGAAAAAGATGGAAGCTCTAATTCCACTTCCAAATTATATAGTGAGAGCACTTAGGATCAAAAAGAAAAAACAAAAAGTTTCAGCATGAACTAGAAGCAAGTTAACAAGTGCATAACTGTATATGTTATGCACAACTCCAAAGCTTTTTTTTTTTTTTTTTTTTGATAACCATGGTGTTCGGGCCAGCTACCGCGCACCTCGACTAATTCCACGGAATACCTGCGACCTCCCACCAGCATCAGGTACTAGGCAACTATGTCCACCAAGGATAGAACAGATGGGATGAAATCACCTAGTGCTATGTCTCTGCTGGAAAGTGAACCTGAGACCTCATGGTGCTCAACCCACTTCATTGATCACTGGGCCACACCCTTGGGTGCAGCACAACTCTAAATCTTCTTACACTAAAGACATTATGGTGCTCAACCCACTTCATTGACCACTAGGCCACACCATTCGATGCAACACAACTCTAAAGCTTATTACACTAATAAGAAGGTATATACACCACTGCACAGTGTACATACCAATTTACCACCAGAATCACACCCAAACATTGATAAAATCATATAGAATAAGTTTTTGAAAATTCCCTTAAAAAAATACAGCATTTGCTCAAGTCTATATTTCCTACTCGGAACATATATTACCAATTGTCTAATGGACAACAAAAACGTAAAATCTGGTGCCTCATTAAACCTGAGGGAAAAATGGTAAGCTTTTTTTTTTTTTTTTTTAATTGTTGAGAGGAAAACAATAAGTATTTTCTTTTGTGCAATATCTGATGGTCTTTTCACTTCACAACAGTAAGGCTGTTTATTCTCTCTACAACAACCTATCTAAGTCATGAAGAAGTGTAACATTCAAACACTGGCAGACCCAAGATTTTAAAGCCATGGGTGCTCAATCACCCACCTGGCTCTAAGAGGGTTCGTCCCTAGCTGCAAGAGAGAAGAACCAAATGTCCCAGTGAAAGGCCATCACTTTACCTTATCCAAAAAAAAGAACTTTGTATTCCTAGGTGAGAAGATGGCAGGTGTATTGTAGACGATGAACAAAAGAAAGGCCAAAAAGGTAAAACAAAAGAATTCGTGTGAATTAAGAAAATAAGAAAAAACAAAAGAATCCATGTGAATTAAAAAAAAGAAGAAAAATAGAAAGAAAATGAATCATTTCGACAGGTATCTTACTAATGACCTGTAAAATAAATTTAGTGACTTGGTAGTATCATGGGCGGTCACCACATATATAACTTATTACTAATGACCTGTAAAATAATTTATACTTCAAGTAAAAAATCATGGGTGATCGAGCTCCCACTCGTTAATATGTGGACTCGCCCCTGCTTGCACTGCATCAGCATTGATAAAAGTTTAGATAGCAATTGTTCTCTAAAACCAATAGACACTTTATTTTGAAAGGCACCAAGCAACTATGCAATTTCACAGAAACATAGCGGCAATAATTCCACAAATCTGGATACACATCCTCTGATATTTATTATGCCTTGAAAAAAGGAGATGGTGGAATTGAACGCTACTGCATATATTTCCTTCTCCATTCTTAATGCTTACCGTCACTTTTGAATTGGGATTGCATGTTGAATGGGTTTGAATGTTTGCTCTTGACCCAGTATTCCTTTATTACTCGAGGTCAAACAAAGGTGGCTGAATCCAGACCAACTTGCACGCACCTCGATTAGTTCACCCGGCAACCTACTATAGCCCACAAGCATAGGTACCAATTAGATCCCCTTTTTTATATGCTAAACTCCACCCCGACCCACTGTCTAGGAATCAATAATGGCTCTCTTTCCACTTTGCTCCCTTAGTGGCTCGAATATGCTAATTGCAACCAAGACATTTGAAGAGTCATCGGAGATTCCCCAATTGTCCGTGTGCCAACTAAACCTACCCACTAAAGCTCGAGTAGACGGGCTCAAACTGATGTGTTGTAACTGGTAGTTGAACGAGGGATTTATAGGTTGTTACTTACTATATCTCAACCACCCCCCTTAAGGATTACTTGGAGAATCACATAGTAATGTGTGATAGTAAAGTTACAATGCTAATGTCCGCAAGTAAAGTTACAATGCTAATGTCCGCAATTACTTGTGCATGGTCTTGCACGTGGTAATTCGATCGAATCCAAGTAGCAGCATAGCAGCCTCAATTTCAATTTAATAACCAAGAGCAAAAAGGAATTACTGTGAGTAGTCTGTGAAATAGAAGGGTGTTTACGAAGGAGAAGCAGAAGCAAAATGACAACTTTGAAAAAGCTCATAGAAGATGTTAGAGCAGGGGCAACAGCTATGGATGGCAAGCGGAGTGGGTGAAGCCTTTCCCTGCAACAAATTTAGCCCACCCCATCCCGCTTAAGGTCTTCTTTCCAAATCTAGAAAAACTAAATGAAAATTTAATACAATTTTTCAGTAAAAAAACTACTAAGAGTTGCAATGAAAAAAGAAAAAGATTTCATGGAACTATTTGGTGAACTACGCTTGTTTTTGTAACTGCTACTTTATATATACAAAAGACAGATTGCACAATGGACACGATGATGATAAGGGTGATCAACGCTATTAGGTCCCATGACCTTGACATGTACTGAACCAATGCTCCTTAGTTAAGCCTTATAATGAAATGAAGCGTCGTAAATAGAAGCAGATACACCAGTAAGTTTTTTTGTTCTTTTTTTTTTTTTTTGGTGATAACCGTGGTGTTATGGTCAGCTTGCTGTCACCTCGAGTAATTCCACGGAATACCTGTTGCCTCACATCAATAACAGGTACAAGGTAACTCTGTCCACCAATGGGAAGAAATCACCTAGTATTTTTGCCCTCCATTGGTATTTGAACTTAAGACCGCATGGTTTTCCTCCCACTTCATTGACCACTAGGCCACATCCTTGGGTGATAGTAAGGTTTTTTTTCATACCCCAAATAAGATTAATTATA